>NC_092809.1:140988414-141306099 GCF_040954645.1 Diabrotica undecimpunctata
CCTCTGCAGGTAAAGAAGTTTCTGCAAATGAACCTGATAAATTATATAAATTTGTAGAGTTAGAACTTCGAGGCAATGATCCTGCCGTTTTGAAAAGCTTTTCTAAGTTTGCAGTAACTACAGGAAACCACTTAGATATCAACACCAAGTCGTAAGTATTGATATGTTCTATCTGAATTATTGATAGATTGACAGAATGTATTTTTTAAGGTGGACACTACGAAAACCCAATCATGAAAGGTATACAGTTTTAAAATCTGTACATATTTATAAGAAACATAGAGTGCAATATGAACATAGGACATATTACTCATTTGTGCAATTTAAACATCTAACAGGTTCAACAGCAGACACTGTTTTGGAATATATAGAGAGGAATTTGCCTGAAGGGGTTGCCCTAAAAGCCACCAAGGTAAGATTTGATTATTCTTTAACTTATTATGAACATTATTACACACTATCCTCAAATTCTTAACAGTACACTGATTGTTAGTTTTGTTGGTGTTCTTTAGGACAAAATGCTTCTGTATATATGTAAATTTTAGTATAAATCTCATGAAATTATACATTAGAAGTAATTCTGATCTAGAACATATTTAATTCTGTTATTATTTTTTATCATTATTTACTTGCTTTTAATTTTAGGTTGAAATACAACAAATACCTGAATATTTAGTACCACCCGAGGAAATAAAAGAGAAGAATCAAGAGGTCAAATAAATTTGTGTAATGATTTAGAATTAGTTTAGTAAAAAATGAAAAAGTGCTAAGATTTTTTATTACTCCACATCCAATAAATCATTTTACTCATGATTAATTTAAAAAATCTTTTTCAAAAGTTTAAATGTGATCAATAAAACTGATATTCTCGATTTGGAAATGCGTGATTGGTTAGTTTTCGAATACAGTACAATAAAATACAAATGTCATAAAAACTTTGCTATGAATAATGTTTGGGGTTAATAATAACAATAACTTGTGGGTTCAAATGGGATAGTGTGATGCTCATCATAAAGTGTTGCTTTTAGATAGGACCTCTAGCCTCTCCTTCCCAATTCCTATCCTCACCTCCAAGAAATATAATCATGGTCACATGGGTGAACTCTGGTAATCTGAGCAACCCTACTGGAGATTGGGTAACCAACTCCAATGGAAGGTAGGGTCGGAGCTGACGGAAGAAGGGAGCTTACTGGTCAACAGCTTTGGGCAACTGGTAGTGGAAGGGCACTCTTTTTTTCCTAAGATTGACAACGCGGTCTGAAAGGCTGATGAACCATAAATGGCCAACTACATAAGGATGCAGCAGGCAAGGAGTAACTTCTGCATTAGTGGTCCCTAAGGATATCTCAGGAAAAGTCAAATGAAGAGTCAAAACAAGAAGTGATCGCCAACCTTTGTTAGAAGAAGGCACAATAAGATGAATTAATAATATTCAAAGGTAGTATAATCATCATATAAGTACTAAATTATATGAGTATAAAAAGAATGAGATGAAATAACCAAGATATTTCATATCTATGCATATGAACACAGTGGAAGCAGATTTCCGCTTAACGACAATCATCGCCGCGCTTATAAATTTTCAAAATAAATGCATGTTTTTAAATTTAAAAGTATACAGTTAAAGCAGATCTGGGCCAGTAACCAGCGTTCTCGCTTTGACTGGAATGACAATTTAGTTTATATCAGCTTTTAGTATGCGCTGGTTTAGTACTTGTACCATGGATAAGGAGGCACTTATTGCTGCCGTTTTTTAAAGACCAATTTGGAATAAGAGGCAGAAATTCCATTGCAACTATTACTAAAACATAATTAAAAGGCTGTGATTCCCATATACTTATTGAAAGAATCATTTATTATCTTTTTTTTAATTTTGAAATAGATGATGATATTCCCTATAAATTATTCTTTCGCGAGAGAATGTATACCAATTCTCTTTCTTTTCAGTTTAGTAAAAACAGAATCAAAAATTATCATCGTCATCAAAATCTCGACGAGTTTCTTAATGTATAACAAAGAAACAAAATTAGTATTGTTTATAATTACATTTGGGTGTCTCAAGCAGTGGCTGCAATTTGTCTCATTTGTTGTTGTCTGTACAAATTATGTAAGTCATACAATAATTTTACTAATTTAAAATTGTATTGTTCTGTTTTTTTTTTATTATATTTGTTTTTGTTTTATACTTTTTGACTGATTTTTTTTAGCTTTGTCCATAAAATTGTTCAATAATTTTCAGTGACAATAAAGCATATTTCTATTCTATTCTAAAATACGAAATTTTACTAGAAGTTGTATATAACTCAACTGACAAAGGATTTTTCTCGCTTTTGCAGATATTCTCTCTGTTAACATATAGGTGCGAGACAACGGTGCAAATCGGCGCTGATTGCCGGTAAGCGGAAATCTGCATTCACTGTGTTTGTGCATCATCTATAAAAAATATATCCTAGATTATATACAAGGTGAAGATCTCAGATAACAGACAAGCATCAGTATATGTATAACAAAGTATACTTCTCACAGATAGTTCTGTTGAAATTCAACAATGGTGATGACTTTCTCTGCTATCAAATTTCCAGCTTTATTGGATATTGAACAAATGATTAATCTACTGGAGACATCAATCATATTTTTTTTAATGATTCGACCATTTTTGCAAAATTATAGTGCCTTCAATGCCAATTTATTGACAAATTTCATTAATAAAACATTTGCGATTATTTATTTTAGGTAGTACACAATACATAATACCATTTAATACATACTTTCTTCTACTTTAACGTTTTAAGAATAACGTGCTTCATAACGTGCACGTTAAAAACTTGATACATCACATCTAATTGTTGGCAACACGTTATACAGGCTGTTATGATCAAACATGTCATTTAACGTTTTTGATACATCACAGGGCCCAATATCTCTACCAAGCATATGAGTTACACAGATTTGACAGAATGAAACATTGTAAATTGTAGATTCCGCTAATAATTTTAGTAGTTAATTGAAATAATAACTAAAATTATATTGTTAATTCTAAACAGTTTCTCAACAAATCTGACAAAATTCATAGTCCTGTAGCGACCAAAATTTAGGAAGGTTCCAAAAACAAAATGACAATTAAAAAATAAAAAAATATATTGCTTTAAAGTGGTAATATTCTGTACGTTTAAATTACTCAATAAACAACTTATTTTCAATTAAATTTTGTTCCTTGTCCTTATTTTTCCGTGCCGACGTGCCAGTATTTCTCCCACACAGAACAGAAAACTCCAGGACAAGCTTTGTTCATCGATTTTATGAATCTAAAACCGATATTAATTCGTAGATTAACTAGATGGCGCTTACTGTAACTTTTACATTTAAAAGCACATTGACGTCATTACAACAAAGAATAAGCTCGTAAAAACAAAATTCGAAAGAGCGAGACCGAGAATCGATTTCTTCCTTGACTGCATTCCTATGCCGCTGTCTTTTGTAACTTTGGTATATGCGGCAAAATGCATTTCAAAAATGTCTTGTTTACATGTTTATATATATATACATAGAAAACAGCTGCGCCTAATTTTTTAATGAAAGATTATTATATATCCGCGAATCTGTATTTTATGAATTCCATATGTGAAACACAGGGTGTTCCGAATTGGTTTTCTCTTGTATATTGAGAAAATTGTAAGATTGCTCTATTAAAAAATAGTATGTTCTTCTAAAGTAAGAACGTCATTGTTTCCATGTATGTTTCATTTAAAATATATTCGGTCTAAAATTTCAAACCCTTGACGTATTTAGATTTCTTTACCGTTTATACAGTTTAGATAGAAAGCACTTATGGAATAAAATTGTGTCCTCGTTTTAAAAAATTATAAAAAATGCTGAGACCCCGTCAATTTTTAAATATAAATGTGCGATGTTTAAACATAGATTTAAATGTACAGGATGGTCCTTACAGAAAGCTCTTTAACAACCTCATCGTAACGAACTACATCATGTACAGTCAATTATGAATAATACAGGGTGAAATTTTGAAATGATATAGTATGGAAACCAGTTATGGAATAAATTTTTTTTGTGTTCTTATTTTAGAAAATTATAAAAAATGCTGACTGGGACACATCAACTTTTAAATTCTAATGTGCGCTTTTTAAGCATCAATTTAAATGTACAGGGTGATTCGCACAAGTCTCGCATAATCCACCATCTTTATGTTTTAATGAAACTTTTATATTATGTATATTTTTATGTTTTTAAAAGCTCCTTAATAACTTTATCTCCACGAACTATATTATATAGCGTCTATTATGAATAATAAAAAGTGAAGTTTTGAAATCATGTATAATTTTCATTTAGACATTAATACATAAAATTTTGAAACTAATAATTTATCACGCTTTAAATAATGTTATTTTTTTAATTAGCTGAATGCAGTCATCAATTTCCTAAGTATCAATATATTGGGTTTTGTATTTAATTTTTTGACGAAAATTATACATCATTTGTACAAAATTCCACCTTTTTATTATTCATAATAAACCCTACATAATATATTTTATTGAGATCAGGTTTTGTTGAGGTTAGGAGCTTTTAAAAACATAAAAATATACAGGGTGTATCATTAAAAATAAGTATTATGGATTGTGCTAGACTTATGTTTAAAAAACGCATATTTAAATTTAAAAGTTGACCAATCTCAGCGTTTTTTATCATTTTTAAAATAAGGACACAACCAGATTTTTCATTTCACCTGTAACTATTTTGAAATAACTGGTCCCATTTCATTTCTATTTTTTTATTTTTTATTTTTTTATTTATTTCTATTTATTTTTATTCCAGCTGAAGATTTTTTGGTTGTTATTATCATCGATCTTTTTACCTACTCCTTCTCTTTTCTCTTATGTAGGTATGTTGCTGTTATACAGCGTCTGTAGTTAGATGAGGTTAATTCGGCACAAATTGCGCTTTTTGCAGGTGAATTTTTACTTTGGTCCTTTGGTGGACCAGAATTTTGTTATATAAAGATACGAATACAGGAATTTATCTGTAATATTTTTATGTATTTAAAATACAATACTAGTCAAATTGGTAAAACTCGTGTATATCGGTCGTAATATCAATGAGAGTTGTGATGCAACCGTAGAAATTAAAAGCCGAATAGAAGGGGACCATAGAACGCCCAATTTTAACGTTTGTAAAAATGAAAAACGTCCGTCGCACTCAAAATTTTAGTATTGACCTTAGTTATATCTTTTTAATACCACTAGATGGAGTAAAAACGTAGACTCCAAGTTTGGAGTTTGGAGAAGACGCAAACTGGAATACTTCGGTCACAATATGAAATATAAACACCCTAAAAAATATAAACTATTGCATCTCATTGCACAGGGAAAGATTAAAGGTAAATGTGGTTCTGACAAAAAATGATCATGACTTAAAAATTTGGACAAGACAATGATACGGAAAATCGACTACATAATTATTTAAAGCTGCTATTAATAAAGCTATTATAGCGAATATGGTGCCAACGTGATCGATCGGTCCATCGATAAGATAGGCATTTTTGAATTTTTCTTTGGCTTTATTCAACCTTTTAGTCGCCTCTTCAATCTTCGATTCTGATTATTTATTGTTTAATGTCTTCTGGTAAACAAAAAAACTTACAGTATTTTAATCCTAGTCGTATTATTGGTCTTGTTTGTTTTGATTTGCATGTATGCCACTTCAGTACTGTAATAATGTTTAATACGAACTGTTGTACATCTTTATTCTTATTACTTTGAGCTATTCAGTCTCATGACAAGTACTGTTTCAATCAATACAGTTTTAAGCCTTCTATAATACTTCTTTCCTTTACTTGATGTTCTTATTATTTACTTTATAATAACTTCGATTCTTCATTAGCTATTTTTTCTCTTCTTCCTATGTTGTTGTATCTGTTATCTTTGTGTTGACTTCCTAGTTGCCAAGATGTTCCGATTTTTATTTTTTGATTCCAAGTTCGTTGTTTCTCAGTTTGAACGGTTCTATGCATTTCTTCCATTAAGAGTTTAACTGAATCATATTCTGACTAATTTGGTGTCATTATTTGGATTTCGGATAATATGGGATAAGTGTTTCCCATATGACTTGCGTAACCTCTCATATTTTCCACGGATATTTCATTATCTATGTTTTCCTACGATTTGGAACGATTAGTTATCTAATACGAGAGTGTGCGCCCTTATTTGTATTAAGACTATATTTCCTAGACGTCACCTGTTTTCTGATACATTGTTGGTGACAGATTCTGTGTACCATACATACCCTGGGCTCGATGGAGCTACATGTTAAGCTGGCATCACACAGCACGTGGAAAGGTGCTCTTCACTGGTTCACGTCGACAAAGAGAAATAGAAAATATATACAGTTGAAAGTAAGGAGAGCGTGTTTTTTTGTGCCTTTAGCACTTAGCTATTTAGCCAGATACGTGTTAAGAAATAAATAAATGAAAAATTACTAATATTAATATTCTAATATATCTAATTAATAGGTACTAAAATAAAAAAGTGTATATCTTACGATTACGATCTTACAGAACGTGTAGTGGCGTTCTTCATCGGCTAAAGAGAAATAGAAAATACGTAATAAAAAAAGACAAATATAAAGACGAGAACTAACACAACGTGGAATCCGTTTTTCTTCTCAATATTTGTGGTTTGCGATCCCTTGAATAGGACAAAACTTTTTATTTATGACAGTCGTTGTCCCATTACTTGTCGGTAAATCGACACGCTTCAAAAGAATCGAAAGCTGATGTACCGCATGTCTAACCCTTCGGACGCGGATGTGAGAGGTACGTTCAGTGTCGTGGTAATTTTACTATGGAGTGGTCTAACGAAGTTGTGTTGAAATTTTTATCATTGTATTAATTACCTAAGTTACTAAAATTTTTACCGACAACACCAATGGTGTACAGAAGGGTACTCACCATCGGAATGGTCCGACTACATTTTGGAGTAGGTCGAGTGCATTTATTAAAAAGCAAATATTAACTAATTTCACAGTAACGTGGGATGCCAACTGTTGTCTCTTTTCAGATCGTTGATATCGATTTTCTGTTTTTCTTTGCCGAAGTAAACCAGTGAAGAGCGCGATTCCACGAGCTGTCTGATTCCGGCTTTAAGGGTTCCTTCAATCCTTGCTCCAGCTCCGCTCTCGATACCGGTATTAGTGTCGTCTCCGGTGTAATTAATAAACGTATGAAAAACTGATTGCAACTTGGTGCAAGTTTCCATGTTTATTAATTTGTCCAACTATTGCACAATATGGTGTAATATTGCGTAGTTGGCCGGTACGCTCTTATTGTGGCATTATCTTGAGGAGACAATGCCATTGTGGTTTTATTAGGTGGTTGAAATAAAACACATTCTTTCTAAGAAGAAAAAAACTCAGCTTCAGAGTCTTAGAAAGAAACAGAGCCCTTCGAGCAAAGTGCTCTAGGGAGCTACCCTACACGGGTAAAACCATCAGTTAGACACTACTATCACAACTGACTACTAACTGGCTGAGATCCGAAAATGTCCCATATTTAAAGATAAATTAACTTTTATATGAAACTTTTTCATTTCTCAACCAATTAAATTTAATTATATGTTCCAGAAGGAAGGGCGATGAACATCGAAGTGCGTGATTGGTGGCACTTGATGACATCCCCCCTGCTTTGGAGACTCTGAGGCTGATAAAAAAAGATGATTTTATTAAAAAACTTAAGAAAACAATTTTTTTTACAAATCACATGTAGAAAAGAAAAAAAATGCATAGAATGTATCAAATATAACATGAAATATATCAAAATGAATATGTCTATATTGTCAAATTACTTACAAGTCCTCTAACACACACTACACTCGCGTACACTCGCGTAGCGCGCACTTACACTGCACAAAAACACTCACAGGCGGTGATCGGTGTTGTTGACAGCATCTGCAGGTCCATCCTCGACGACGTGCTCTCGTTCTACGGCGGCTTCGTCCTCTCTAGCTGTACATTTCCCATCTGCATGTCGCCACTCGCCGGTGTGTCGTAGGCGAGTTTGCTGGGCCTCCGTGGTGCTCTGGACCACATAATGGTAGGGCAGGCAGTGACTGGCTACTGCGGAGACATCCATTGCATCAGGTACTTAGCATCAAGTAGGCTGGCTCGTCGGAGATATGGCACATCGACGGTTTCAGGGCTGCAGAAGGTGGATATCGGCATGTTAGTTTGGTGTACTAACATCCGATGCTTCTCTCCGCTGTTTTCTTAAGTGATTTTGATGCAGGCATCGTGTTGGAACTGTTTGCGATTTTCGATCGCAGAGCATGAGAACTCTGACATCTCGGAGTCGTGGTAGAGTTCGTTGAAGGTTGGGCGCCATGTCGTCTCCGGTGTAATTAATAAACGTAGGAAAATGTGTTTGCAACTTGGTGCAAGTTTCCATGTTTATTAATTTGTCCAAATATTGCGCAATATGGTGTTATATTGCGTAGTTGGCCGGTACGCTCTTATTGTGGCATTATTTTGAAGAGACAATGCCATTGTGGTTTTATTAGGTGGTGGAAATAAAACACATTCTTTCTAAGAAGAAAAAAACTCAGCTTCGGAGTCTTAGAAAGAAACAGAGCCCTTCGAGCAAAGTGCTCTAGGGAGCTACCCTACACGGGTAAAACACACACTGACTTGACTAACTTGAGATCCGAAAATGTCCCATATTTAAAGATAAATTAACTTTTATATGAAACTTTTTCATTTCTCAACCAATTAAATTTAATTATATGTTCCAGAAGGAAGGGCGATGAACATCGAAGTGCGTAATTGGTGGCACTTGATGACATTAGTCGGGGTGAAATGTTGTTCAAATTAACGTCACATTTATATTTTTAAAATTTCACACATTGTTTAACATCAAAGATAGTGTTCCAAAGTTTTAAAAGAAAATCTCAGTGTTAGACTAATTTGTATAGGTTTTAATATTAAAAGTTTTACATTTACCACAAAAAAAAATTTGGTCGACTTAATTTAAAATTTAATAAATATGGCAAATTAAATATATATATTATTTTCTGACTATAGCATAATTTTTGTTATACATATGTATACAATTTTGAATAATTCTACAACACTATTTACATTTGCGAAGCAATGGAACTTTTAAGTAAATTCATTAGTCTTTGTTAGTAATATTATGGGAAACCGCTGATTTTCATACATTTGGTTTTTGGTAAATACTTGTTTTTCGTACAAAAGTGATTAAACACTTATTATCTTTATCTATTATCTATTTATGTATAATATGCAATATACTATGTATTATTTTTGAAATATTTCAATTTACATATTAATAAATTCACTAACCTTTCTTTTGTCGGCACAGCTGGATTTTATCAAATATTTGATGGTCGTCAAAGTGACGTGCAACTTGTATACAGCGTTTTAATTCAGCGCTTCCTATCTTTAAATTTACATAAAACAAAATGTTTAAGATATCAATGAAATGCTTTATTCGTTTGAAAATCCTTTCGATGTGATTGTGTATGGAATATAACATCGTTCAAACAACAGCCGCGGCTTCGCTGGCTTCTACTACACACTATAGGAGGGCAATGGGAAACTACCTAGAGTCCAACTTTTCCCAGAAAGAGTCATGGAAATTGCTGATAAATACAACGGCCACGAGTACGGACACTCCTCAAATGGAGCAGGGATCTTAAGAATCTCCCGATCAGCTAGAAGTATGAATATATTTTCTAAAGAAAGAAAAATTAGTACATGGAATGAAGGAAGCATGTATGAACAAGTAACGATTCAAAATACCATAAAAAATGAAGCGGCTAAATATAAAATATAAGTATCCCTTCTGACAAGGTAACTATAGATGATCACATTGTATACTATTTAGGAGAAAACAGTTCAAAACATAAAAATAGCGTGACAATAATTGTGACGAAAGAAACAGATAAAACTATAAAAAACGTCGTTCT
Organism: Diabrotica undecimpunctata; assembly: GCF_040954645.1. NCBI lineage: Eukaryota > Metazoa > Arthropoda > Insecta > Coleoptera > Chrysomelidae > Diabrotica > Diabrotica undecimpunctata. Next base: position 140,998,407 of record NC_092809.1, read on the forward strand.
ATTCTCAAACAGGATACTAATATTACAAATACAAACAACAACAATACATATATTACAAGCATATACAGCCATACAAGACTATGAAGAAGAAGAAATTGAAAAATTCTAAGCGTCTTTAACTTGGAGATAACCCCAGATACACCTAAACGAGTGGTTTGTACCCAAATAGACTTCATATGTATAAATAAAAGATACATAAATTCAGTGTTATAGTCCTTTTCCATCATATTGATAGCACATTATGTATGCAAATCCTCAACAGATCAAAAAACCATAGGAGTCACCCTATACCTGTTTTGAAATAAATAAAAAAAATTAATATTTTAAGGTGCCGTCAACAATTCATTATCTTTTAAAAAATCTTCTGTAAAATAAGTGTTCACTAATCTCACTATATCTTTTTTGTGCGTAAAAAATGTCGGTATATATGCCACACGATTATTGTTAATTATACACGTGTGATTAACGAGAGAATTCAATGTTTCACGAAATAAATTAATGTAAACAGTAATTTAAAGTTGATTATTGTTTTCTATACAAGTTATCGCCTGACACAAAAAGAATACCTTCTTTGAACCATTACCTGGAATTACTGATAAGGGGTTCACTAATGATAGTTTAAGTAGTTTTTATGCCACATTACAGCTTATGCCAATAATATAAATTAGAAATTGTTTGCATCTTCCATTTAGTTTGTAGATGTACATTGTTCATGTCTTACCTACCTACGTTTTTGGTGTCGATATTTTGTTATTTGCATTTAAAAATGAAGTCGATAACAGGTTTTATCCCGGTTAAGTGTAGTTTTAAAGGTGCCTTCAGTCTAAGAGAGAAAAATATAATATTAAATGTACACGATGCACTTGTACATCAACGCCCTTTAAGTAATGTTCGTGAAATCGTTAACATGTGTTCAAATATGACAGGGGTTGGAGAAGCAACAATTTATAGATTCCTAAAAGAAAGAAAAGGAGGAACTGTTTCATCTCCCAAGAAGAGTGGAGGGAGTAAACCCTTGGAAATTGAAGAAATACATAAAAATATGATAAATCGTAGCGTCCACTTATTTTTTTTTAACAAAGAATTTCCAACACTGGACAAAATCCAAACATTAATTAGAGAAAACGAAGAGTTACCAATCATAAGCAACAAGAAATTATGGGGACTATTGAGAGAGATGGGATTTCGTTGGCAAAAGAATAGAAGAAAATCCGTTTTAATTGAAAAAGATTACATTGTATGTTGGAGACGAGATTATCTAAGAACTATTAAAAAGTACCGAGAAGAAGGGAAAACAATTTTTTACTTGGACGAGACTTGGCTAAATGAAGGTCATACTGTACCATATCTATGGGTTGATACAAATGTGAAAAGTTCGGTCAGACATTCATCGAAGGTGTATCTACTGGAATAAACAATATTCCCCTTGGAAAAGGACGCAGACTCATATTAACCCATATTGGAAACGAATACGGTTTTGTCAATGGTGGATTATTAAGTATTGCCTCAAAATCAACCAAAAATTACCACGAGGAAATGACTGCTGACGTTTTTGAAGAATATTTTGAGCAAATGTTGGATTTAATTCCAAAAAATTCTGTCATAGTCATGGATAATGCTAGTTACCATTCAAGACTGGCAGAAAAATTGCCAACAACGGCATGGAAAAAAGGAGAGATAATCAAATGATTGGATAAACACGCATTTGAGTACAAGGAGAATTCGACAAAAAAGGAATTATTACCTATTGTAAGGCAACATAAAGCAGCTTATAAAAAATATATAATTGATGAAATGGCATTAAACCGTGATGTAATTATTTTACGTTTACCCCCATACCACTGTGATCTGAATCCGATAGAAAATATATGGTCTCAAGTAAAGGGTGAAGTCGGACGCAACAACAAAACTTTTAAATTAGAAGACTTACAAAAATTGGAAAAATGCTGTTAGTCATGCTCACAAGGAAGAAAATAAAATATGATTTTGGATAATATGACTGATGCAATGCTGGAACCGGTAATAATTAAAATTGGAGTTGAAGATTCCTTAGATTCTGAAGAAAGCAGTGAATCTGAAGTGGAATTTGATTAAAATAATATTCATTTTTTTACAAATCGGCCCCTGTTACGGCAACAAATTATTTTATATATAACCAAAAAAATAAACATCTTACATTTTTTGCAAATTCATTAGTACCTGTTAATCTCCATCACTCCGACACTGGCAACTTTATTTAGGGATTAGTATCCCTCAAAACTATTGTATTCTATTCTGCTTCAACTTTTATACCTGGTGGTCATACTCAATTTAAAATTGCATTCCTATATACTTCTGTAAACTTGTTGACAAATATCTATTTTTCATTGAGTCACCCGTATCAATAGTTTAGGGATTTGCATACATAATGTGCTATCAATATGATGGAAATGGACTATAGCGGTAAACACATATTTAGTATATGTAAATATGTGCTGGTGCTGGTGTGAAGATGTACACATGTGCACATCTGCACATGGGCAGATGTGCAGATCACAATATATTAGTTATAGTTATATAAAGTTTTCATATCTGGTAGTGGCTCCTTTTTTGTGCAGTGGAAAATAAATTGACGTACATCAATCAGATGGCTATTTTCCCGAATTCCAAACAGCGACATAGATACAATAAATTGTATGTAATCCTTTGTTACCTAGTGACTGCAGCATTTCCCCTGGTATTGTGTTAATTTCTGGGGATTTATTTCTCTTTAGCGATTTAATTACATCTTTTACTTCAGAGAGCAACACAGTAGATTCTCTAGGGTAGTCGGAGGGCCTTAGATTTTCTGCCTAAGTCTTGTTATTTCTATATAAAAATCGCTACAATATTTTCGCCATGTTTCTAATATTTCGTCAGTATTGGTCTTTAGATTACCTTCATTATCCACCACAGACCATGCTTGAGCTTTAAACTCTCTGGTAAGAAGTTTGACGTTTTGTTCTAGCTTACAAAAATGTAAAATACTTCTTGGAAAACCCGAGAAAATACATACAATTTGATCAAAGTTTAACTAGCACATGTTAAGAATTCTAACAAAATATTGTATATTTCTCTAATCTTTGCTATAACTTTTTGATTTGTACTATATTTACATAAATACATCTTGTTAAAAATATGAAAATTGTTTTGTTTATTTACCGAAATTCGGTGCCTACGTGTCTCTAAACACGGACGCGTTAAACAAACAACGAAAATTCGAGGCTGCACGACCTATATTCTAATCTTCGACCCCCGTCAATGCCACCAAAATCTCAATGGCGTCGCAGGTACATAATTGAGAAACTGAGTTATTTTTATACTTATACTCCGATAGATTTTTTTATGAAGTTCATTTGATCGGAAGATATCAATATTATTTGTTGATACCCTTTCTTTCAACCAAGTGATTCTTAACTGTTTCTTGTTTGAATAACATTAAACACTATGCGATTCGACGAATATTTAATCCAGCTACTCCGAAATTTATATGGACATTTTGTGAAGATAGAAATTCGCTAAATCATATTTACAATAGCGACTGTAGGGTGGAAGTGTATATTTTTCATCCGTATTGTTTTATATACGAGTATTATAATTTTTTTGCCATTAAACTTATGTATAACTGTCTTGGGTATACTATTTTATGAATTTTTATCTTGATTCCTAATTACCGCCTTGCAGAGCATCCAACTAGATGAGAAAGACATCAAACTTATTGCCAAACTTTACTGGAACCAAACAGCCATTATTAATACCAACAACAGAGAATCAAAGCCAATCAGTATTGAACGAGGCGTAAGACTAGGCTGTATACTATCTCCCACCCTCTTTAACGTGTATTCTGAGAATCTATTTAGGGAAGCTTTAAAAGATCAAAAAGGAATTATCATAGGAGGAGAAATAATTAACAATATACGGTACGCCGACGATACTGTGATTCTAGCTGAAAACATCGACGATCTGCAGGAGCTAATCAATAGAGTTGACATGGAATGCACAAATTGGGGACTGTCGATAAATATCGATAAAACTAAATACATGGTGACCAGTAAAGTGGATATCGGCGCAACCCAACTGATATTAAACCAACAACCGCTGCAGAGAGTTCAGAGATTCAAATACCTTGGATGTTGGATTACCCAAAATCTAGATCCATCCTTCGAAATTCGATGTAGAATTGAACAGGCAAGAAACTCATTTCAAAAATTCCAGCCTCTATTATCCAATAACTCATTAAATTTGGAAATCCGTGAAAAGTTTACAAGATGTTACGTGTGGTCTGTACTTTTGTATGGATGTGAAACTTGGACTTTAAACGCCGATATCATGAATAAAATCGAGGCGTTTGAGATGTGGTTGTATCGAAGGATACTAAAAATTCCATGGACTAGCAGAATCAGAAACGAAGAGGTTCTTCGAAGAATGGGACATCTACGAACTCTATTAAATATTATTAAGAGGCGTAAACTAGAATATCTTGGACATATAATCAGAGGACCAAGATATGAGTTCCTTCGGCTAATTCTCAACGGTAAAATCGAAGGAAAGAAATGGATAGGACGGAAGAAACTCTCTTGGTTGAGGAATTTGCGGCAGTGGACAGGTTTGACAGCGGACCAATTGCTACACGTAGCGCAAGACCGAGATCAGTATAAAAATATTATAAGCATGGTAGTCGCCGACGTTCCGTAGGGATATGGCACTCTAAGAAGATCTTGATTCCTATTAATATTCTTCTCAGGCATATCTAGCCATCATCTACCACAATTAACTCGTTTTCCATTTGTTGTTCTTCTTTCTTTTTAACTACCAATATTCAGTGTTGTCGATCATAACTGGAATTGACCATACTACAAAACGCATATACTACAAAATAATTAAATAACATAATCATACAACATGATCAAATAAAAAATCAAATATCATATAATATAATGTAGATCAATATGACAGCAAATGAAGTAGTTAATGATCATATCAACTTTGTATCAAATAGTCAAATATATCAATTATATCAAGTATCTTAACTATACAAAATTATCAAATAAAATATAGCTGATATTATACCTATCATTTACCTATATCGAGCTTATATAATATGGTATATATAATATATACCATATTATATAGAAACAAGACTCGACACAGTCTCAACGCAAGGGTTACTGGAAACTGCTGAGATGAGAGTACTGAGAAGAATTAGAGGAAATACGCTGAAACATCGAAAGAGAAGTGAAGACATTAGAAGAAAATGTAACGTACAGTGTATAAATGAAATTTCTTTCAAAATTCTTTCATTCTTTCTTTTAAAATAGTTATCCCGAAAACGTTCTGTGATATAGCCCGATAAAGTTATACCTTTTGGAAGTTTTTAAATAAAAATTTTTGTGATACATGGTATACAGCCAACTACAGGAATTTAGTTTCCTTGTGGATGATAACTAAATAATATTAGGTCCGCAGCAGTTCATCAATAATTTATTAAAAGTCTTCCAAATAGAGTTAGAGCACTAAGGCGACACAGAGGTGGACCCACACACTATTAATTTGTTTTTTCGGAATATTAGAAATTGAGCAGGAATAGAAATTTTAGCTTGTTAATTTTACAATTTTTGTTTATTTTCTATTTTTTTTTTCTTAAAGAATTTCTTTCTTTCGGTTCATCTGTATGAAAATACGAAGTAAAAATAAATCTTTATTTATATCACTCCATTTTTCTATTTGACCTTATGAACAAAAAATAAAATACACATTTTTATAATATCCACTTCAATTGTTGAGAAGTGTACATAGATGTTAGTTATAATCGTCAGTACTGAGCCGAGCATACATCAAACATTAATTGAGGCAATCTATTGCCAAAAAAAATTTTTTATTTACCGATCATAAATCGTTATATTATATTATTTTCGTTATTGCGACGAATATTTCTGTAGTAAACATACGATATTAGTGTTCTATTTATAATAAAATATTATTAATTCTATTTTTACTGGATAAATAGTATGGTTAAGCGTAATTTGTTTATCTCAAGATATTTCCAACGAGACAGAATTTTATAATACGCACGATGGCCATGGCTAAAAACCACTAAGGAAGAGTATGATCTATAATTTAACTACACAACAATAACGATTGTTTATATAGGAAACACTTTTCAAATTATAAATTAATGCATTTAACTAAAATGCCACAAAAAAAAGCCAGCGTCGTTTGACCCTTGGAAGTAATACATCCCAATGAAGCCATCGGTCAAAATAAAAATTACCTAGAACATTAGTGCTCTCATTCAGTTTTTCTTTGGTTTTTTTTTCGTTTGGTTTGTTAAGTTTTAATGTTAGGTTATCGTAGAGTTTTCCGAACATCACAAAAAACCTACAAATTGTTTTAGAATGAGGATGCTTTTAAATAATAATAAAAGCGAAACCTATTCTATTAAACTAATGAAGTCGTTGACATCTTTCATTTGCCAATAATTGACCGATCAAATCTCTGCAATTCACCTGTTGAATATATTTTAAATTTAATTAACGGTCGTACTCTTCCTTATCGATATCTTTGGATACAAACATCTGCGACAAAGAGAAGAATACTTTGTTAGTAAACATTACCCTTTTCCGTAAAGACTATCTAAAGACGAATTTCCCCTTACCTTGAACATTCACATTATTGTATCGTATTTAAAATTGAGAGCAGTGCCTTCATGAAATAACGATACGTGCAGTAGCGCACCTAAAATTTGCCTCTGGGGGGGTTTTGGTTGGTCACCGAATTTTTTTTTATGATGTTACCTCCGTTTTGAGTCCTTAAAATGTGTGAGTAACACTGTCGGAATAGGGTCCTGGGGTGCGCCACTGGATACGTGTGGACGGTGCAATGTCTGTGGAGAATTAGGATTGGGAGATTAGAAAAGGTACCAACCATATCCCAACTTATCGATGTCCTAATTTTCTTTATGGGAAAGCATGCCTCTCGAGATCGGATTACCTATCTTTCGTAGTGTCTTGGGTCCTTGACCCTGTTGCTTTTAACGGGTGCTTACTCCAGGTAGTCATTCCATGTAGAGGTTTAATCTGGTCAGCTGGTCGTTGATCGCTAAATCCGTCACAGAATTAGCGACCACGACCCACAGAAGCGACCCTTCACTACGGCCTGTTGTCACGGCCCTAGGAGATGAAATATGTTAATAATAATGTTACCAAGTATCTTTTAGAGTAAACATCTAACAAATAAACGCTTTGTTTGGCATTTCAACTTTTACATCAAGAGTCGTTGACATAGGACTTTTTTTTGTAAATAATGTATTTTTTATAAACATTAACTATATTGTAAAATAATTATTTTCATAACGGCTTCTTATTTGCAATAGTAAACGGTAAATAAAGCGTTTGTGGTTTACTACGAAATTTTATCAAAATATTTAATGAAAACTTTATTCCCTTAGTAAATAATACATTATTTTAGAACTTATATTAAATAATAAAGGCATAATGATATATTTAGCTAATATAATTGATTCAAAAGAGCAAAAAATATGCAAAACACTCATAAATATTAAATAAAAACTTCTGTAATCGCTAAGGCCAATTATTAAAATTGCGAACAGCAGGAAATAGGTCAGAGTATGCCCTAGACAGAACACTGGCGCCACCCAAAGGGGTGGGTTATGTCTCTTGAACTCAACTGGCGCGGCGGTTGGCTTTATACATTCTCAGACATTTTGGCTCATTGCGAGTCGTTTCGTAGTTCGTCTGGTTCGTACATCGAACCATTTAACTTAACACTTCAGTAGTTGTTCGACATTTACTTCCTAGATGCAGGCTTTTAGTTAAACAAGTAGTAAAGAGCGTCGTTTTTATGATAATGAGATAGGTACATTTAGAAAATGCTTGGAAATTAAAAATACTTATAAACAGTTAATAATTTTATAATATTACGTACAATAAGTGAGCTCGATAGTTTATCATGCTAGTAGCACTTATTTAATTACGAATCTTCTTCTTTACGTTCTGTCTCCCAATCGGAGATTGGATATCATCATCACTATTTTCATTCTATCTACCGCTGCTCAGAAAAGTTTTATTAAACCACATTTAAATCATTTAAATAGTGCAATTGAAGCATTAGATAAAAGTCACATTGATAGTCTTTATTCCGGATCAGTATGCAATATTTATAGAAATGCGACAAACGGAATGAAGTTACACGAAAAGAGTAAGGAAATAAAAATTCAAAGAGGTGTCAGACAGGGGACACGTTATTACCACAGTTTTTTGTTACTGCCCTAGAACGTGCTTTTAAAGCCCTGGTTTGGGATCATAATAGCTTGGGATAAGCGTCGACGGGGAAAGACTACCACCTGAGTTGTGTTGATGATATAGTTTTGATATGAGATGAGCTAGGCGAAATCATCATGTTAGAGGAACTGGAAAGAGCCTGCAGAGAAATCGGTTTAAAAATAAATATCTTCAAAACAAAATACATAACGAACATCGTGCTCAATAACAATTTAAAAACTCAGAAAGACGAAGTAGAACTTGTTGGTAAATACATATATACCTTGACACGAAATTAGAGTAGGCAAGGACAACCAAACAGGTGAGGTATCAAGAAGAATAGCACATGGATGGGCAACATATGGAGCTCTTAAAAACGTATTTAAAAACGGCAACATATCACAACAGATTAATCTGTAGCGGAAAATCTTCGATCAGTGCCTAACAAAAAACAATGCTTTAAAACTAAGAGTAGCACAAAGAAGGATGAAGCGTTCAATGATAAAAGAAAAGATCACAAACCAAGACCTACGAAAAAGAACCAGAATTACAGATGTTGTAGAGAGAGCTTGCAGAATGAAATGGAGTTGAGCTGGCCACGAGACAAGGATGAAGGATGGAAGGTGGACATGCAAGTTAACCGAATGGAGACCAAGGACAGATAAACGAAACAGAGGGGGACCACCTACACGATGGCAAGATGATCTGCGAAAGATGACGAAAAATTGGATTCATACTGCAGTGGACGATGACATTTAAATCAGACCTTTAAATTTTTCAATCATTACACTCACCTTCCAATACTCTTTCTTGCTCTGTATTATCAATTTCTGCATTTCGTTTCATTAATAATGATTAACTAGGGCTCTGTGAGACTTTAGTGCATTCGTTTCCTGTTGCATTATGCATCTCCTTGCCGCTGGCCATTTCTGATTCGTCCGGCTTTAGAAATGATTTCTTATTCTTAGCACAAAGAAGGTGACCTTTTACTAACCGACTCTTCTACTAGAAATTTGTGGTAAGTAGAAGATTGCTTATACCGGCAATAATTCGGACTCTAGAGTCTCTCGTCTCCTTGTTGTTTAAAACATCCTGCTAACTTTTTGGGTCCATGATATCATCCTTTAAACGTTTAGTCCCTACCTACACTTTTCCACATTTACTCTGCTTATGTACAAAAAAATTTTACTACTTTTAAGGAAACTTATAAATCATTATAACCTTACATACTACTTTTAGCATTTGACTAATTTTACAAATCCTTGACACTGGGAAGGTCTATTTTTAAGTAGCTCGAATCTTGTTTTTTGAATAATTGTATTTTTAGTCACCGGTTGAGCTAAAGGAATTCGCAATTGGCATCACCTGTTTATGGCAGTTATTTAAAACAGAGGATCTTTTAACGTCAGTACCGGTTTCGGCGCTAACAACACCAAGTTGTAAACTGCAAAACGCAAATTAAAAGAATTTAAAGTATGTAGTTCCCGTTTTTGTTTAAAATACCAATAAATAAACAACATAGTTTTTATTTTATAATTATAATGTATAATATTTGTTCGGAGCAAAAGGAAGTAAAAGATTTTCATCAGATGAGACGTACCGCAGATGAAAATAATAAAATACTACTTCACGAAGAGGATATCAAAAAGATAGAATAAATACTTCAACAGTTCATTTTTGAGAATTGTAGCATTTTATTTACCGCTTACAATAATTTTTTATCTGTCATCTACTTAATTTCTTTAGAAACTTTTGGGTATCCCGATCTAAGTACCACTGACGAATTTGTCGGAGAAAATATTTCTCAGATAATAATTTAGATAAATTAGTTTTACTCTTCGACCCTCTGATAAAATTGTCGTTCCAGTCAATGTGACTTAATCGGAGTAGAATATTGTAGGCGAAAAAGAAGACACTTAGAGAGGGGCCTCGCTAGGGACAATTTAATCATATCTAACAGTATTTTAGATTATTCTATTAATATTTTTGTAGTAGACTAACATGCGGGACAACAACTAAAGGTTCCAATGTTTGCAAATGTGAGTCCATTTTCATTTTTCCTTTTTCTATTTTTGTCTATTGAAGGATTCCGTTCAAAACTAGTGTGATTGACTTTGCAGTGACATGAGATTGGACTGTCATAAATACATTCTTTATGAAGACTGAAGACCAGTATCTTGCCTCTAGTAGCGAGGGAATAGAAAGTCAGACAGATTTTGTGCTGTGTAGAAGAAGTCAGCTATAAGAAGTTACCAACTACAACAAGAGTGCGTGTGTAGCTAGTCAACACCGACCGGTGATAGTAGATACGGAGATAAAGTAGGACACCAAAAAGTAAAGTGGTAGAAGTTTAAGGATATAGATTTGCCAAGAGTCTTTAAGAATAGAGTGCTAGAAGAGCTTGAGGACAAAGACTGGTGGGAAGTCAACAGTAAAGTTGTGGTGCGACTGAGGAAGTGCTAGGAAAAACGTCTGGTACAGGACCTCCTAGAGAGAAAGAAACTTATTGGTGGAACGAGGAAGTTCAACAGCAGGTTAGAGAGAAGAAGGAGGCTAGAAAGAGGTATGAAAGGTCTAAAAGAGAGGTAGGGCTAAGGATATATACAAGGTAGCAAAGAGGGGAGCAAAGCGCACTGTAGCTACTGATAAGAGAAGATCATCTGCACAGTTGTATAAAGAGTTGGAAACACCCGAGGGGATGAAAAGGTTACACAGGAGTGCGTCTGGAAGAGTGTTAAGAACCGATGTTGAAAGCAAAGATGGTATGAGTACTTTAGAAATTTGGTAAATCAAGAACACCAGAGGAGAGACAGAGGGTGCGGGATTTCAAATGAGAATGTAATACAGAAAATAGCGAGAGATGAAGAATGGTTAGGCAGTAGTACTTGATGGAGGGCTCTAGAAAAGGAAGAGGGTGGACATTTTGTGGCAAATGAGTAGGATATATAAGGAAGAAATAATGTCCAATACATGGATAGAGAGTGTGATGGTATCATTGTATAAAGATAAAGAGAATATTTTGGACTGTAAAAACTATACAGGGATAAAGAGAGACATCGGTAGGAGAAGAACAGTTTGGGTGTATGTCAGAAAGGACACAACGCATGCCTTATTTGCTTTGAGACAGTTGATAGAGAAATTCGGCGAGAAGAAAAGAGAGCTACATTTGATATTTATGGACTTCTGTCGGATTGACTGAACAATTTCCAGTGACGGTTTGTTTGCGTCAAGGCTCTTCACTGAGTCCATACCTGTTTAATCTTGTTATGGATGTAATAACAGAGAACGTAAGGAAGGGGCTTCTTGCTCAATGCTCTTTGCTGATGATATCGTGTAAGTAGAGGAGAGCAAAGAGATGTTGAAGGAGAAGTTGGAATGTTGGAGAAGGGCTATTGAGGGAGAATTTAAGGTTAGCAGGTCGAAAACGAAGTGTATGTGGTTGGGAGGAAAAAGAATGATTTGGGACAGAATTGCTTGGAGAAAAACTAGTACGAGTAGGAAAATTTAAATACCTTGGTTCTTACATATCAGATAATCGGACATTAGATCGAGAAATTGCCCACAGGATACAGGCTGGTTGGTTTAACTGGAAGCGGATGAGCAGGGTACTTTGTAATCGAAAAATCGGGGAAGAGCTAAAAGGAAATATATACAAGAGTATGGTGAGACCAGCGTTGGTGTACGGTGGTGAAGTGTGGCCTGTAAAGAAGATTTTGGAAAAGACAATGGAGGTAGATGAAATGAAAATTTTACGGTGGATATTGGGTAAGACTAGAAAGGATAGGATCAGAAAGGACTTAATTAGGGAAGGATTCGGGGTCACTACAGTCTCAAAAAAGATTCAGGAACAAAGACTGCAATGGTTTGGTCATGTCAGACGTAGAGATGAAAACTGTGTGGGATGAAATATAGAGTTGTTAAAAGTTAATGGAATGAGAGGTAGAGGAAAATCGAGGAGAAGATTAAAGGACTGTGCGGCAGAGGACTTTCTCTGAAGAGAGAAAGATTTAGGTGAAAAAGACCCGATGGACAGACGTGAATGGCGACGAAGAGTAAGAAACAGCGACCCCTGAAAAGGGAAAAGTTTAGGAACAAGAAGTAGGCTCTTCTGGAATTTTCTGCTCTTTTCAAATTTCGAAACCAAATTTAAAAATTTTTATATTATGTAATTATATTGGGTTCACTACAAATTATGATCATCTAAAAAGATTGATAAACTGGATAAATCTTAGATAGATCTTAATTATTAATGTACGTAATGGGGTTTTGTGATATCGGCTGTTAATATATTTATACTATATACATTAAGGTCTCCATTGTAAATGTTTATTTTATTTAGGAATTCTGTTACTGGTGGTAGGACCGGTCAACATTTCGGTTACTGTTCTCATTTTATTCCTGATCAAATGGAGCGGTTCCTAAGTTATTTTTGTACATGGTCCACCAATAAAGATTTTCCCACGTGTTTGTTTTGGGAGTCTCTCTCCAGCTCTACGTACTGAAGTCTTTGGTACTCCCAGGATCACAGCTGGTCTGTTCGATTCTCTTTTAGCAAATCGATCTGCTTTTTCATTGCCTTCGATGTACTGATGTCCTGGTACCCAAACAAGCTCAACCTTGTTCTGGTCTCCCAGTTCATTCAGTTATCTGATGCAGTCCCACACCAGTCTGGACGTCACTTCCAGACACATCAGTGCCTTCAGTGCCGCTTGACTCTTTGACAATATATGCATATATGCATTTGCTCTTTTTTAAGTGCTCTTTTATTATTTCTCTTGCACGTTGTAGTATTGTATAAATGTCCGCTTGGAAAACGGTGCAGTTCCGCCTAAAAGCAAATCTTTCTTTTCTCAACGATTTGTTTTAGAATGAAAATCGTGTTATTCTTCTCGAATATATTTTAGTGTATTGTTAATAATTTTCATAATTTGAATGAAGATGGGAATGAAGATATTAGCGGTGACAATTTTTCAAATTATCACTGTATTGTTACCGATAGAAAAATACTACCACAATAAATAATTGCAATCAAAACATTAAACTGAATAAAACTTTAAACTAAAAAAATTGGTTTTTTTGGACACTCTGAAAAATTTCAGCTTGTTCGTATGATTTTTAGAAGTTCAGTCGCATCTTCCTCTCTGACGATTGAAGTATAATGGAAACAGGATATACGAAAGAAACAATTCATTCAAGATTAATAGCATTATATAACGATATTGGCACGGACTTTACGGAAAAAGACTGAAGTGCGCCTCGTTGATCTTTATTTGAAATACGTTAGCAAAATCAGATTAAGCATGTCACTGACTTGGCTTCTGAAGCCAAATTTCTAAAAGATGACGTATTAGACGTAGTCTGTTAAAAACAATCGATGTTTTGATAAAGTAATTCTCTCTGCCAAGTCGTATCTAAATTTGGTGTACAAAATATTAGTCACTTTTGTTTGAACCATAGTCAAAATAAGCAATTTAGAGTATTCATGTCTTATAACTATATATAATTATTTATGTCCTATAAACCTGTATGCTCAATTTAAACTCAGAACTCATGGTGACACCATCTAGTCTTTACAGTTTTTTCACGATTTCCTTCCATACTTCCCTGTCCTGGGCTAGTTGTTCGGCTTCATGTAACCCTTGGTTAATCAATATTTTTGTTTGATCTACCCAACGGCTTGGAGATGTTCCCCTAGGTCTCTTTCCTTCAACTCTACCCTCGACTATCAGATTTTCCATCGTAACTGTTCTTCTAGCAATGTGTCCAAAATACTGCAAACATCTCTGTTGTATTTGTTTAAGCAATCTATCCTTTACTTTAAGTTGTTCTAATATCGATACGTTAGTGCGATGATCAATCCAGGATATTCTTAAACACATTTTAAAAGCGTCTAGTTTATTTTTATCCGCTTTCTTTAAGGTCCACGTTTCGGATGTATATGTGGCTATGGGAAAAATAAGTGCCCTTACCAGCCTTAGTTTTGTGAGTATTATTATGCTAAAATTTTTACAAATTGTTACCAGTTTCATCATAGCTGTTCTAGCAATAGTCAACCTTCTACGTATCTCTCTGTCACACCCTCCGTCATTTGTTGTTAGGGACTATTACTATTTACTACTTCAAAGCCCCCAATTTCTTTAATGTGTTGAAGATTATTCCGAGCTCTGTCTACTATCATGATCTCTGTCTTACTCCTATTTAGCTTTAGTCCATATGTTTTGCTTTTCTCCTTCAGACAACTTCTCCAACTTCTATGCAATATGTAAAATAAAAATAAAAAGACTAAAAAGAGTCCTTGTAAATAAAATCGGCGACTGTCCGAGTAGATGCCGGTGAAACATGAATATTAGCGTCGGATGGGTGGGGCAAGGCATGATCTTTGGTCAATACCCAAAAACCGTAGGAACCGGTTTTGCATGTATTCCGTCTCAAGCGCTTATTGATGGTAGCGGTAGTCTGTTGTCTGTTGGTGGAAGTTCGGGTAAATACAGAGAAAAACAGATATTGGAAAGCGATGACGCGTTCGGCGGCGTTATTACACAGAACTAGAACAGGAGGAAACTTAGCTACCAACTTTGAAAAAATAAATAAAGCGATTGTCTTTAGCCAGAAAAAATCACCTGGAGCAGACAACCTACTAGCAGAAATATTTAAATGTAAAGAAATATTTAAATGTGTAGAAATATTTAAATGTGAAGAAATATTTAAATGTTATTCAAAATGGCTTTTTAAAAAATAGATCTGCCATTGATCAGATATCTATCAGACAAAGATTATAAAAAACGACGGAGTACGACATAGACTGCCATTACATCTCCGTACCATTTAAAACTAACAAAGGACCGCGCTAGAGGGATGCGCTATCATGCACACTGTTCAATCTAGCGTTAGAAAAGTTATAAAGGACTCGGGAATAAACTTATTACTAAACTGGTAAGATATTATGTACCTGTACTATACAAATAATTGCATATGATGATGATATCGTGATAATTGGAAGAACCTGAAATGAGTTAAATACATGCCGGCTATATCAAGAATGCAACAAAACAACTTAGAAGTGGGAAGAGGAATCTTTAAAAAAAGTATTGAGGAAGATATACGGCAGAGTTAACGAACAGGATCTGTCGCGAAGGCAATATAACTTCGAACTCTATAGACTTTTTGGTGATGGAGATATCGTAAAAACTATCAAAATAAAATGGGTGGGTCACGTTATGCGGATGAATGAAAGTGATTCTGTTAAAATAACTTTGCTAAATAGGCCGGTCGGAATAAGAAGAAGAAGAAGAAGGGAGAGTCCTAAATTCAGATATCTGGACGATGTGCAGAAAAATTTGATGGAGATTGGAGTAAGGGTATGGAGAAGACAGACACTCGACAGAGGAGGATAGAAGAATGTTTTGAAGCTGACTAAGTCTCACGAAGGGCTGTAGCGTTAACTGATGATGACTAGAAAAAGATACCAACCATTTAGAAGTAATTTACGAATAACAAAGCAGTTGTGTAGAAGAATGCTTTATTTATAATAGTTCATAAATAACATTGCAAGAATTTATAGAGGCATTCATAACAATTAAGAGGTGATAAGATTTTGATAAAGCAATAAGAAAGAAGATTTTGATAAAGGAATAATATCTTCATCAAAAACTAGGATTTAGTGGCCCGGCTGATAGCACTTTGTAAGACCCTCTTGTCTAAGGTTATGATAGAAAACAACAACGACGATGAAAACGGATAAAAACATTCGAAACGGAGAATTCGGCGAAAATGACAGCCCGACTTTCACGAGTATAAAAGAAGTATGTTGAAATAGCGCCGTAGCTATAGGACAGTTATGGGAAAATTACTATATATGGAATATAATATTATATTCCATAAAAAGGAAAAGACAGTCAAGATTTGATTTCACGTACAGGGCGCTTGCGCATCCGCTTATACGTATTTCGGCCCAATAGGCCTCATCAGAACGGCTTTCGCAAACGCTATGAACGTAAAATAAATCTTTTCTGTCTGATCAGATGTCGCTACATTGCGTCTATACGAAGCCATGTTAGAGTTGCTTCCTAAAACAGAAAAGATTTATTTCACGTTCAGAGCGTTTGCGAAAGCCGTTCTGATGAGGCCTATTGGGCCGAAATACGGATAAGCGGATGCGCAAGCGCCCTGTACGTGAAATCAAATCTTGACTGTCTTTTCCTTTTTATTTCGATTTACTCTGTACGAGTACTAAAAACCAATTCGCTAAGAATTTTGCTTAGTTGAGGAGATATGTTGTGGAATGCAATTTTTAGATTCCCCATGTCTCTCTTAACATCTTTATCAACGTCTGTTTTGCCTTGCAATTCTTAGAAGGCACAGATTAAAGCGGAATTCTTGAATTTGGTTTCGAAAATTAGTATATTCCATAAGTTTGATTGGAGATAGTTAGAGACGGAACTCACCTACTAATTATTTAACTGACTGTGGTATAACGATGCGGAAGGTAACGGTAAACTACCGAAAGTTCCGAAAATGTTACTATAGTGAGAAACGAACAAAAATCGACCGCTATTCCCGAGTAGCTCTTAGGTTAGGTTAGGTTAGGTTAAGCTAGGTCCTAGACATAATACAAATAGACTGACTCATGCCGTACATTCAAAAAGCAGTCCCTGAATCTCTTTCTAATGGGCCGAGTTTATCGACCACATGACCTTCTCATTCGTCATTTAGGTGAAGTGGTCGATAAACCTGGCAAATTAGAAAGGGGTGCAGGGACTGTGGGTCAGTTTTTTCTGTCGCACTGGGGGAACGGGTATGTATTGCAGCTATAAGTCCATTTGTATTATATGTCTATGGGTTAAGTTAGGTTAGGTTAGGCAGCTCTTAGGTGGACAATGGATGCTAGAAATTCCCCGGCTCAAAGTAGTGAAATCAAGGATTAACTTCGGTACCTGGAACGTTAACAGCCTTTTGTAACAAGTAAGCTCGATAACATGGAGCAGGGAATTGTAAGACTGAAAATAAATATTATCAGCATTAGCGAACTGAGACGGCTCGTATCAGTAACATGTGACGATACTGAAACGTTGTATTATTCTGATAGTAAACCTAATGACAAGAACAAGTAAATGGAGTTGGGATATTCTTAGCCACTGAATAACAAAAATATATTTCAAACTATACCCATATTTCAGATAAAATTATACTTCTTCAAATTAGAACTACCCCACTTGAAATGGTGTTCAGAAAAATCAAACATTTATTTTTGAAAACTTCAACTCAAAAATAGGAAAAGGAAAACGATATGATTTAATTAAGGAACATGGTCTTGCACAAAATAATGATCATGTAGAAATGTTTTATGATTTCTGTTTGAAATGCGACACGGCTGTAACTATTTGGTATAAATTGCCAAAGATATAAAAGTAAAAACCTGATAAGAAACTGTGTTAAAAGGGTCACTACTTACCTTGGAGCAGAAATTTCATCTGATGATAATCCTCTTGTAATCAACATCCAAATTAACCTTAAAAAGATTGAATGTAAAAAGAAAAGTCACAAGATTGATCCACGTATATTTTAGAACGAATAACTCAAACGTGACATTAATAATAAGCTTAAGGCCATTATTGTTATAAAAAATATAACTAGCGTATGGAATGATCTAGAATCGAAAATGGGGGAGACTGTTACTAAATATTATTCTCACACAACAATAAGATAAAGAAAGTCGATGTCTGAAATATTAGAGTTGATAGAGACGCAAAGTTAAGTTAAAAAGAAGTTTTACACGTTTAAGATTACCTCCTTCTTGTTGTAATAGGACGAGGTCCTGTCATTTCTTTCATCTGTCTTCTTATGACGTTGATGTACAGCTCTCATACCAACGTTTTGAAGCCTACAAGCTGAACGTATTGATTCTAATTTTTGTGATTTGGCCCACTTTGCAGTTCGAGGAGATCCATCAGCTTTATGTGGACTCTCCAACAGCGACAAATTGCTCTTACCCATCTGACAACATCCTGCGCTCTTAATTCTCTCAAAGTGTTCTCGTTACGTATGTGGTCCCCTTTATTATTCGTAAAATTTTCATCTTTTATTTTCCTTTGTGTTTCTGATGTTTCGGCACTTGTCTCAGTAGCGTTTAGTCAGCATGGACCTGAAGCAGGTCTTATAAATTCGCGTCTTACTCTCTGTCGTCATGTATTATTTCTCCATATTATGTCCCGTAAACACCCTGATATAAAGGGCCTGCGTAGCGCAAGCGGTAGGATGCTTGACTCGCAAGCTGGTGGTCCGGGGTTCGAATCCCACCGCCGGCAAGAACATCTAGACATTTTAAAAATGTCTATAGGCCCCAGGTCGACTCAGCCTGAATAAAAATGAGTACCTTGGGTAAAACCAGGGGTAATAATAGACGGTTGAAGCGTAGCACTGGCCATGTTACCTTTCTTGTATACCGTAGGCCCTAGATATAGCAGGCTACCCTGCTATACTCCCAAAGCCGCGACAGCGGTATAAAACGGGAGACTATTATTATTAAACACCCTGATATTATACTTTTGCTGCTTGATATTCCTACCCCTAAATAATTAAAATTCATCAGCTGGCTTATAATGTGTTATATTGTTTTTTTCACACGAACTTTCAGTTCCATTTCTTTGCACTTCTCCTTCAGCCAGCCGTATTTTGTACTTTATTTTTCTCTTCATTTCACTTTTTATACTCATATACAGGTATTGACGAAGAAAAGGAAGGTGTCCACCCAAATATATCCACAAATGCGGTCAATCATCATCATCATAAATCAGCCAATCGCGTCCACTGCTGGACATAGGCCTCCCTCAGTTATTTCCAGTGTTCTGTACACTGGGCCGATTGTAGCCAGTTTCCCGCTACACGTTTTATATCATCGGTCCATCTAGTCGGTGGTCGTCCTCGGCTTCTTTTATAGTTTCTGGGCCTCCATTCCATAATACGTCTTGTCCACCGTCCATCTTGTGTTCTGGCTAAGTGCCCTGCCCAGTTCGACTTAAGCGTCGTGGTTCTTTCAAAGGCGTCTTGAACTCCTGATCTTTGCCTGATTTGTTGGTTTGTTATGTGGTCTTGAAGGTTCAGTATTGCACGTTCCATGGCTCGTTGTGTAACTCTGAGTTTATTCGCAGATTCTTGCGTGAGTGTTAAAGTCTCTGCTCCATAAGTTTGTACAGGCAAAACACATTGGTTATAAACCTTTCGCTTGAGACACATGGGAATTGAACTTTTTAGAATATGGCTTAATTTGACAAATGCTGCCCATGTCAGGCCTATTCGCCTCTGTATTTCATGTGTTTGATTGTCTCTGCTTATTTTGATCTCGTGTCCCAGATATTTGTAAGTGTCTGTTTGTTGTATGGTATTATTGTCTATAATTATATTTCCACTCATTACGTGATTTGTCATATGTTTAGTTTTCTCAAAGTTTATCTTTAATCCTGCTCTTTAAGCCAAATTTTTCTGTCTTCTTGTAGTCGTATACTTGATGTAGCGTTCTCGTAGATGTTTTTGATTAGTGTCGTGTACCTGTAATCTATTCGGCTTTGATTTAGGGCTGCCAGTACTGTTTCAAACTCTACAGAATCAAAAGCCTTCTCGTAATCGACAAATGCAAGAACCAGTGGTATGTTGTACCCGATGCACTTTTCTATTAAGATCTTTATGGTATGCAAATGGTCATTTGTGCCATATCCTGCCCTGAAGCCTGCCTGTTCCTTGGGCTGATAGAAATCAAGTTTAGGTGTTAGTCTCTTTGTTAAGACTTTCATAAAGAGTTTGTATATGAAAGTCTTTACTCGTGTCGGGAAATTGTCTTGTGGTCTTTGGCTGGTATAGAGGTCTTTATAAAACTCTCTGGTTATTTTCAGAATGTTTTGTTTATCTGTTGTTGCCTTTCCGTCTTTATTTTTCAGCTTGTATATTTCTTTTTTACTTTTTGTGAGTTTTCTTTTCATTATCTTTAAACCTTTGTTCTCTTCTACTGTTTGAGTAATTACATTAGTATTATATCTTCTTGCATGTTTTCTAATTTCCGCTGAAATTCTTTTATTTAGTTTACTATAATATTCTTTGTTTCCCTTTTCGTTCTCGCTTAGGTTTCGTCGTATTTTCATGAGAGGATTTGTATCTTTGCTAATCTTTTCACTTTTGGTGTCATTTTTCTTACACGGTGTCATGGTGTTTCTTACCTCACCACAAGTGCGGTACAGTAACTAAAATCGAACGGGTATCATGTAGACTACAATTTTTCCGTAGTCAAGTATATTATTTACAGGATTAAAGATATTCACTGTCCTCGTAGGACGTTTCCAGATTGTTTCATATTTGTATTGGGAGCTATAGAAATTTGCTCAAAAGATATTTTTATTTTGTAATACATATTACAAAACATGAAACAACAAGTTATAACAAGTTTTTTGTTATTGATGTCTATAATAAAATTATAATAAACTGTAGAAATATCTGGCGACTAAATTCTTATCTAATTTTTTTACAAAATAATAATATTCAAGATTAGTAATTGGAAAAGATTAGTAACTGGAAACTTCTCTAATTTTTTAATAATATTTTATATTCTAAATGAAAGAATACAAAAGAAAAGTATTTTTCAAGTGTGAAATTGAAATTCTATCCCATTTGTACATTACACAAGTATACAAAAAACACACAATTTTTTCGTTTTTAAAAGTTTAAAAACGTTTTTGTATTTTGAGAACGATTTCCGAAGTGGAAATTGAAACGTCAAAAATAAACTTATTTTAAACTTATATTGTGGCTTATTCCCAACAGAAATAGTAATTGCATTAGGATACCATAAAAAATATCTTCAGAACAACTACCAACTTGTGTCTAGGCAGTGTTCCCCATTTGTCTATTTTTCTAGAAAACTTCCAAAATAATAAATAAATAATCAGCGGTTTCTGTAGGTATTAGGTTGTTTATTCCATTCATTTTATGATTTTATTAGTAATTTCCTAAGCTGCCCAGTTATTTATTGGTTTACAGTAGTTTATTGCCATCGTTTTCTGAGATTTTACTTTAATGTTACTTTCCTGAATAGCTGCAGATAGTTATTACACGCAGTTACTGTTTTGTATCTGTAGAGTAGGGGAGCGATTCAAGTCCCACAGAAATTAGACCACAATTAACCAATTGTGCATCCTCCCAGGAAGCTGTCGTCCTTAGCTCATTGTTCATCCTGCAATTTCTAGGAAAGTGGGCAAGTCATCAGGGGACATCTCCCTTATATGGGCATCCCGAACCAGGGCTCGCCGAAGGCGTACACTCCGGACTCCGAAAACTCTCCGGAACTCCGGACATTCACATGGGACATGCTCTACAGTTTCGTTTTCTCGTTCGCACTTCCTGATTAGAGGTGTATGTACTAGTCCCAGTTTGGATGTGTTTGCTTAGTTGACAATGACCAGTTAAAAAACTAACTGTCAAGCGTAGGTTTTTCCTGGTCATTCCGAAGTACTTCTTTGATATTGACTTTTCAAGGTTAGTTAGTGTTACCTTGGCAAGTCTACAGCCTTGATCTTTTTCCCATCTTTTCATGGTTTGCGTGTGGGAGTAAGATTTGATAATTTCCGCGATTGTTGCAGTTGACCAACCAAAAAGATGCCCAGGTCCTAAGAGTCTTAGGCCTGCTGCCTTCCTACCTAGTTGGTCAGCAATGCAGTTGCATTTATTCCTATTGTGTCCTGTAACCCACCTCCCATCCATCCGAAGCTTGAGTTAGTGACTCGTGACCCTCCAGTACTAACCTTGATGTAGCACGTGGTCTATTCGAGGTTAGTAGCGCTTGTCTGCTATCCGTGCAGATTATGGTTTTCCCGGCTATATCTTTTTATTTTGAGGCTATGATACTAGCTAGTTCTGTCTGAACCCCACTTTATTATTAGGTTCAGTGATCTGGAGTATATCTTCCATCCTGAGCCTTTTTCCATTTTGGAGCCACTGGTGTATGTGCAATATGCGTTTGCCACGTTTGACTCCCTATGCTGTCTTGTTTCGATTTTGTAGGGTTTGTCAATAACAAACTTAGGTTTAGTTGAGTCGTAGTATGCTTGTAGCAGGGGTAGCGCATCCAGCTCTCCACGCCAGAATTGAGTTCTCAATTGTCTCATTCTTTCATTAAGGTTTGCACCCGCTGAGCGCAGTCGCATTATTGTCACCAGGGCCACCTCTTTGACATATATGTCTAGACGGGTAATGCCAATGAGCAACTTCATGCAGTAGTTGGTGTTGTTTTCATGGCACCTGTTATATTTAGGCAAGCCATCCGCTGAATATGGTTTGTTGATCGTTGTTGCCTAAAGCACTTTTGGCACCCAAGCAATAGCTCCGTATTGGCCTAAGTAAATGAATATTTAGTATGCTCTCTAATAGAGCAATGGGCATAAATGTAGAAGACGTTTCTGTTGGAATGGATACGAGGGGGTGTCTACAGGGAGGGGTGCAATCCTCACTCCTCTGGAACATAGTTCTAGATACCCTGGTTGACCAACTCAGTAGCAACGGGTTCTACGTAATAGCTTATGCACAATGCCTTTGCTGTCCTGCAAAGCGGTAAGTTTGAGAACATACTATGTGAGAGATAAAAAGTTGCTCTCAGAATAATAGAACCATGTTGCAAGGAACACTCACTATCTATAAATCCTAAGAAGATAGAGATGGTTCTCTTCACCAGAAAAAGAAGCATTACGGGCTTTATACTCCCAAGGATTCCAAACTCTAAACTTTTCTGACGAGGTTCTTGGTATTACCCTTAATAGTAAGAACATGGAACTTCCACTTGAATGGTAGAGCTAAAGGAGCATATATATTGCCTATGAGCAGAGTTGACGAACGGTCAGACGTACCTGGGCCTTTAGCCCAGGGTGACCTGGAACTACAAGCAGTTACTGTTACTGTTCTTTCTTTTCCAAATCAAATGGGAGATCATAGACATTAACTTGGTAAATTTCGACAGTTATCTTAGTAGTTGTCAATAATTTTTGTGAAAATTTTCAGCATTCTATTTAATTGATCTATCCATCTGTAGCATTTTCGTATTGTTGCACATCTCATGACTCTTTAGCTTAATTCGATCCCTGGACTTTCTCAGCAAACTTCTCCATTTTTTACGGTCTGGAGCCTTTCTCCTCCATGATCGACTGCCAAGGAGATTTAGGACGCCGCATACAAAACATACTGAGATAAAGGTGGATATATATATATATATCTATATATATATATATATATATATATATATATATATATATATATATATATATATATATATATATATATATAATGTCTTTTATAATTGAATCAATCGCCACCTGTTGTCCTCATTGATAGGGTCTAGTATTCGTCTTAGTACCTTTCTTTCAAAAATATCCATGCGATTTGCAAATTTTTGAGCCACAGCAAAAGTTTCACATTCATAGCTCCGATTATCATAGATCTAATCGATCACTTAAATTAAATTTATTTAGGTCATAATTTTCAAAAATCTCAATTTTTAGCAATTAATCATTATTTAAGAGTAAAGATATAATCATGAATGGCGTCTCCTTACTGTTATCTCGAGATATATCTGAATTTACATAAATTGATGTTATGCGACGTAAAAATGTAAAATTTTTATATAGCGCAGTAAGTGTTGATTGAGAAGGTCAGGCAAAAACATTGTTGCAGAAATCAATAAATACATGCGTTCAGGGTTGGATCTCTTTAGGACAATGCGGAAGAGTGTGAAATTTTGTTTCCTGTAAAAATAGATGAACTATAAATTTACAAAAAGTTCATTTCTATGTTCTATGTATACTTACTTGTTACAACAGTTTTTACAATGATATCAAATTATAAAAAATACAAACATTACAAAGTATACTTACGATTACATTTATTTTAACGAAGAGACAACATATTTATAAGTTTTCATAAAAAAATTAAAAATATACAAATTTAAAATAAGATTAGGTACAATATCCAGTGAGTATTGATCAAACTTGTTTTTGAAACTATTTAAACTAGTAGATTCCACTATGTTATCACTTAAAATGTTCCATTTGTCAAAAACTCGGTAAACCAAAAAGTTTTACATTACAGTAGGTTTAAAAGATTTCTTTTTCATTTATATTTATGACCTCTTAGTCTGGCATCTTCGTTAATATTAAAAAAGTTTGATGTTCCCAAAAATCCCCCCTAAGAATTTTTTAAGTAGATTCGACATAACCTCTTTCTCGTCTATTAGTTAATGGAGACAACTTGAGCTTTCTTAGTCGGGTTTTATAGTTTAATCTTCCATAATTAAAAGGTAGCTTAGAAGCTCTTTGTTGTACTCCTTCTAATAAATTAATATCTCTTTGCAAATGGAGTGACCAAACTGGCGCAAATTCTAGGTGAGGTCTAACATAACTTTTGTAGAGTTTCAAAAACAAGTCTGGAGACACTCTATGAAAAGTATTTGAAATAAAGTATAAAACAGAATTCACTTTACTAACTACTTTTGCTGTTTGAGTAGTTCAACTTAATGTTTGGTTGACCGGAACACCAAGATTACTATAACTTCATGTACCAATTTCAGAGGAACTCCATCCAAAAAATATGTTATATATGGATTATTATATCTACATTAAATGACACAACACTTACGCGTATTTATTGGAATAGCCCATTTCATGCTCCATTCTGATAGCTGTTTAAGGTCATTCTGAAAAGTATTAACGATATCTGGACAGTAATATAACTTTAAATCGTCGGCATATGAAACCGATTTTGACTGTCATTCACACGTTAAATCAGATACGTACAGTAAAAATAGAATAGGCCATAATATTCATCCCTGAGGGACACCACTGGCTACTGTACGTGGAACACTGCAGTCATTTTCCACTTTGACCGAAAAAAGTTCTTTCAGAGAGGAAGTTTTCTAACCACTTTAATCACCAATTTTTTTTATAGATACCTTATCAAATGCACGGCAAAAATCTATATAAATAATATCAATCGGCTCATGTCGGTCCAAAGATAAAGTCCATTCATTAAGAGCGAGAAGGAGGTTGCTAGAGCTACAGAACGATTCGGCAGAACTCCGTGTCCCCAAGTCGAAAATAGTAATGCAGTTTCATGAATGAACAACCACTTCCTAGGTATCTGAAAAAATAAATAAATTTGATTTTAGGGTTGCAACTTCAGAAGAGATCGAAAGGGATAGGGTCATGTTACGCTCGAGAGATCAAGAGGCAGAAATCCATAAAATCTGGATCCGGAGCTGAACGAAAGAGTGAATTCATTTACTTCAAGCAGTTGCAGTTCTTGCAAAGAGTGGTCGCAGCGAGAGACACACGAGATGAAATGGACGGTACTGTAGGAAACAACGGGGAAGATCCGGTAACAGATCGCTACCGTCTTTAACGTCCATATTGAAACTGAATCAAGTGTCTCTTGGATGCCTAATTGGTTGCTCGGTTTGGTTACTGCGGTCACCATGGTGTCGCCATGGAGATATAGCTATAAGGATGTACCTTGATGCATGTATACATGTGAACATTATCATCAATTAGCCTATATTTGTCCACTGCTGAACGTAGGCCTCCCGTAAAATTTTCCACCTATTTCTATCTTTGTGAGCATGTATCTATTATAATATATAATATATAATAAATCTTTATATATAATTCCTTTATATTTATTCCAAGAATAATATTCCAAGAAGTACTGATCTAATTTAATATAATCGATTTTACTAAATTCTTTGACTACTATTTAATTGATTTCACCACTACTGTCTAATTGAGCTTGTGCCCGAAATACCTATGGGTGAAAGATAATAAATTTCACTGATAAGTTCTCGTAAGTTCCTCATTAGTGATTATCAAGTCTAAAACAAAAGGTGTATTACCTTGACGATATCTAGTAGGTTGTGTTACAAATTCGTTCAGATTAGTTTGAAAAAATAAATTGTAAAAGAAAACATATTGGGATTATCTCCAATAAGCGGAATTTGAACTGACCATTTTAAATCCTTATATAATTGAAACTCCACAAATGAATATATTTTCTCTTTCACTGCTACATTTTTCAATAAATTCACACTTTGATTTGGTGAGAGTAAACGAAATGTTTGGTTTATAGATGACAAGAAGGTGCATAACAACTTTATTAGGAAAGCTAATTTTAAACACAAGAGATTCTTTATTTTCTAGATTATGGCCTACAATATTCTTCTTCTTCTTTTGGTACCTATCCTCTGTGGATGTTGGCAATCACGTTGGTCCATACAACTTTGTTGACAGCTGCTCTAAATAGATGTATCGTAGTCATTCCTGCCCACTGTCGGATGTTCTTCAACCACGATGTCCTTCTGCGCCCTTGAGATCTTTTGTCTTCTATCTTGCCTTGTACAATTAGTTGAATTAGTTGATACTTCTCATTGCGCATCACATGCCCTAAGTATGTCATCTTTCTGATTTTCACGATACGCATAATTTCCAGATCTTTATTCATTCCTTTGGATCACGGTGTTGTTTGTAACATGATGGATATAGGAAATTCTGAGCATGCGGCGGTAGCACCACATTTCGAAGGCTTCTAATCGTTTGGTTGTTGCCTCCGTCAAGGTCCAGGCTTCGACTCCATATAAAAGGGTAGAAAATACATAGCATCTCAAGACTCGTGTTCTTATATCAATGTTCAGGTGCATATTACATAAAATCTTCCTGAGGCGATTGAAGACAGCTCTCGCCTTTTCTATACGACACCTTATTTCCTGTGAGTGGTACCATTCCTTATTTAGGCTGCATCCAAGGCATGTAATTTTATAGATTATTTTCAAGGGTTTATTATTAGCTGTGAATCAGTGCTGTATTACGTCGTTTTTACTTACTACAAGAATTTTGGTCTGCTTACAGTTTAATTTCATGCCGTATCTGTCACAGGCTTCCACTACACGGTCTCTTAATGTCTGCAGATTCTCCGCATTATCAGCAATCAAAACCGTATCGTCCGAATATCTTAAATTGTTTATGATTTCACCATTGATTTTTATACCTTCTCTTAAACCATCAATAGCTTACCTGAACAGCACTTCCGAGTAAGTATTGAACAACGTCAGTGATAAAATGCAGCCCTGACGTACTCCCCGTTTTATTGTGAATTCTTGAGGTTTCGTTGTTTACTCGTACAGTTGCCCTTTGCTGTAAGTATAAATTTTTAATTAGGCGTAAATCTTTGTCATCAGTACTAGATTCTTTCAGTATTTGAAATAATTTTTGATGTTGTACCTTGTCAAATGCTTTTTTAAAGTTTATAAAGCATGCATAGACTTTGCAATTTACGTCTCAAGCTCTTTGTATCAATACTGATATGGAAAATAGGGCCTCTCGCGTTCCCAGTCCGCTTCTAAACCCAAACTGAACACTGCTAATGTTTTCAAGTTTTCTATATATGTGAATAACAGAATATAAAGTGAATAACAGAAAGAGAGTGCATGGCTCATTAAGCTTATAATTCTTTAATCAGAGCATCTGGTGGCATTTGCCTTTTTGGGGAAGGGATGAAGGTGGAAACTAGCCAATCTGTAGAAAATTCTGCAGTTTCATAGATTTTGTTCAGTAGACTCGTTAGGAGTTTGAGTTGGTTGTTTTCAAATAGTTTCAATATTTTAGCTTGTATGTTATCAGGTCCAGGTGCTTTGTTGGTTTTTAATCTTTTTATTTCATATGTTACTTCACTGAGCGTTATTTCTGGTCCAGAACATCCAGAAACACTGACTTCTGTCTCTTGCTCTTCCTTGAATAATTCTTCCATGTATTGCCTCCATCTCTCAAGTATTCTCTCATTTTCGTAGAGCAGATTGTTGTGCTCGTCTAGTATTAAGTTATGACTTCGTGATCTGTTTCCTCCCGTTAAGTTTTTGATCTTTTTACGTAGGTTAAAAGTGTCATGCTTCTGTTCTAGGGATTCTATTTCTATGCATTGATCTTGTAGCCATGATTCTTTTGCTTTTTTAATCTTTTTCTTAATGATTTTGTTTATTTCTTTGTACCTTTCTGTGTTTTCTTCGTTCTTCTATTAGCTCTAATATTTCTTGTCTCATCCATGGCTGTTTCTTTATATTGTTTTCTGGTTTAAGTTTATTATCTACCACTGAATTACAGATATTTTTGATTTTATTCCACATATCATCCACACTTATCTTTTCTTTATTAATATCTGAGATTACCATGCTGTTTATTTTGTTGCTGATCTCCTCTTTGACTTCTTCTCTTGTGGTTTTATCTTTCAACTTCTGGATGTCCGGACGTTTTTGTGCTTTTCTTTTATGGACTTTTTTCATATGGAGTTTGAAACGTCCTAGTAAAAGTTTATGGTCTGATGGAACATCTGCTTCCGGATATGTTTTTGCGGATTTTACGGAATTCTGAAATCGGTTGTTGATGATGATGTAGTCAATTTGGTTTCTAATCATTTTTTTTTTGACAGTCAACTGGAGATTTCCAGGTGTAGAGTCTTCGAGGTGGTAATTGGAAAAAGGTATTCATTATTGCACTATCCGTTTCCTGGCAGAACTGAACAAGGCGGTCTTCTCTATCATTTAGCGTTCCTAGTCCAAAGTGTCCTACAGTATTGCCAACACCTCCTTTGCCTACTTTGGCGTTGAAATCTCCTAGCAGGATATTCACTTCTTGTTTTTTGGTATCTTTTAGGGATTCTTTCAATTGTTCATAGAATATTTCTATTTCCTGCTCTGAGCCTTCCGAAGTTGGAGCATATGCTTGAATAATGTTCACGTTAACTGGTTTAGCATTAATTTTGAGTACTGCAACTCTATCTAATATTCCTATAAAACTAAGTACACATTTATTAACTTCTTTATTTACTACTATAGCCACTCTGTTTTTGTTTCTTGTTGTAGTATCTCCACAGTAGTATATTGTGTGGTTTTCTATTTCGCACTGGCCTAAATTGGGCCATCTAACTTCACTGCATCCAAGTATGTCAATGTTGAGTCTTGGCATTTCTTTAATTACGTTATTCACTTTTCTGGCCTAGAATAAACTTCGTACATTCTATGTACCAATCTTCTTATCATGCTTACATCTAAATATTTGTGGCAACCGGGGGATTCTTAGCACCCTCTCCCCACTTAAGGGGTGCCCGGGACTAAGGGCTGTTTCTATATTGACTTCATCCATTGTGATTATACTAGGGAAAGTTAATTGGGGTGGCTTACACTACTTAACTTAATTTTTTTAAAGAAGCCATTATGAAAGTAAACACATACTCCGCCTCCTGCTCGATCTAAACAATCTTTATGATAAATTGAATAACCGTTAATGTTTATATGTATTCCATAACCACTAATGTGTTATATGTATGTAATGTAATGTATTCTGGGACTTAATCATTATTTTGATATAGCAAAAATGTAAATAGCGGAATTAGAAGATGTAAATGACAAAAACTCAGCAAAAAATATTTATTGTTGTCAACTTTATCTTTTTTTTCTAGTTCCTCTTGAACTTTTTTCAAATAGTTTATTTGATATTTAGTAAAGTCATCATTCAATTGAACTATGGAAAATTTGATTCCTAAATACTTCCTCTCATTGCGCAACATAAATAATGTAATATCATTATCTGCAAATTTAACCCTTAATTGCTTAGGCTCATTACCATTGTTAACCTTTACAATACGAAAAACGGACGTAAATGAGGGATTCCGCGGTTTTATTATATTTACAATCGTGGAAATACTGGATACATCCTCTACCTCTTTATCGTTACCTTCTGATTCCGGTAAATTATACACAATTAGGTTAAACGATTTCTGAAAACGAACATATGCTTCTTGTGCACAGTTCTCGAACTCCATTGAATTATATTGATAAGATTGTTCCAAGGCCTCGAGACGATTCTCAATCAATGCGAATCTATTCTAATCTATTCTTATAACCTCTTCTTGTGCAATATCTAGACATTGAATATGAATCGGAATCATTGAAATTGCACGACTACAATTACGCATTACCACTGATGGAGCACCCAATATGATGGGCAGGTATGAAGGGTTTATGTGAATATTTTGTAAAAAAAATCCTAAATTGAGCGTGGTTATTAAACTTATAAACACAATAAGTGCACGAGGTTAGATGCATAGACAATTCCAAGAGTTTTTAAAATCCATCGAAAGCGAATTTTCTGATCTTTCTGAACTTTTTGACGGAGCAAGGCAAATGGGACGACTTTAAGATCATGTCTGACGAAAATTTGCTTCCTGAATTCGCATTTTTTACAGATTTGCTGTTACACTTAAATGAATTAAATACGAAGCTTCAAGGCAAGAATCAATTCATAGATGAGCTTTGGGGGCCTTCACACTGCAGTTTAAATTATTTTCCAGATGTATAGAGAAAAATGAACTCACCCATTTTCCCAAAATGTGCAGGATGCATGCAACAACTGAAGCATAAGGAATCTGAGAAGATATTTCTAGATTTTAACGAAATTGAACCGCCGGTTAACATTATTTCCATGCCTTTTAATGTCAATGTGGATGAAACGCCCGCCATCCTTCAACTTAAACTAATACTCAAATATACCTTGTTGCCCACGCCCAATAAATAATGGCTATGCTTGGTACTACAAGTTATTTGTGCAAACAAACATTTCCAATAATGAAACTAAGAAAGAATTGTATTCGTAATAGACTGTCGGATGACCACCTTTTTTCATTACTAAAAATTTCAACCTCACAAATGCAGCCGAATTATGACGAAATCATGCAAAAACAAAAACAGTTCCACACAGTAATATAACTCCACAAAGTCTAGTTATATTTACAATATTTTTTTTTCAGCAAACAACATAACCAAAAATGCAACAGCTTGACCAGCCATATATTTCTTTACTAAATATTGGCACGCGAAAGAAAAAGTTTCCCCATCCCTGGTCTACTTCTTTTTATCGAACTATGTCCACACTTCTCGACGAATATCATTTGTTTGTTGCAACTGCTTTATCTTTCTTAAATTTTTTGTATTACTTTTACAGTTTACGACGCAACTGATTACAAATCAATATTTTATGAGCATTTTAAGAGACCCTTTACATATTTAACTTCAAGAACAAAGTCTTGTACCAAATGAATTTATCATACTGGATTATTATTTTAAAATACCGAGTTAAAACAAGACCTTGATTTTTTAACAATGTATTTTGTTGATTGAGCAGATATTCTTAACACGCTTATTATTACTCGTGCCGTAAATTATTAAAATTACGTACCTGCAATCAATTTTTAATTATACTTGTTTCCATTGCAAGCTTTCAGTGTAATTTTCAGTAAAGTTAATGGAGAAAGACATCGTTCGACGACTTTTCGAAAACTACAAAAATGCTTTTGTTTTGGACAACTGCCAACCCGATTACCGGTTATTAAGGCAGATTTTAAATGTGGCAAAAAACTCCTTTGCTGGTATTCTCCCTAGTTCTCTACATGTATGTCGACTCGTACATCTTTATTATTTACGGTATACCATGGAAACAGAAACTAATTGGAATTATTGTAATACTTAATACTATCATAAATATGATTTTCTTAAGTGTTTCTTGTGGCACCTGTAACGTTTTGTATACAAAAAATTGGTTCGTGTTTTTCTGCTACTTGAAAAAACTGGAAACGTTGATGAGTGCCTTAAATTTTCGCGGTGAAAAAGTGTCCTATCTAAAAATATTGCTCTATTGCATACACATCCTACCATATTGGATACTAAACTCTGTATATGTGTATAAATCTCAGTACGAGATTCACCAAGTGTACTTCTACCTTTTCTGGAACACCTTACACACTTCAATATGTACTGAAAGTATTTGTATTTTCTACATCACGAATTTTTTAAGAGTAAGGTACAATTTTGTATGTTACAATCTGCAAAAACTGAAAGATACATCTCTCGACAAGTATGACTATTTACGGAAAGCCAGAATATTTTTAAAGATTGCTGATCAGATGATTGAACAGGTGAATATTATTTATGGTTGGCAACTGTGCTTCCTCATAGGAATTGTAATGGTTCACGGGTGTTTTTCTATTACTTTTGTGCTGTATGTTGACGCCGACGTGGAAGAAAAGACAATGGCTATGTTAGGAGACTATGTTTACTGCGTAAGTATTCCTCATTCATCACTGCTTCGCTAAACCACACTTTTCTATTTGGATCTAAGTTTT
The DNA here is from genome assembly GCF_040954645.1 of Diabrotica undecimpunctata. Lineage (NCBI taxonomy): Eukaryota > Metazoa > Arthropoda > Insecta > Coleoptera > Chrysomelidae > Diabrotica > Diabrotica undecimpunctata. The sequence goes on from NC_092809.1 coordinate 141,030,944, forward strand.
TTTGCAAGATAATTAAGCCAGCTGTCATTATTGTAGACAAAAACAAAAAGAGGCAAGAATGCCATTAGCCTTTCTTTTGTCTTATTAATAAAAGCTAATATTTGTCGCCGAGAATAATATGGGTATCACAAAAACACTTGTGTAATTACTATATTCAAAGAAGCCGAGCAGTTTATATACAAAAACATCTGCTCTGGAGTTCTATTGAAGATATGAATGATGAATCAGCACTTTAACACTATTTCTAGAATTACTGTTACGTCATTGCCGCAATTAGAGCATTGTGACTCATAACATAGCCCTCTTCTTTCAAGCTGTTCGCTCCAAACAGTACCTAAGTGGACCAGGTCGGTGGAATCTGCCCTTTATGAGGACACAGTCTCTCCAGGTGGAAGACCTTTGGCTTACTTTGTAGCGTCATTTGCTACCTATATACAAGGTTGTTTATTTTAGTAACCAGGTACGGTCCCTCCCAAGGCCACTGCAACTTGAGACTTAGAAGTTTCCTTCTGGTTGGTTGATAGAACCAAACTGCATCACCTTCCATGAAACTAACTTGTGGACCTTAAAAAATCGATCTTTTAGGCATCTGACATACTCGGAAAGTGTCTCTTGGTTCGCCTCTCAGTCTGGTAGACAGACATGTCGACGATCGATATGAAGCTTCATTTCTCGACCAGTCAATAACATTGCTTTATGTTGGGAGCTTCGGTAGGCTAGTAGAAATAGAGGCATCAGTTTGTCTCAAGCTCTCTGATTTTCATGTACAAACAGGGACAGGTAGTTGTTGATGGTCTGGTTATGTCTTTCTACCATGCCGTCGGACTGAGGATAGATACAGCGGTGTCATTCTGGTTTTCTTAATTTCCAACAAAGACATCAAGGTCTTCCGAACTTCCGATTCGCAGTAGCGCCCTGGTCAGAATGAAGAAGTGGAACCCCATGTTGGTAAACGATATTCTCAAGCAGGACCTCACCAACTATGATTGCTTCTTGGTTGGGTAGTGCAACTACTACCAGCCATTTGGGAAAATAGTTCATAGCAACCATCAAATACTTGTTTCCTGATGTTGTTTCTGGACATAGTCTCAGAATATCAACAGAAAATCTCGTTTTGAGTTCCTTCTTGGATGCACACAGGTCACATCGTTTGCACTATTCTTCTACATCTTGCCGACAATTAACCAAATTATACCTTTCACGGACTCTGATCAGAGTCCTATTTATCCCAAAATGCTATCATTGAATTCTGCAATCACGCTCTTAACACATGACTTTGGGAGAACAACTTGGAGCAGTGCTCTTGGTCCATCTTGCATCTCAGTCCCACAGAAGCCAGTAGCCCTTCATTGCTTACCCATATTTGGCAATCTAGTGCCACTGTGGACTAGCTCCGCTGTCCAGCCACTCACGGACTAACCTTAGATCTGGATTTTTTTTTGCTCGTGGATTAGATTTGGATCTGGATCTTTTTACTTCTCAGTTTGTAGGTTTTCCTTGGTTAGAGCTTCCTCTGTTTTCAACTGTCGAATCTGGCCCCCTCGTTCTCCTTTGCGCTCGCATAATCGGCAGTTACTCCCCGCTTGGTACTCTCGAAAGGCCGTAGGTATTCCCATGACTTCTTATTGCTCGGTGACTATTGGGAAGTCCATCGACATCTAACCTGTTGCTGCTTCGTCTTATTGTGGATATTGAGAACCTGGGACTGCGTTGCTGTGGTTTGAATGGCCTGCCGGTCGATTTTCTATCCTCGATGTTTCTTTATGTGAATTAATTTGTTGGTTTGTACACTATGTGTTGTGTGCAACATCCCCCCAAAATGTAGATATTGATGTGTTTGACCAATATATGTTAAATTACAGTCTTTTTTATTTATTTTATAAAAAACATCTGACTGATGATCTTTATTAATATTTGGTTTAAATTTTTGAAAAATATTTTCCGGATGTTTTTGACGATTTATGTCAAACATTAATGTCATATTTTGCAAACATTTTTGACATTTGTGCAGAGAATCCGTCAATGTCCGGTAAGGAGATATAGTGTTTGTTTGATTTAGTGACATTACGATTATGATTGCTAGGTATGGTTTGAGTTTTTTTTTGGATTTGTGTCGGAATTAGATTGATTTCTGATAATGCTACCGATTTTTTTACTTATAGGATTGTAACATTCTGGTGGATAATTATTTTTTCCAAGATATAACTTTAAAACTATTTTCAGATTATCGGAATGATATTGTGTGCTAGGTAGCTTAATTGCTCTGTCAGTAAGACTGAATACAGCACTTCTTTTGTGGGCTATGGGTGTGTTGGTATTAAAATTTAGATATCTTCCGGACCAAACATCTTTTGTAAACCAGTTGGTAGTTATAAGTCGGTTATTGTTGTTATACTCAACACTATAACTGCTGTTAAACTTAAATCAAAAAAAGTAATTTTGTTGTTTTCCTCAAATTGTTATGGAAATTATTATGGAAATTATTGAACATTTGAGAAGTATAATCGATTTCATGATTCGGAATGTAGAGTAAGCAGTGGTCAGCATATCGTTTGTAGGTATAAATTTATGTTGTACTTGGTGCTGTATTTATGTTGTAACTAAGTTTGTTATTGGTGCTGAGATAGGCGAACCCATGGCCACTACAGAAATCTGAGAATAGTATACAGTGATGAGTGTCTTACCACCCGGCAAAATAGCGGAAAGGATAGAAGACAGATTAAGTTGTGAGATAGTACGAGATAAGGCTAGTTATTAGACGTGTCTATTTGACTTCAGTCATAATTATACGGATGACCTCGAAAATATTTTATTTTAATAATTTCTGATGTTAGAATAAATGATTGAATAAATTAAGATATATTATAGTAAAAAACATTAATTAGTAGCGATTTTAAATTATAAATCTTTAAGTTTATTTAATAATAAAAATAACTCAACTGAAATGTTTAACTAAACTAAAGGTAGGTATCGTCAGTCCGGAAACAATTGTTGTATGTGCGATTGGCGTAATAGTTAGAGACGTGGTCTATTGACAAGAAGATTGGGGTTCAATTCACACCAAGGATAAAATTTTTGTTTTATTTAATCAAAAAGTAATAAAAAATATGATACATATTAGGTAACAAGTTTTCGAAAAACTCATTATTTACAATTTATTCTTATTCCAATGTTATAAAATAGAAATACAAAATAATTCAATTCCAGTTTTACAGTCTTCAGTTGTGAAGGCAAAATAATCCGGTGAAGACTGTTTAATGTCAAATCCATCACTAAATTCTCAGTGTTAATATCAATTCCTCTGTACAGGTAATGATTTTCAAAACAATTAATAACATTGGAATGGATGAGCGCGAACAGCTGCCTGCTTTACAGCTAACCAAATCATCAAGCCTTCAGCCATCAAATAATAATATATCGAGAAGTGTTTTTGCACGGTAAACAGAAACTTTTTATTGAAAAAACAATTCGTAAAAATGGTTTTAACGGTCGAGGAAAAAGTGCAAATTGTTTTCTGGCATGTGAATGGATTATCAGACACCATGATTAGACAACAATTATTTGTAAATATGTTTCCAAATAGGCCTGCTCCAGCACGATCAACAATTCAGTCTATTATACGTAATTTTTTTTACTTATGTATCCGTGTTCCCTCCAAGAGGAGTTCGTAGACGAAAGGAGGTAAATCCAGATTTGGAACTAAGGGACACTTTGATTTGTGCAAGTATTGAGCAAAATCCTACCCAATCAACATCTCGTCTCGGAGAACAATATGGAATTTCAAGATTTAGAGTAGGTAAAATTTTGAAAATACATGGATACCGTCCCTATAAACTTCATAAATCCAACGAACAATTCCCTGGGGATTAATATAGACGTTTAGAATTTTGTCAAACTGCAATGGAAATGTCACATCAAGATGAACATTTTTAGAGAACGTTTTGTTCACCGATGAATGTACGTTTTCATTGCATGGCCGTCACAATTCAATGAATGCTCGGTATTGGTCTCGAGGAAATCCTCGTCAGATTTATGTCGCTCGTACCCAGCGTCCTCGAAAAGTAAATGTTTGGGGAAGCATAATAGGGAATCATGTCATTGGTCCATTTTTTATAGACGATATGTTGACTGGGCGGAAATATTTGGAACTTCTGCAAAATCAAATTGTCCCAGCTCTTCGTAATTTACCAATACCTTTCGATTCCATATGGTTTCAACACGATGGTTGTCCTGTACATAATTCTCGCATCGTCAGTGAATATCTCAGTGCGACTTTTCCTAATCGATTGATTAATGGTCACGGAGATATTTTTTGGCCTGCAAGATCACCTGATCTTGCACCTTGTGATTTTTTTATGTGGGGATATATCAAGTTCAAACTATATGGAATTGAAGACGATAGGCCTAATTCTCTCCAACAATTAAGAGAAAAGATCGTTGATTCAATGAAAGGTATTAGTCCAGAAACATTAACTAATGTTAGACGAAACTTTTATAATAGATTGGGTTATTGTTCTGCTGCTAATGGAGGTTATTCGAACATTTTTTGTAAATACATTTCATTAGAATAGAATACGTTTATTTAGAATATTTTTATAGAATTTCTACCTATTTAAACATTTTTTGTAAGTACATTTATTTAGAACGTTCTTTTATGTTTGAAGAATTTTTACTTTATTTTCGACAGTACGACATTGTTGTTTCAATAAAATTTTCATGTTTTACTATAAACACTTCTAATAAAGACTGAAATAAATGTTTCAAATTTTAATTTTTAAAAAAGTAAAACCTTCATGTTGGATTTGAACCCTGAGCGCCTGGATGAGAACATCGTGTCTTGAACTCTGATCCATCAGACTTTTATAACTATTTAGTGACAGTTTGGGTTATTGTTCTGCTGCTGTTCAAATCATAGTAGAAATTATTCTTCGTTAATAATTTAAAACTTTAGATTAAATAATCACTATTAATTAAATTATTTTATTCATATTTTGCTTTATTGTGGCCAATCAGTTTTTACTTTATGCGAAATTAAAAAATGGAATACGTCACACATACGACGTTATACATAATAATTATGACCGAGGTGATTTAGCTCGAAGCTAACGTCTAAAGGTGTGAGACTATCGATAATGGTAATGTAATGTAATGTAAATTATAGGTTTCTATCGATTATTTCTCACCTCTACGAGTTTCATCTCTTTTTATTTCACAAGGTAACTGTGTTTTCTCTCTTATGTTAAAAAGCCGGGTGGTAAGACACTCATCACTGTATATATATATATATATATATATATATATATATATATATATATATATATATATGTATATATATATATATATATATATATATATATATATATATATATATATGTATATATGTATATATATTAAGACTAATCCTGTTTCAGCTTTACACCATACTGGCCATAATAGCTTGTGACAGATTAGACACCAGTGCGAAAAACATCATCAATGTCTACTATTCACTCTCCCGAAGGAGGATTAACTTGGATATTAAAAATGAACTGCTACTTTGTGCCGAATACGCCGAACGGATGAGGCCTATTATTTCGGCAGCTGGTTTGATGAAAATTGGACAAAAAAGTTTGAACAACATTTCCGTTAATGTTATATATTACTTGATCGCAATTGTTCAATTTAATATGTATGATTAATAGATGAACATTAGCATTATGTTACAGTACAAGGCCACCAAATGGATTATTAAAAGCATTAAAAAATTATAACAGTGGTAAATGAAATAAAAACGAAATTCATTAAAAATCGTTTTATTGTAGAATGTTCAATTCTATGCAAATTTTGTAACTGGTAAGACTCTTGTAGTCATGGCTCTTTGTAATACTATTACTCTATTTGGAAGGCCTCTTTGTAAGATCGAATTTTTACCAGGTGCATTGTCATGGAGAAAGGCAATGCACCATCTTTTTTTCCATGTTTTTAAACGCATCAATAACACTAATAGTCTTTAAACTCAAGGTATCTCAGTTATCACAATTAAGTCCGTAAGATGAATAGAGTCTTTAGAAGAAGAGGAAGGGGAAACGAAGAAGTCGAAGAAAATGGCCTGTACAGGAAAGTATTGTCCTCCGGAGGCGTCCGGAGGCATCAAGGAATTTGGATATCGGTCAAAATACTTGGGAATTCCAAGGTTGGCCAAATCCAAGTTTCTAATTGATTCGATGCAGGGAAATTCCACTTTCGCTACGTAAAACAAAGGATTTGTTTTACATAAAAGCAGGTAGATTTTCTCTCATCGATCAGTCGAGCTTGCCTCTTCTACTGTAGACCTAGTCGGTGCTATTATTGTTCCAACTAAGTTATTGTTTTATTTCTGATTTCCTATATACCATTTTTGTTTATTTTAGCATTATTGTATATTCAGACCTTTTCAGGTTAGAATATTCCATTAATCTATATTTGTTCATGTACTGATTGTTTGATATTTTATTTGAATATTTTGATTGTTTATTTTTCTTGTATTTTGTGTCTAAGTTGTTCTTCCGTAAGTTAAGAACACTTAGAAATATTTATCTTGCTTTTTTCTATTTTATATATTTGATTTTGTACTTTGTATCTAAGTAGTTCTTTTTGGTAAGTCAAAGAGCTCTTAGAAGTATTTCTCTGATATCTGACTTGTTATTTTATTGTGTGTCTAAGTCGTTCTTTTCCGGTAAGTCAAAAGAACCCTTAGAAATATTTTCAAATCGCATTATTATTTCTGATATTTTATCTAAGATATTTTCTTCCGTAAGTTAAGAAAATACTTATATATTTGTCTATTTTCATTTTTCCATTTTTTTTGCTAAGCTGTTTCTTCCGTAAGTCAAGAAACACTTAGACATATTTCTATAATCTGTTTCATTTTTGCATTTCTCGTTTTATATTTTGAGTATTTTATTTTTCCACTTTGGGCCGTTTCTTCCGTAAGACAAGAAACACTTAGAAATATTTCCATATTTTACTCTTACATTTACATATTTCATTTATCTATATCTCTGTCCTAAGTTGTTTCTTCCGTAAGTCAAGAAACACTTAGAAACATTTTTCTTTGCATTATATTAATTTACTTGTTTACTAAGTTATTCCTTCCGTAAGTCAAGGAATATTTAGATTATTTTAGACACCATATATCGGAGAAAAGCATAAAAAATCAAATGATGGATTCAAGAAAACATGGAAAAGAACGTTTATCCAGGTCAAATATAGTGGAAAAATGTGCTGAATCATAAAAACAAGACCTAGTACAATTTGGAAACATTTAGCTAATATCATTAGAGAGACTCTAATTGAAATACTTGGAAAACATCAAAAAGGAAGTTTGAAAATAAAGAAAACTGATGGTGGTCAAAGGAACTCCAAGGCGAAATCAATATGAAGATAAAACTATATAAAGAGTGGCAAAAATATGGGTCGGACGCAGGTCTTTAAAACTACAAGGTTGTACCGTACATCGTGAACTAATTTATTAAGAATTAAACTTAGAACGCTGATACACTTTGTTACTAGAAGCCACCGTTGCTCAGTCCCGGTAAATAAGAAAGGATAGATAACAAAACAGTAAAAAAGAAACAGGGAAGAGAACAACTCTTTAAAAAAAGAGCGCCACTGTTTTAAATATTTAAATCCCACAAAACGGAAATGGGATATTTATACGACAAAGAGAAAATATTGTAAAAATAGGAAATGGTAAAATTCGCTAGGTCTATCAAAATATATTTAAAGTATTAAGTATCATAAAGTAATCAAATAAAGTAAACAAGTATATCAAATATCAATAAAGTTATCAAATCTAAAAAACATGAGAAGGATCTTGACTACCTTTTTGCAATGGATTAACTTCAGGGGTCACCAATTATATTCCCTGAGGGTCCGTTTCAAAAACCTACTGCACTTCCGCAGTCCGGACACTAAACCAGGCAGTAGCATAACCGGGGGAAGGTTACCCAGAGAAACCCTCAGGAGATCATCCTGGTTACGTAGTTGAAACCAGGCAACTAGGCCTCCTTGTTTAGGGAGGGATATGGAATAAACTCAAGGAAGAAGGTGATTGTAAAGCTATTATATTGTTTTTTTTTCTTCGTCTTTGTTTTATAAATATTTGCGGCGTAATTTAAAATGTTTGTATCTTAGAACTTAATTTAATCATTTAATGCTACTGTTTCTGGTTTGTTTCTTTTTGCAACTATAGTGCAACCAATTTTATGAAACATTAGTTTAGATTACGAACATTTCTATATAGTATTAGTACTCTGCATTTTAAAAATGTAAAGATATTTATATATTTAAATTTGATTATAATTTTATTACTATGTTTTGAATTTAATGGCGGTCCGCAAAAAACAAGCTCAGGGTCCGGGTGCGGACCGCGGTCCGCCATTTGGTGACTCCTGAACTATGTGTTGAAAATAAAAAAACGATACAATCGAATGAAAATATTCAAGATCATACTTAGAAACATTACAATCTAGTTTCTTCTTTATATTAAAATAATTTGAATTGTTCTTTTGGGAATAACTTGTCAATTAAACCTACTTTGACCTTCAGTCAATTTTCAACATATTCATTATGATGCTATTCAAGCCAAGATTTATAAAACTTAATTTTAGACGGTCTTCGATAAATTTCTTATTTCAATAATCTTAATTTTTTATGTATGTCAAGTGTCACGTTCTATGAGGAATCATTTAAAAGACTGGCATTCTATTCCTCCCATTCTAACTGCTGCTTCAACTCCAACAAATGGTTAGGTTCCGAAACCCGTACCATAACCAATTTTTTTAATGTGTTTTTGTGTCCAGTGTAGTTTTTTTTGTGTTCTGTTCAAGAAATATTTTAAAATTATCATCATCATCAGCCGTTTTGTGTCCACTGCTGGACATAGGCCTCCAGTAAATAATTCCAATGCATTCTATCTTGAGCACCCTGAATCCAGTTGTGCTGAATGCGCTTGATGTCATCTGACCAACTTGTTGGAGGACGTCCTCGATTACGATGAGCATCGTGTCTAGGTCTCCATTCCAGAATTTTCTTCGTCCACCTTCCATCTTTTAATCTGGCAACATGCCCCGCCCAGTTTCATTTCAATGTCGTAATCCTTTGAACTGCGTCAGTAACACCAGTTTTTCTCCTAATTGTTGTATTTGATACTCTGTCTCTGAGAGATATATTCAGCATTTTAAAATAGAAATAGCTTAAAAGAAAATTCTATATTTTTCTACCAAAATGAGATCTCTCTTTAGTAGTAATACTTTTAAACACTTGACGCAAGGGAAACATTGGAAACTTTAAAGTAGTTATTTATATCAGTGTTCTATTGTAGCGCAGCTCTGAAGATGGATTTGTAAGCCGAAAGCGCTCGGCTAGGAAATAAATGTTTCTATTTGATTTGTCATAAGTATGTACAAAAACATATCAGTCTTTTCATTTATTAAATGGTAGAATGGCAGAATACTGTCAATGGAAATGGGGTTTTGGAGACATTGTTGGAGGTTAACACTTTACGACAAAATAAGAAATGGCGAGGTACGGCAAAGAATTGATATTTATGCAACAATACTTGACATTATTGAAGATAGGCAGCCAAAGAAAATAACGGAGTTGAGACCAGTGAAGAGAAGAAGAGAGGACGCCTTGAAAGACATGACGGGAGGACATCAGACAAGCCATGACCATTTACAGGATGGCATTTACAGGATGATTAGATGCGAGGAACTATGTTATAAATAGAATCCCAATATATATATATATATATATATATATATATATATATATATATATATATATATATATATATTGTTATGATGTGTTTTTTGTTTGAATGATGAGCAATGAGTATTTTTAATAATATAATATATAGGGTTTTTATCGCGGTTCTCAAAGAATTAGTTTGTAAGTACTTTGTTAAATTATCTTTATTATAACTATTATGAAACACACATATATATCTAACCTAGCCAATATAAATTTAAAATAAACTATCTTTAAATTGATATTCTTATAAAACTAATTAAATTCTATAGACAATGTAAAATTTAAACAAACTATCTTCAAAATTGAAATTGTTATGACACTAACTAAATTATATTAACAAAATTTTGTACCTTTCTTTCACTGAATGCCTAAATGAACTGTTTTCCACTATATAGATTCTAATCACCACTGAATGTCTTCGTACTTCGGTTATCCTTGTTTTTGTGAAATTACTTTTTCCAATTATCAGCTTCTACCAATTTAAGATATAGTTTTCTTCACCATCATTTATAAACCACCAAGAAAACCAGCAAACACCATTTATATTTATTCTTCTTTTCAATATACCAATATCCAATTATTATAAGTTGATTTATACTAATCTCCAATCATAATATAATTTTAATTCCTTCCAATGTCCATCCAATATTCTTCTAATATACTTTTATAATCTTCAATAATTATTTGTGTATAATTATAAATGTGCATTAAATATATGCATAATTTTTAATCTTCTTTTAACTCACTATATTAAACAATTGGACTATCTCCAACTAACTTTCATATTTCTTATAAAACTGCTTGACTGACTTACTAAAACTGTGAACAATTGACTTCACTAACTAATCTACTAACTTTCATAATAAACTGCTTGACTTCTGACTAAAAACTTCATCTTGAATCCAAATCACGGGTATTTATATCCTTTTGGATATTCCAGAACCATCTGGTAAGAGATCATGTTCCATTCGTTCTATTAACTTCTATATAGATGTTCTCGAAAAAATATCTGTTCGATCCACCGCCATAATCATTATTTCGAGAATGTTCGACCGTAAACAATGGTCAAATTCTGCACTCTGGAGAATTCGTTAATGTTCCATTGATAATTTTGTTGACATTTAGGCTTTTCAGATCAGAATATATAATTAAATTAGTAACTTAACATTCTAATTTAATAAAATACACATTTCAAACAATATATTATTATAACCCCACTTTATATTCGTATTATGATTAATTTCTATCTGTCAATTCGAGAGTATTTTTGGTTGCCTAGGCATATGGCTCACTTACATATATTTACAACATTAAAATACAACTTTTTACACTTATTATATGCTAATTTATTAAAAATACCCTCACATAAATATATTTTTATTAAATTCTCTAGTATATAACTTATTTAAAACAACCAAATATCTAATATTATGTAGTATATAACTTATAAATTATTTTCTATAAACCCTAATCGTATCATATATATATATATATATATATATATATATATATATATATATATATATATATATATATATATATTATATATATTATATGTTATGCTATGTAAAATTGAAAATAATATTGGTTTCCTTTTAATATATTTCAAAGTACAAAATAAAAGATATTTCGAAGAAATGAAAGTCCATTACCCTGGATCCCAAATAGACTTGTACGTCGATATACAGTAAATAAGAAAATAGAATAAAAATATTTAGAAAATATAATTCTCCGTTAGTTCTTAAGAATTTGTAGAAACCGCTAAGCATGTTAATAGTTTTTACGAAATTTACAATTGTAGGTAAAATAGTTGTTTGTTATCTAAATGGTAGATGGGGATAAGTGTGACGAACTCTGATTGGAGGAGTTTGAAAAAAGTGAGATAGGTATGTAGGAATGAGAGTTTAGCTAGATTTTTGACGGAGAAAAATAATCAGTTGTTTTTCCAAGGGTTCAAGGCGAACAGTCGTTGTTCTCTGGTGGTTCTCCAGAGGTAGTAAGCAGTAGAAGTGAATGTTTGTGAGTTTTCTTGGTGTAAGTGTATCTGACGGAAGCTGATCTAGTAAAATATTGTAAGTTATATTTTTCTACTTATATTCCAAGAGTCACTGTTCAGGCCGGAACGAGAGATTCAGTTTATCGAGAGGAGAAGAGGCTAGCATCATTTGAACGATACGTGCATTTAAAGGAGATCAATAAAGACGATAGGCTTGCAATAATTTGTTGTAAGATTGCTGATTACCTAGGGGACTGCTAAGAATAGATAGTGTAGGCTACAAGGAACAAGGATTTGGACAACTCATCATCAGAGAGATAGTTTTACCATTCGTCAGTTTTTCTTTATTAACAACACATTTTTTTAACAATTGCTTTAAAAAAGATAGGAATATTTTGATCAGGAGATTTAAAACAACAATTTTGATTTGAAACTTTAATTTATATTGTATATATAATAAATTTTTAAGGTTCGCGTACGTAGAACAAAATTTTGATAATCATTATATGAGATATTTTTTATTGAAGATATTTGAGTGTGAATTTTATTTCAATATATAATTTTGTATCATATATTTTTTATTATTCCGGTATTCTTTGGACCTTACCTATCATATGTAAAGCATAGATATTGAAGCACAAGTATAACCCTGAGATAAGAAAATTAAATAGTGTGATAGAATCATAATTGCATCATTTAAATAAGTTTAATTAATTAATTAATTAGCTAATTAATTGGTTGGCGCACCTCAGACTTTTAATATCACAATAATATATATATATATATATATATATATATATATATATATATATATATATATATATATATATATATATATATATATATATATATATATATATATATATATTTATAACTCGATAAAGACAAATTCTCCATAACAACCCGTGTTTGTGGTAAATTCTAGCATAACAACCTTATAACAGTAAAACATTATCATGAGTTGCATGCATAAAATTAAAATATTCGTTTAAGAATTTTTTTAACACCACGTGCCGTAGATAATTATCATCATTGAACTTGTTCCAGTTTTAATTGCCGTACAATATTAATAAGTGATTATATTAAAAATCACGCGCAATATTTTATGATGATACTTTATGGCATTGAAAACCTTACTTTGAAGCATGTAGAGGATAAAAGTGAGATGAATACACCACAAGAAGTGTTAAAAACATCATATATTGACAATAACAACTTTGAATTATACAGAAATGCGTTTATCGTTGAAGAGTGCCAACCTGATTATAAATTTGTACGCCAACTACATGATGTCGGTAAATATCTTGGAATTTCTCCACTGAATTTTCATATAAACAAACAAAGATTTTGGAGGCTGCTTCCTTGTTTGATGTATCTCTTTTTTATTTTATATATACATTACAGGATACTTCAATATTCTTTATCCTATTGAATGGAATGCAGCACTTATCAGTTTTATCGTTATTATTGGAACTATTGTTAATGTTTGTTTTGTGTTAGCATGTTTCAGTATTCCAAATATTTGGTTAACTAACCATTGGTACGAGTTTTACAGTCTTCTGGAACACTTGGAGAATCTGGTGACGACTCTAAACTTCAGAAAGAAACGATCAGTATTACGATTGATTATTCATGTATCGATAATGATGCCTTACTTTGTAATAAATATCTACTACATACAACAAGCAGGGTTCGAGAAAAACCAAGTATATTTTTGTATTTTCTGGAATTTGCTGCAGTTTTTAATGTGTATGGAGTGCCTATATGTATCTTACATAATTATTTTGCTTGAAGCAAGATATTCTTTTATCTGCAGCAAATTGAAAGAAAAGAGTCACGTTAAGGAAAAGATCATTGGTAAGACAGAAAAATTTTTGAAAATATCTTTCAGAATAATGGAAAAGCTCAATGTGATCTTTGGTATACAATTCTTTGCTTTCATGGCAATCATAATGGTGGATTGTTGTTACACGATCTCGTTCTCTATTTATACTGACGCAGATCCTGAGGAAAAAGCGATGGCAGTATTAGGTGATGTCAACTATGTTGTAAGTATTCCCTCGTCTTAATAAAATGATTTCACCGTTACTAAAGCGTAGACTAAATACGCGACAAACGAGGTAAAGCTAGTATTTAAGTAGAAGTACACAATAGTTCCCTTCTTATTTAGTTTACTGACAAATATTTTTTCTGTGTGTGGTGTAAAACTAACCTTCTTATTCTTCTAGTGACGAATCTACTAATAAAGTTTGGTATAACCATTGCAATTTCGTCTCTATATTCTGCGTTTCTTAAAATCGTCTGTGTGTTTAATCCGGTCCAGTCGCGAATATTTTCAGCCAGGATATTTGTCGTCTACCAAGACCCTGTTTTCCTTCAATTTTACCCTTCATAATTAGCTGCAATATTGTACTTCTCATTTCTAAGTATGTGTCCCAAATATTCTTTTAAAGGTGGTCAAAAGTTCTCTGTCTCTTTCCATTCTGTGCAACACCATTTCGTTCGTAATATGATCGGTCCATGGTATTTTCAAAATGTTTCTAAAAAGAAACAACTCAAGAGCTTCGAGCTTTCTCATTAAGACAACATTAGCAGTTCAAGCTTCGGCACCATAAAGAATAATAGACTGGATATAACATTCTACCATCCGATATCGGATTTGCAGATTGAGTCTTTGGTTACTCAGAAATTTCCTCATCTTCAAAAAGGCAGCTCTTGATTGCTCTATTCTTGAACAAATTTCTGATTTCGGATTCATATCATCTGTAATCCAGACTCCTGTATTTCATTTTATCCACTTGCTCAATATCTTCATTTTTTATCTGGATCCTTGTAATGACTTTGCCCCTCTTACTGGTAACCGTGGTTTTTGTTTTCTTTATGTTTATTATTAAACCAAACAGTTCCCCAGTATCACAACTTGTGTTTAGTAGCATCTGCAGGTCTTTCTCACTTTCAGCGATAATGACTGTATCGTCGGCATAACGATTGTTATATATATTTTCACCATTTATCTTGATCCCTTTTGTACAGTTTTCAAGTGCTTGTGTAAATAACTATTCAGAGTATATATTAAATAGTTATGGTGAAAGTACATAGCCTTGTCTCACACCTCTAGTTATCTGTTGTGCATCCGTGCTATTTCCATATAATGTTACCACAGACTGTTGGTTTCCATAGAGATTTCTCACTATGTTAAGCTCATGCATTCCATAAGAATGTTATGTTTAACTTTGTCGAAAGCTTTCTCATAGTTTATAAATGCGACGACAAGATATTTTTGTAGATCTCGACATTTTTGAATCAGAGTTGTGAAACTATACAGAGCTTTTACTGTTCCAAAGCCATTACGAAAGCCAAACTGTCTATTACTCATATCCACTTCACACTTTCTGAATATTCTTGCATGTATAACCTTTAAAAATGTTTTTTATAGTTGTGACAATAAGCTGATTAGTCTATAGTCATTACGGTGTATGGGATTCTTGGTTTTTGACGGGAACAAAAGTCAAAAGTAACCATTCTGTTGGTATCTCACCAGATTTGTATATGTATATTGTTAAAGATAAAAGTTATTGTCATTAATTTGTCTTCATCTATAAGTTTAAACAGTTCGATGTGAACTCTATCTGGCCTAGGGGCTCTGCCAGATTTTGAGTTGTTTACAGTATGTTGGACTTCAGATTTTAATATTATTGGAGCTATCAATTTGTGATGGTTCCATTCTTGTGTCCAAGAAAAGATCTTCAATATATTTAGTCCAAACTTGTTTTATTTCAATTGGGTTATTAATAGGTTTAATGTTTTTGTTAATAAACCTGTTATGTGTGTTTGTTCGTGATTTTTCAGATAATTTTCTGAATTTTTTATGTAAATTATAATGATCACGTTTTTTCTGAAATTCCTCTTTTATTTTGTTCGTTATTAATTTATGTTTTGTTTTTCTCTGTATCTTTCTGGGCTTTTGTTTGTATATTTTCTTCTTTGTTTCATAATTAGTAGTCTTTCTTAAGCCGTTCAAGGTTTTCGGCTTCCATCTTTGTTTTGTAGAATTTCGTTCTGTGTCTTTATAACAGCATCTTTGATTTTGCTCCACATAATGTTCACATTCTCAGTGCTTTTCATTTCTAATGTTAATCTTTTCATTTATTGATTTATACAGTCCGTATTTCGTTTATCTGGAGCAACTTAGTATTTACCTTAGAACTTTTGGATTTTATTATCTTTTTTACCCTCAGTTTCATTTTTGAGATAAGCAGGTTATGGTCTGATGGGACATCTACTCCAGGATAAGTCTTAACGTTTATAATGGAATTTCTAAATCTTAGATTGGTTAGCACAAAAGATCTGATTTCTAATGCAATTTTGTTTATTATCCTATGGTGACCTGCAGGTATACAGTCTACGGGGTGGTAATCGAAAACATGTGTTCATAATCGCCAGGTTTTCTTCTTGACAAAATTTAGCCAATCTGTCGCATCCAGCATTTCTTGTTCCTAAACCATAATCACCCATTATATTGTCTACTATCTTTGCATTTAAATCGCCCATTATTATTGTAATTTCTTCCTTCATGGTGTATTGTAAAAGTTGTTTGAGTTGGTCATAAAAATGTTCTATTTTAGCTTCTGATTTATCTGCAGTTGGAGCATCCACTTGCACTATATTAATGTTCACTGGATTACTCTGTATTTATAAATATAACATTCTATCCAAAAAGGGAACACAATTTACAACGGCTATTTGGATTCTCCTGGAGATAATTACCTATCTCAACTCCGTATAGATGATCTCGAATGTCATTTCCGGAGTAATATATCGTTTTATCCATGACCAATGTTAAACTGGGGCAGCGCATTTCGCTTATGCTAAACATTTCTAGGTTCAGTCTGTTTATTTCCTGAATCGTGATGTGCGTCTTTTCTTGTTTAAACACGCTCTTCACATTTCATGTACCGAAATGTAAAAAGGATTTGTTCTCTATATAGTTATTTGTCACCACTTGACCAATAAAGGTCCACCGCGGACTAGAGGTCATGTGATTGACCGTATTTTGCGTGGTTATTGTTCTAGAGAAATCTGACGATCTTTAATGTAGTGATTTTCGTAGCCTTCTACATCCTTATGCCGTTGACCGCATTCATCCACCTTTGGTGCCAATTTCTCAACTCCAGGACAAAAAAGTGCCCTATCACTTACTAACTCATCTGCCCGAAACCGTTGGTCAGTTAGTGGTGGATTGCTTATACCGGCACTCACTCGTTGAATGAGTATGTAGTAGGAAGAAATATAGTCTGTCTGCCCTCGGAAACCTAATAGCCATTTGGGGTCAGAGGAAACAAGATTTAGCCAAGAGAGGCTTTCACTCAAGAAATGCTGAAAAAGAGTAAAATGTGAAGGCTTTTATGATGCTCCAGGTGCTTTTCATAAGCGTATGAGTTTCAATACACTGACTACAGACTGTATGGCACGTCTAGCATGCCATAGCATAGTTGGTAGAGTGCACGTCATTTTTTTCAACGTAGATACTTCAACTCCATGGTCTGACCATGGTAAAAAACCAAAGTAAAAGTAAAAAACTACGGTAAAAGTAACCAAAGGAGCTTAACGGTGTAAGAATATTTTATTTCCTTTACATTGCTGTTTAAATAAAAAGAAAATACTAAACAACAAATTATATTATGTGATATGTTTGTTTTATGCAAGCAAGCAAGCAATTTAATTAAACCCAGCCTGTGAGAAATGTTCACCCCTAAGAATTACGTTCGGGTGTAACAATTCATTGGAGCGAGGTGTATTAACTCGAGTAAAAACAGGATCACTCCATCGCGCTCCAATGCTCCAGACCATCCCTTTCCCCCCTATAGCACTCTGATGCGCGATAGGGGCACAACTATCAGCCAAATGCTCTTCATGTGGAGGTCCTGGGCAATAGAACCCCAACATGGTTTCCTAACCGATTGCAAAAACTCAGGACAGCGCATTGTCGCTATGATCCTGTTAGCTTAATGTGGCTTATCCGCTAACTAAAATTGCTTACTTGGGCCTCAAGTCTCCGCTCTGAGCTAGGCTCAGTTCGGCGACTTGGTGCTCAAGGGGTTGGGCCCTACATGCCCGAGTTTTTAGTGGTTTTTGTTAATATTTTTTTGTGGCTTGCGCCGGTTTTTGTTAGTAGTTTTTTTATTTTTTTGGTGGCCGAAGCCGTTTTTTGTTGTTTTTTGGATTTTTTTTGTAGGATGCCTGAAACATAAAATCAGAATTAGTGCATATTAATATAATAAATTATCTACATAAAATTTACTGGGTCCACGCTGTACGTTGCGATTGTCCACGAGGGTTATGAGCTACGAACTATCTTCATTGTGCGTTGTTGTTGTTTTTTGAAGTGTTTTCTCTCTGGTGTTTTGTTTTCTCTCTGGTGTGATTGTTGATTTTCTCTCTAGTATTATGATTTTATTCTACTATTTGTTGTTTGGGTCTTTTGTGCTTCCATCTGTGGAAAGCGTCGTACCTCAATATCTGTCACAATATGTGTTTGTTTTATTTCTTCTGTGGTAATTAATAACTTACCAACTGACCAAGTGGCTCAATAGTACAGTATTCGCCAAAATAAAAAGTACCGAAAGTCAATATTTCATTTATTTTTTAACTTACGTGTTCAAAATATACACCATTGCGGCGCAAACAAGCTTCATAACATTTTTGCAGATTACAAACATATGTATACATATTTCTGGATAATATATATGGTTGCTGCAGTTGGAGGCTTCGTTTTGGAAAGTGTAAGATCTGATTGAGAACGCATTCTCGATTGTTGTTGGTAAGAACTGTTTTTAGACAACGGAAGAGCTCTTGCGGAAGAGCTCTTGCCCTGACACAACACATTACCAATGTTACGACATTTCTTAACGACTGCTAACATTACACTTTTACTGGGAGCTACCTTGTAAAACACTTGTCGATAGTTTTTAGAATAATTGTTTCACACTTCCAAAATCCAGCGGAGCAGTACATCAAGTTCTCTACAGTTTTAGCTTAGTTTACTAATCTGCAGTCTCTAATACTTGCAAAAATATTTATTAGTTGTTATTATTGATATTTATTTAAATATTTTAGAGCTACTTGTTAGCAACTATAACATCATGTCAGAACTTGGAAGATACTGGTGGAGAATTAACGAATTTATGCTACTCTCTCTCTCGAAAGAATGTTAACAAGAAAGTACAAAAGCAGCTCATTTGCTGTGCCGAATATTCAAAAATGTGGCAACCTGTATTCTCAGCTGCCGGATTTTTAAGAATTCGGCAACAAAGCGTCAATGTATTATGGGAAAATATTATAAATTACCTGATTACAATTGTCAATGTCAATATGATGAAAGCCATCGAATGAAGATGAGTATTAATAAATGTATATCATTTTTCCACAATTTGATACAAAGATAATAGAGTAATATTTATAGATTTTTATTATTTTTCATAAAGTCTTAAACCTTGTGTTTTTTCTTAATTCCTAAAACATGTAACGTGTCAATCAACCGATTGAAAGTGACACCAAGCTCCGCTTGGTACTTGTCCCCCATATCTTTTCAATCATATCAATACAATCATTCTACAATGAAACTTTAGTCACACAAATTGGTTAGTGTCTTAGCCGTATACACGGCCACTGCCGTGGGGAGCAAGCAATAGCCAACCACACTACTTTGGGAAGCCAAAGTAGTGTGGTTGGCCAACCACACTATCTTGGGGAAACAATCAGCAACCACCCATACTACCTTAAATCCACTGATGCATCAGAATATAATTTCAAACCCATTTACCAACATGGGGACAAAAATGGTTGCTATAATCTAGATCAAGAACCCCCCTTAGCCCAACCAACAACCACCGACAGCGGCTAACTTCCATAAAGATCGGAACCCTTCCTGGAGAACTGAACGACTCCTTTAGAACCAACTAAAGCTGAGTATTTTTTTATAGTTAAATTATTTTATACCGGCAGAATCTTTGAGTCTCAGTTAAAAAAATTTATTTTTGTTTCACATTCATAATAATATGAATTCTGTTTATTAATATTTAATAAATAAATATACCTTTACTATGACTTCGTAAGTTTTTTTTATTTCCTGTACCTTTTTGGGATGGGTGTGGTGAGAGAATGAACAGGAAACGAACCCAGGGCTGAGCAGTCGAGCAGAGCACCATTCTGATGGATGGAACGGTAGGCGTTTTTCTCTTGAATATCCTTAGGGGTATTCGAAGAATTTCTCCCCTTGTTTCTTCCAGCAGTGTGGTGTTGCTTAACGCCCTGGTCTTAATAAGAATAGACGTTACAAACATGTATTTATAAAATAGCCAAACAGAGCAAATAAAGCAAAAGATTTTAATCATATTAGATGTATCCGAAATGAAAATAATAAAATACTAATTCATGAAAAGCATGTCAAAAAGAGATATAAAAGTGGCCTAATACCCGAGTAGGTGGAGACCGATAAACTAAAGAAGAAGTAGAGGAGATATAAAAGTATTTTGACAGTGTATTAAATGAAGACTGTGACAGAAAACCATTTGAGCTAACGGAAAAAAGTAACAGCAATGGTTACCAAAGTAATAAACGAGGAAATTACTGAACCAATTTAAAAAAATAAAGAAAGATAAAGCAAATGGATTAGATGATATTATACTGGTAAAGTGTGGATAAGTGAAAAGTGTGGGATCGAAATCAAAACGTTTATCAAAACCGTCTTCTTCGTCTTATCTTCCCTTAAAGTCTTCGCCCATACCACGGGCAATAGTTTATTTTATACCCTGTGGAACTGGATCTCTGCTTCATTTAATTGTACATTTTGTGTTAACAATATATAAGAGTATATTGTGTGAATTATGTGTTTTCTTTAAATAAGTCTATTTGGCATTATAATCATGTGAATGATTAGATGAATGGAAGAAGATTAACTAATAATGGACCCTCGCGATATACATAATACCTTTTTTTGGACTGAGGTGGAAAGGTTCCAAAAACCGACTTGAGAAGGTGTCTCTAGTACTCTTGAATTCAATCCGGAGAGGAACACATGCTAGGACATAGCATCCAAAGTATGGAATATATACGCCGCATGCATCACTGATCAGTTGCCTACCAACTAAAACCACCCCTTCTTCAGACAAGACACCCGCGGATGAGTTCAATCGGTGAACGAAACATTGAGATGCCTTGCGCAGTCTGGGAATTCGAGTGAAAAAACTGGAAGAAGATTCTTACCTAAGAACGATAAGAACCAGTTAAAATAAAATCTAGAGACAGTATTGTAAAGAGACAAAATATGGGATGATAAAAGACGCAGGGGAATATAAAAATAAAAAACGGGTTTACTCGAGGTCGTAAAAACATCGTACGTATTATAATTATAGATCTAGCTGTAAAGGTGCCCTCTATTCCGTCGTGCGGCTGGGCTGTAAGGGCCCATGACCGCACTATATGAAATTTTTTTACCTCATCCCCCCTGTTCCTGTCTCGTTCTTTCAACCGTCTCCTTTTTATTTATTAATTGCGTAATTAGGTCGACAGTAACATCGTAGGATACTTTATTTTACATGGCTTTATGTATCAAATTGTTGGGTGTTATTGCCCCTAGCTTTGATATTAGGTTGTTCCGTTCTCTTTGGAAAATAGTGCAAATAAAAATGCAGTGTTCTGAGTTGTCTTCGAGGCCACGCTATTCCAGAAGGAACAGAAAATTGGAAGAATCAGTGTGAATGGTCAACCAATATAAAGAGTAAAAACATACACCTACCTTGGTACGAAAGTCAATGAAGGGATAGAGTAAAGCAAGATCTGCATTTCAAAAAATGGCTAAGCTATTCAAATGCCATGATTTATCACTAACCATAAAAATCATGTTACTACGTTATATCATTCCTATACTGTTGTACGGAGTGCTACCTGCAAGAAAATTCAGGCTTTTGAAATGTGGCTTTATCGTCGAATCCTAAAGATATCCTATACCGATCACGTTACTAATCAGGACGTTTTATTAAGAATGCAAAAAGGAAAAGAACACAATAAAAACAACAAAAATAGAATAACTCGGTCACATTATGAGGAATAGCGAAAGATATGGGTTGCTGCGGTTAGTTCCACAAGGAAAAGTAGAAGCAAACTGCGGACCAGGAAAGCGAAGGGTTTCTTGGGTGAAAAATCTACGTATACAACGTTCAACACAACAACCACAAATCTTTTTAGAGCAGCAGTATGCAAACTACAGATTACCATGATGGTTGTCAACATCCGAATCGGATAGGCACTACAAGAAGAAGAAAAACCTACATTTGGACCATGTAACCACATCAGGGATTAACATTTTGGTCCATTGAGCTTTCGTTGGGAGCCAACTCACATAAAACTCACAACTTTCATTGGAAGCCATTTGTTAGGCCTCATTTAGCTCAGTCTCTCAGGTGTGAGAACGTTTTACCTTACAAGTAAAGATGAAAAATGATGAAAAATAATATAAATAACTATAAAAATTGAAAATTTTAATATTAAATTAAAATTGAACAAAATCACAAAGCAAATCTTGCCTATAAGCTTTACAAATATAAAATGATACTTATGACATCACGTTGTTTTCAAATGATTGCAGAATGTAGAGGTTAGTTGCTGATATTGGCTTCACAGGATAGTAGAATATAGTGGTTAGTTGCTGATGTTGACTTTCGATACTTTTATCTTCAGGTGGTCATTGGTTTCTACTTAGCTGCTGCAGTATTGCAGCATTGCCGACCATGTGCTGCAGAATTCTTTAGGCAAAAAGGTCGGTAAAATGAGGCCAAAAAACTAGAAAAAGTAACCTTGTGTTAGCCACTTCATATATGTCTTAAAATATTTCCTTGCCACATGAAAATTAAAAGTAATTACAATATTAAGTAGATAATAGCAAATTGACAAGGATAAAATGAATATAACTATTATTAGATCAATTAGTTATATTATAATAAAGATATACTAACCGCATATTGGACCGCAAGAATATGGACTATCTTTGGACATAAAGAAAACTAAATTTATGGTAATATCGAAATCAACACAAAATGTCCAAAATTTATATTTACACAATGAAATTATCGATCGAGTTAGCAAATACAAATATTTAGGCACTTTTATATATGAAGACAACGATAGCTCAGCAGAAATCAAAATAAGAATAGAAAAAGCCATATCCATATTCACTAAAATGAAGAGAGTGTTCTGCGGAAGAGATTTGAGCCTTGAAATGAAACTTCGCCTGATGAGATGTTACGTACTTTCTGTGCTGTTCTACGGAATGGAGTCATGGACGTTGAAAAAGATTGATACCAAAAAATTAGAGGCATTTGAACTGTGGATGTATAACAGAATCCTGAGAATATCATGGACCGAGAGAGTCACAAATGTCGAGGTCTTGAGAAGAATGAATAAAGAAAAGGAAGTCATATTTACGATCAAAAAACGAAAACTGCAATACTTGGGACACATTACAAGAGGCGAAAGATATGAACTGCTTCGAATAATTATGCAAGGGAAAATAGCAGGAAAAAGGTCCATAGGAAGAAGACGAAACTCCTGGCTGAAGAATCTACGGGAATGGTATAGCTGTAGCAGCAACGAATTGTTTCGGTCAGCAGTTTCGAAAATACGTATAGCCCTGATGATCGCCAACCTTCGGAACGAAGGTGGCACTTGAAGAAGAAGAAGAAGAACCGCATATTGGACGAGTGAAAAGAACATGTGCGGAAGAGAAGCTTATGTATGCATTTATAACACAAATAAAATCAAATTATAAAAAGGCAGATATTGGTTAAATATTAAATATAACTTACCCAAGAAAAGATTTAATATGCAAAATGAATTTTTAACTGAAGCATGCCTTTTATTTATACAAATTATAGATAAAGGATATTTCCTTTTCTTCAGAATTGAAGTGTGACATGACAGAGCACAGTTGTCAACTGACAAATAACATTTGTCGACTGAAGTAAGACATAGAAATTTATATGTTCCATATCTGTGACATAGAACAGACTGGAGTCAAATATAGGAATTATAACTGATATAGAACGTTCCAAACAGTTAGTACTGGTACGGATTCTTGCGGTACACCTACTGATGTTTTCAGGTCTTTAGGTTTTGCCACTTGGACATATTTCATTGAAGTAGTTCGTAATTATATTGATCAAATAATCTGAACATTTGTTTTTTCTAGTGCAGTGATGATGTGACCCCACTTGGCTGAGTTGAATGCGTTTCTCACATCAAACATCACGAGGGCCGCCCATTTCTTCCTCGCTCTTTTTACAATGTCAGTTATTTCTTTTACCGCATCGGCAGTAGAAGATCTAGATTTCCTGAATCCATACTGTTTGTCAGATATACTTCTGTTTATCTGTAATTTGTCTTCTAGGCGATTTTTAATTAAATATTCATAAAATTTCCCCAGGCTGTAAGAGTTAACAGTTTTGGGATCTCTGCCCGCTATGACGTATAAGCGTCAGTTTTGCCTGTTTGATCTCTTTGGAAAACATTTGCTTCTGAAGGAGTTCATTGAGGATCCTCCAGACCATCTCAGGATTTTTCTATTATCGCCTCAGGAGGCACACCATCAGGACCAGCTGAAAAAACGTCAGTGTGGACTTGGACGTTGACATTATTTTGAGTGAACTTTTGTGGGGGATTAGTAGGAAATAGGGTATTAGCTATTTCCTTCCGGTTTTTTTCTCAAAAGCTGTATGGGGTCTCTGTCCTTAATGTTTTTGTGGCAATTCTATAGGCTTCGCCTCATACATCATCTTCTAGTGCTGCGTTATCAATTCCTTTTTAGCTCGCTTGTAATTTTCAGTGTGTCGTGGGCTCCTATATATATTATACCTAAAAACTGTACACGGCTAATTTGTTTAATGATCGCAGAACACAACAGTTACCACAATTGGAAAACCATTTGAATAGCTCAAGTATTTTGAAAGCTGAGATACACGCTATAAAACTCTTAAAAAGTAGCAAAGTCCCAGGACCAGACGTATGCAGAAACAATTAAATTACTTAATGAAAAAATCTAGACATTACTGTGAAGCTCTTTAACGATATCTACGATACGGGCCAGATTCTAAAAGATTCTAGAAGGCTTCGTTCTACATTTATCGCCCTATAGGCTATTGATTATGTCCCAAAATGGAGGGCTAAAAGGAACCACAATGTTAAAGGGGTCATATGATCAATAGACCCCCAAATATGAAAAAACTGAGGAGTGCTATAATTTAAAGGGGTGCGTTTTTGAGAAAGGGGTGAATTAGTCCCAATGCACTAGGGTCCATTTGGGTGAATTCTATGCACTTTTCGTATCTATACATCTACAGAAAAGTTGTTCAAAATTAAATTTCATATCAAAATGTCACCTGTTAAAGTCAAAGTCAAAAATAATTTTTTTGGGCAAAAATATGTTCAAAAAACCAAGCAAAAAACATGAAAAAACGCGATTTTTAATTTTTGCCCCATAAATTTTTTCCACAAGGGTATAGATGTACGCATTTTATCATAGAAAAAAACTTCTGTCCTTCTTATTTAAAATGAGTTCGGTAAAAGTCTTTAAGATTCATAATATCCGAGATACGATTTTTCAAAGTTCGCCACTCACACCATTTTTGGGCCATTTGCCCTATTTTTTTCGCAAATATTGTTCTATAACTTTTTTGTATGAAGTTTCAGCTTTATCAATATTACATTTAATAAAAAGCAAATTTTTTTAACTTTAAAATGGTCTATTACAGAAGGATCCATGACTAACTTTACGTAAGGTATGGTTCTTCAAAGCTTTCTACTTTAAATGATTTTTGCTAAATTTTAAGACTTTTTTTTTAAATTTATTATTATAATTTTTTTTTCGTGTACCTACATGTAGGTATATGCATTACTGAATAAACAAGAAAGTTGACTGTAAAATATTCTAGGACTAACGGTAACCAAGAAATGGTTTGGCAAAATGTGAAACTTCCAACGATGTTTACTAATTTTTACGGATTTTTTCATTATTTCTAGTTATAACTTCCTTCCTTCTACATTTAGGTATATAAAAATCACACACTTTGACGAACTATATCTTGGCTACCGATAGTCCGAAAGATATTTTACAATGGACTATTTTAAAGAAATAAGCTTTCTTTTATATAATATATATATATATATATATATATATATATATATATATATATATATATATATATATATATATATATATATATATATATATATATAATACAATGTGAGTGAGATTAAAATCTCACTGAAATGAGGATATCGGTCAAGGAGAAATATATATCAACTTTAGCAATTTTCATACATCATATTCGATGTAAAATCCTTTCCAAAAGGAACCACATGCTTCCCCAACAATGGTCATCGGTACTTTTTATATCCAACCTTCTTTTTAATTAGATTTATAAATAAATTGACTTTTCTATTCTGTCCTGTAAACATATATTTGTCATCTAGTTGATTTTTCGCACACAGACTGTTTCCCAAGCCATATTATTTTTTGTTTTGCCCTTCGGAGTAATAGATCCCTATCTGTTAAAAATAGGCGCTTTTTTTAATTACTTTGGTGTCTCTAACAAAGTTAACTTTCCATGCTTTTTTCAATATGTTTCACTAAGCTCAATTAAAACAAGTTACTTTTTCTCCTGGCTTCATGTTTCGATAATTGTACATCAGCGATATAATAGAATTTATTGTATTATATTATCCTGTCTTGTTAACATATTGTGACATTTTTGTGACTTTTTAATGTTTGTATAAATTTTAAAAAACTCTGAATGTGTTTCAACATATGTATTTGACATTGTTTGACATCTATATATGACTTTGCAATCATTAGAACTGAAGAAGTCCAGAAATACTGCACGAAACGTTTTCTATTAAAAGATTGAAATAGTTTTTTCATTTTTTATTTCTCCTTGACCGATATCCTCATTTCAGTGAAATTTTAATGTCACTCACATTGTGTATTTAAATTTAGACGGTAGTAATATTAAATTAGAAGATTTTTTTGTATTTATTAGTAAATTTGTATTAGGTAACATAACAAAATAACTTTGTTCTGTTTCATTTGTATTTTGAGAACGATTTCCAAAGTGTATTAACAACTGAAATTGTGGTTAATTCCCATTAAAAATAATAAATAAGACTTTCTAGTAATTCAATCGCAATCTGTACGTTGTAGGTAATCAGTAGACTTCGGCAAATATGCATATTGCATATTTTGCATATTGTGCATATTTTATGCAAATATTTCATATTTTGGCATATTTGTATAAAAGTTTGCATAAAGTGCATAAAAGTTCAGATTTTTATACTGTATTTGAAAATTTTTAAACATACCAATTTATTTCAATTCTTGTATAAAATTTTGTAGTCATTTTAATCAAGAAATGATCTAAGTACGTAATCTCTACAGGTACAAAACATTAACAATTTCAAAGAAGATCAATTTAAGTAGCCCTCAACATTCTTAGAAAGTCTCGGTCACTGAGGCATTCAGTTATTGGATAATCGCTAAGGGTTCGCTCATTTGCATTTTATGATCTAATCCCCAAATCTATCTACAATTTATTGTATCTTAACAGCAGGTAAACGGCTAATAGTTTTGTTCCTAATTTAGGGATTTTCCAAAATCTCCCAGTTTATTGAATTAGGTACCTAAACATTTCTAATTTGATGCTCAGATTTGTAAATTATTTTTGTTTTGATATTCAAAGCGTAAACACTCGTTGTGCGTAACAAAAAGGAAGATTGTGATTTTATAATGCCTAAAACAACCAGTGCTTCAACTTGGATTAAACCTTATAAAGAGCTGTCTATGGATATGGGAAAAATCTACTGTTCAGTCTGTGGCAAAATTGTAAGTATCTAATATTTTCTATTAAATATCTAATATTTCATACATACAGGGTGTTTCCAAATGACACTTACAACGTTTGACTGTAGATACTTCTCGAAAAATTGAACAAAACGATATAGTTAATGAGGGGTCAAACTTATTTACTTTTCGAGATACAGGGTGTTAAAATTAAAAAAAATTAAATTCTTTTAGTTAATAACAACAATAACTTTAACACCAATAAACGTATTTACTTGAAATTTAGTACTCGTAGGTTGTTTTTAAATGAAAAATAGCTTTCTTTAGTGAGAAAAAATTGTCCATGGTACAATACAATGGTGTGTATTTAGAAAAATTTTTCACCTTTACTTTTTTTTATTAAGTCAGCTATTCTAAAACACAATTATTTTTATTGTAATTGAATTAACAAAAAAAAAACTTTTGTTGAATTTTAAAATAAGTTATATGATGTACTAATGGTTAGTAACAAAAACTAATTTGTGGATTAATACTGCATTTAAAACACTTAGCGAGTGTTTTTTTTCCAAACCAGTTATTTGATTAACCAAAAACACCTTGTATATTTTTATATTTTACAGGTTGGGTTAAAATAAAGGTTTTTATTTTTATTTATAGATAGCATGTGAGAAGAAATTTCAGATAGACCAACATGTGAGAACTGCTTCACACATTGCAAAAAAAGGAAAAATAGGAGGAAAACATTAAACTTCAATGGCTAAATGTTTCCAATCTACTTCAAAAAAATTAGATGAGCAAGAAACTTTTAATGAAGACTTGTGTCGCGCATTAGTGTCTGCAAACATACCGCTTTCAAAATTAGCAAATGTAAATTTTAGTTCGTTTCTAAAAAAATATTGCAAACTTAATGTTCCAAGTGATCGGTCTCTAAGAAGAAATAATGTGAACGGGCTATACTCGTCGGTGTTAATTAATATTAAGGAAGAAATTGCAGATAATTATTTTTACATATCTGTAGACGAAACCACTGATTCCTCAGGAAAGTATATTGCTCATTTATTGATTGGTGTTCTTAAAGAAGATACCTTACCAAAATCTCATCTTATTTCATGCCAGAAACTTGAGAAAACAAATGCTTTAACAATTTCGCGTTTTATACAAGAAACATTAGCAACTTTTTTTCTTCCGACAACTATTCCTTCTAATAAATTACTGCTTATTTTATCGGATGCTGCTCCTTATATGGTGAAAGCAGGACAAAATTTAAAAATATTTTTCCCAGATTTAATACATGTTACTTGTGTAGCGCATGGATTAAACAGAGTTGCAGAGGAAATACGAAAAAAGTTTCCTCTTGTAAATACCATGATATCCAGTGTCAAAAAAGTATTTCTTAAATCTCCTATAAGAATTCAACTTTATAAAGAAATGCTACCTAACATTCCTCTTCCACCACAACCTATTTTAACGCGATGGGGAACATGGTTAGAAGCAGCTAATTTTTATGCAGATCATTTTGTTAAAATAAAGAACATAATTGATACGTTAACAGATGAAAGTTCCCAATCTCTTTTGGATTCTAAACAAACTTTTCAGAGTAACTTGCTTTAACAAGAACTTTCATTTATAAAATAAAATGTTAGTTTTGTTCAAAAAACAATTACTCAGTTAGAATCACCAAAACTGTCATTGTTCGAAAGTACAGCATTAATAAAAGAATTTGCGTCATGTTGTCGGAACGTTAGAGGTAATATTGGAAAAGATATTTTAAAAAAATTTGAAGCTACTATGGAAAAAAATAAAGGTTACCATATTCTTTCTGATGTAGTCAGTGTTCTAGCTGGAAATATTTCGGAAACAATTAATTTAGAACCAAATGTTTTGGTTAGTTTGAAAAATGCTCCCGTTACATCAGTTGATGTTGAACGAAGTTTTTCCATATATAAATATATGTACTCAGACAGAAGCCACAAGTTTTTATTAGAAAATTTTGAACACCACTTGGTCATTTATTGTTACCATAATTCTAAATACGTTTATTCATACTTAAAAATGATGTAGTTACTTAAAATAAATGTAAATCTTAATGAATAGTAGGAAATATTTAGTTATGTACACTTTTTTTTTTTTTAATAAATTTGTTACTATTTTACGATTTTTTTATTTATTTGTATGCATATTTTGTAAAATATTTGCATATTTTCGGGTAAACACGTGCATATTT
Source organism: Diabrotica undecimpunctata (assembly GCF_040954645.1). Taxonomy (NCBI): domain Eukaryota; kingdom Metazoa; phylum Arthropoda; class Insecta; order Coleoptera; family Chrysomelidae; genus Diabrotica; species Diabrotica undecimpunctata. The sequence goes on from NC_092809.1 coordinate 141,060,824, forward strand.
ATGCGCATATTTTCTACATTTTTATTTGCATATTTGCCGAAGTCTAAATCAGGCACCAGCATCGCAGTTAACACTCAAGTTTTTTGATTTCAGAAGCTCACCGCATAATTCATGCTTTAAGGAAACAAAAAGGAGTCAAAGTTTGGGAACTTTCAAGCTATATGACAGTGCAATAACTAATTACCAGAAATAAGGTTGAACTATTCCGATAAACATTTCTATAAAGTATTATTAAATGAAAATAAAGTAAACTGGTACCACGATGAATATTATCAATTATAAAGTTGTCGTGCAATTCGGTTTATGATATAAATACATGATTTATTGAACAGTTGTGTGGAAATCCAATAATTTACTGCGCCGTTAACGAGAATTTATTGCTATCGATCATTTCTATAATAGCTACAATACATGTATTTCTTGTCAAACTTTACGAGAAGCAGTTAGATTCTATACATTACGTGAAGGTTATAAATCAACGAAAAAAAGGTAATATAATGTGTTGTGACAGACTAATGTCAAGTTGTCAAGTATAGCTCTTTAAATCATCATTACAGAATTATTTTGAAATGTTTTGACCCCAATGCTACAAAAATTTCAGATGTGGTTATTTATCCCACTTGATTACCATTTAACCTAAGAAGAAATGAGGTAGGGTGACATTATCATTAAAGACATCCGATGTTACTGTAACTATAATAGAGAATACGGTACACAGATACAAGGAGAAATATCCGAAAAGCGCAACGACTCAGGCGAAGATGTCAATAATAGATTTCATAGTCGGATTAATTGGAACAAGGTAGATAATTAGGAAATAAATATATCTTGAACCGTTAGATTAAAGTATTGAAATTGATGTGCATATTCAAGATTAAGTGTTTTCTCTATCTGCTGGTAATATTGTGTGTTGCTACTGCTACAATTTTCTCTACTGTTACTCTTACTTTCTACCGTTGAGTTAGATCTTCAACGACAATTAACTAATATTAAAACACCATATTAGTAAATGATATAAAAATAATCTATGGAGACCTAAACGCAAAGGTCGAAAGAAAACAGCAATTCCAACCCACATTAGGTTAGCACAGTCTCCATGAGCAAATCCAATAACAATGGCAATAGGTTCCTATTGCCATTGTTAAACCTAGTAAGATCAAAAAGTAGAAATCCAAAGATTTCTTGGTTGCCGAAAATTCAGATTCTTCCTTCAATCTGTACACCTTCTACAATTTACAAGGCGAAAAAGACGATGAATGGACCGACAAGGGGGATCTAAATTTGCATTCCACGACATATCGATTCATGTAAGCAAGAACCTTTCGTGAACTGGTTTCTTATACTCATGAAGAGTAAATAAAGATAAAGAAAGACTGTAAGATTTGATTTTAGGTATAGTGCCCCTGCTTATTCGCTTATACGTATTTTGTCCTAGCAAGACTCATCAGAGCAACTCTGCAGAAGCCTTGAACCTGAAAACAAATCTTTTCTAATCATCAAATCTTAACTGTCTTTCTTTATCTCTAGTAAGATCACTTAACATGGTGAGCACATACTTTGCTCGAAAAGATATACACAAATTGTCCTGGAAATAACTTAGAGTAAATATGATAGATCATGTCATTGCAGACTTAAGACACCAATCGAATATAATAAACGTCTGCATCAGGAGAGGAGCAAATGCAAATTCTGATCACTATTTGGTCTAAAGTAGGGTAAGGGCCAGAATTTCAAGTATAAAAAAGCAAAGAGGTTCTAAACATGAACGATACAATGTCGAAGGGCACAAGCATACGAACAAAATTTGAGAATATAAACAAAATATAAACATCGAACTAGAAAACAGACTAAAATATGAAAACACAAATGAGAAGTGGGAAGAGTGCAGAAACATAAAAGAACTGTATTTGAGTCTATAAATGGTCTCAAGAATAAACTGAGTTATGGTCCTGATAATAGTCCTACATATTTCTTAACAAGATGTATCTACAGTTTATCTAAATCTTTACATGCACTATTTAATTTATCTTTAAAACTGCACACCTTCACTAGTAAATGGCATGATAGATATATAATTCCGGTATTTAAAAAGGAGAGAGACAATATAAAAAATTATGGCCTGTTGTTATGTTATCTGCCATCCCTAAACTTTTTAAACTGATTCTAAACTAATATCGCACTTGGCATTGTAAAAATCTCTTGATTAATGCGTTACAAATCTTGTTTTGTATCATGACTATATTGTTAGGGCTTTAGAGGGTGGGTACCAAGTGGACTCAATTTACACTAATTTCTTGAAGTCCTTTGACACAGTAATCTATTCTTTGTTCATCTTTAAATTAAGATGTATTGACTTTCCTTAGTGGTTTCTTTCATTGTTAATTAGTTGATGCAAGTTCAGTTTGTTTTTTATAAAGGGTTCACTTTCGATTCCTATCTTGGTCAGTTCGAGGATCCCACAAGGTTCACACGTGGGTCTTCTTCTCTTTAAATTGTTTATTAATGATATTTCTGAGGTAATAAAGTTTTGTCAATTTTTTCTATTTGCAAATGACCTTAAGCTATACTTCAAAGTTTCCTTTCTGACTCTCTAAGGATCCAAGAACACCTGACTTCCCTATATAATTGGTCTCTGTTCAATGGTTTCCAGTTGAATAAAGATAAGTATTTTGTTATATCCTTTAGCAAATCTAAAAATAATGTTGTGTTTGACTATCACATTAATACAAACCTTCTCTCAAAAGTAACTGAAATATGAGATTTGGGGGTGTTATTTGATAGTTCCTTGTCATTTCCTTACATCGACAATCTGTCAAAGAAACCATACTGCAATTTAGCTTTTATCACAAGAAATTCTCGAGATCTTTCCGTACACACGTATAGAATTTTATATCTTACTTTAGTCCGTAATATCCTGACTTATGCTTCCATATTTTGGTAACCATACTATTTTAACCATATTTACACCCTTAAAAAATATTCAAAATAAGTTTCTCCGGATTTGTGCTTATAGATTATGTCTTTTGTGGAACTAAAGTCAAGGCTAAAATCAGTTCCCTAGAAGTCTACAGAACTAAATGCCATTTAGTTTTTCTCTGTAAACTACTTGACCATACCACTGACTTTTCTGATTTATTAGGTCTGATCAACTTTAAATATAGTATTAGAAATCTTTTGATTTGATCGAGACATGCCTTTGTTTTCTATAAAATACTAGCGCACAAAATATGGCGAATTCTCTCCTATTAAAAGAATTCAGATACTGGGAAATGACTTTAATCAATCTTATGATCTGGTGGAAATAAAATCAGTTAGATTTAAGTACTCTTTGACTGAGTATGTTTGGTAACGAAGATGAGTGACCTTTAACTTCATCATCATCATCTTTGGCTCGACAATCCTCTGTGGATCTTGGCCTGCTCTAAGATTCGTCGCCATTCTGTTCGGTTTCTGGCAACATGTTGCCATCTTCTGATTTTTAATATCCGTAAGTCGGTTTCAACTCCATCTAACCACCTAATTCGCGGTCGGCCTTTGCTTCTTCTTCCTACAGGTGTTCCTGTGGTTAGCTTTTTAGCAATCGTATTTTCTGGCATTCGTATTATGTGTCCAGCCCATCTAAGTCGCTGTGTTTTAATGAACGTTATGACATCTGGCTCATCAAAGAGCTGATACAATTCAAAATTATATCTTCTGCGCCACTGCCCTTGGTCGTTTATAGCTCCAAATATTTTGCGGAGTATTTTACGCTCAAATATTCCCAAAAGTCTTTCATCTTTCTGCGTTAGAGTCCATGTTTCTGCTCCATATGTGAGGACCGGCCTCAGCAATGTTTTGTATATAATAATTTTAGTTCTTCTTTGAATGTTTCTTGAGTGGAAATGCTTTTGGAGTCCATAGTATGCCCTATTTGTAAGATTTATTCGTCTTTTGATTTCTTGGCTTGTTTTATTGGTAGCAGTCAATAGCGACCCAAGGTATGTGAAGTTGTCAACACGTCCAAAGGTATGACTTCCAAAGACTGTTTCTCGTTCCTCATTTGCTATCGAATCCTTTGTAACCAACATGTACTTGGTTTTGTCTTCGTTGATGACTAGACCGACCTGTTTCGCCGCTGCTTCCAATTCTAGGAGATATTGCTCAACATCTCGCTTGCTACGCCCTATTATATCAATGTCATCAGCATATGCTAAGACTTGTATCGATCTATTGTAAATAGTACCGCCATCCCTAATTCGTGTATCTCGGACTGCCTTTTCTAAGGCAATATTAAATAGGAGGCAAGCCAGAGCATCCCCTTGTCTGAGTCCATCCTTTATCTCAAAGGATCTAGAATTCTCTCCCTGTTTCTCTGGTATACCAAACTCATGCATTGATTGGTATAGCACTGTTCTCTTGACACTGTCGTATGCGGCCTTGAAGTCGACGAATAGGTGATGGGTTTCAATATTGAATTCTAATGTTTTCTCGAGAATCTGTCTTATTGATTTAAGTACTCTTTGACTGAGTATGTTTGGTAACGAAGATGAGTGACCTTTAACTTGGAGTATTCATTTCATTTTAATAAGATTTTCAGGAAAATCTGATCCCTCTCGACACCTATTGGTGGAAGAGGAACGATTATGTATGTATGTTCAAGCAAATTTAATTTATTCTAATTTAATCGATTTTAATTTAATCATCCAGGAAAAAAATAAATAAATAGATATTAATCACTCCAACCTTTTATCTTTGTAAATAACGTAGGGCCAAATAAAGTAGTTATCCTTATCTTATTATCTAGAAACTAAATGTTAATATATTTTACAAAAAATTATGTCTTCCCGACTGGACAGTGGCTGGGTGTGTGCCAAATAAAACTAGTTTTTGTGTAGTTTAATCCAAACTTGGCAGCTGCTACTTCGCAAATTCATATCAAACTAATTTTAACAAGACAATTGGCGCCAATTATCATTTATTTTGCGTACGTTTTCACCAACTTGAAACAATAAATAAGATAATAATAGACCTGGTATTATATTACGATTATTATGTAAGTCGTAATCAGAGACTTAACAACTCGTTTAAAACTGTAAGAACTATCCGACGCAAAGATCATATCGTTGTCTTGTCTAAAGGAGAAAAAATTCTTACAATAGTTGAGGAAACATAACGTCATTCAATGATAATATTATTATAACACAGGTGATCCACTATAGCGTATTATTTCTAGGGACGCATGGTGGGAAAGAATCCACGTGTATTACAAAAGATACTTTGACAAAAATACATGTTTTTATTGTAACAAATAATGTCTGGTTACCACGGACGTAGCCAGGTTTTATTGGGGAGGTTCAAGAAAATAAAATAACTAAAAGTGCATAAGCCTTCATATAGTAAATCCTAATTTGAATTTCTTACAGTCATTGCATCTTCGAGATCTTCTCTCCAGGACCGTCTACGTCAGTGGTTCCCAACCTTTTTCCCATGATCGCCCCCTTAGACAGGTTTCACCAGTTATGAATACTACAATCGCCCCCCCCCCTCAATTAAATTGAATCAAATAATGAATCTATACAAAAGGTAAGTATCCATATTTATTTATTTTTACATTTCGTAAAATGATAAATGGTTATATGTGTGTAAAAGAATTGTTAATGGCTTCCTTGGGCCTGGTGTCTCTCACATAATTTCTTTATGTCTGGCTCAATGTTGGTTAATAACAACCTCAAATCCCCTCTTTCTATTATGTCGAGCCTATTTCTTTGTCTGTTGTTCAATATACACACAGAACTAAAACCTTTCTCCAATAGATATGTTGTGGGGAATGCCAATAATAATAATTTTATTGCATTCCACAAGATTGGATACACTTCTTTTATCCGCGGCCAAAATCTTTCGTACCCACACTCTCGAAAAAAACTTTCAATTTCAACATCATGTCTCAAATCAATCAAGTTTTCTTGAAGAGAAGAACATACCGTTGAAACTTCCACGCTGAAAGGATTGATAAACCAAGTTGGCACTTTCAGACTAGTCAAATCTTGGAATCGGGACTGCAGATCTTCTTTCAGTGTTTGAAGGTGGAGGCAGTATGTTTGAAGATCCTCAGAATCACCACAAGAAGATTTCAAGTTGGGGAATTTGGTGCATATTTTCTTCTCTCTCTTCTCTGCATATTTCTTCAAAAATAGATAGTTTGTCAATGAATGCTCCGACTACTCCCTTCGCTTTGGCCATATTTATGTTCTTCCCCTGTAGTTGCAGGTTCATTTCATTTAATTTTTGAAAAATATCTGATAAGTAAGCGATGTCATTTTGCTTCTCTTGTAGTTCTGTACTCAGTGTGGGGTCAGTAGTATTAAGAAATTCAATAACAGTATCCATGAGACTGAAGAACCGCCTTAAGCAATTGCCTTTAGAAAGCCAGCGGACTTCCGTATGTAGTAGCAATGTATTAAATATCTCATCATTTTCTTCAAAAAGTGTACGAAATATTCGATCATTCTTTGGTTTTGCTTTAATTTTATTTACCGCATCTATGACAAGTCGAAGAAAATCGTGCAACCTCCCACTCAAATTCTTGGCAGCCAAATGCTCTCTGTGAATGACGCAGTGAACACACAAAATTCCAGGTACTGCTTGTTTCAGATGTGCAATAAATCCCATATGGCGTCCTGTCATTGCTGCACAGGCGATCATATTTAATAAGGGAATCTCTTTTTCCTCAAAAAATCTCTTAATGACCTCAAATATGGAAGATCCTTTTGTATCAGTAATCAGACTTCTAACAAATAGCATTTCCTCGGCCATTTCTCCATTGTCGTCAATGAATCGGACATATAACAGCAGCAAAGCTGTACTGTCACTCAGGGTACTCTCGTCAAGTTGCACAGTAAATTCTCTGCTTTTCAATTTGTTGCAGAGAACATCTTCGACATTCGCTTCCATTTCATCAATCCTTTTGGAGACAGTATTATTGCTGAGAGGAACTGCATCTGTTACTTGGCTGGCCTGACTGGGTCCCAACATAGTATCAAGTATCTCTTTGACAGCTGGGAGGATGAGTTCTTCTCCAATTGTGTGCGGCTTGCCACTTTTTGCTATTAAGAATGATACCTTGTAGGAAGCAAGTAAACCCTTGTAGTTTTTCTTGGTAGCTTTTGCAATCAATGGCCCAACAGTAACTCGCCTTTCATACTTTGCCTTGAGCTCCTGTAAACGAAAGAAATACACATTCACTTTAATTATTATAAGTAATAGTAATAAAGTTTAAAAAAGGTTTTCTTTCAGTCTGACTTTTGGTAATAGAAAGTAAAAATAATTATAATATGTTGATACCTAGGTACAGTTACGATCACTTAATAGTTTACACTTTAATTTTTACATTGTAATACTTTTGACGTAAAAGGTGCGTTTAAACGGGGTAAAAATTTAAAAAATAGGCTCCTAATAAAAAAATCTCCCTTTTAGATACGTAAGTCTGTAAACTATTCAATGATTGTAACTGTACATGGAAAAATTACATCCTACAAACAAGAGACTTTTACTCACCGCAAAATATTGGACGGGTCTGTCTGACTTCTCTGGATGAATCCTCTTCAAGTGATCCATAAGACGAGGCGGCTTCATGGATTCGTTTGACAAAGATTTTGCACAAATGAGGCACAATGGTAGATTCTTATTTCCTGGCAATTCAATGAATCCATATTTCAAATACTCCGTTGAGTACTGCCGGCACTTTTTTTAGGTGCTGACATTTTGGGAGCAAAACAAAAGAGTAATTAATTACAACTTATTGACAAGGCAAAAAATAAAAAGACTGTCTCACAATTCTCAATAAATAATTATATTGCCACGCGTCGACGTCTCTGTCCGAATTCTAACATTGTGACTAATAATGATTCTAATATTGTGACGCCTCGTGTTCGATAAGATCTGTGACTAGACGAGATGTTTGTGTTATTATTACCTGCATTGGTATACATATATTTACTTTTTATTATCCTACAGATATCTCTATTTCTCGTTTTCCGGATGCTAAACGCCCCCCTTATCGCCCCCTTTTCTCTGTCGCCCCCCATATCGCCCCCTTCGCTCTATCGCCCCCCTGAATATCTCAAATCGCCCCCAGGTTCTGAATCACTGGTCTACGTCTACCACGTTTTCCTTTAGTGGTCGGAGTCCATTTTTAGGCATTATCTGCAGATATCCATAGATATGTCTAGATCAATGTCAATTTCTCTCCGGATCAAGTATAATGAGCCGGCAGCATCGTCTCCAATAGTTCATTTCCATGGCCTTCATTTTTGATTTGATTCTTTTATTTATTTCCTCATCGTCGTACAACGCAATACTTCCTATTATTGTTTTAAAAATTCTTTATTTTCTTATTTTATTATTCCATAATAGTCCAGACTGTTCCCCAATAGGAACGTAGATGCAAGGTAGAGAACATCAAGAACTGGGTAAGAAATAGAAGAGTAGAATGGAACGATCATAAAAGCCGAACAAATAGAGTAGTAAAGACGGCAAGAGACGGTTCCCCAATAGGAAGACGATCAGTAGGAAGACCACGAAAACGATGGAACAACAACTTACTGGAGGCACATTGAAGAAGGGAGGCACATGTCTACATAAAAAGAATCTTTCTTGGCCAATCCTGGAATGTATTCACTTATTCGTTACTCCCTGCTTTTGATGTTATTTGGACTCACAAGTTTCAAGTGGATTTTTGATTTTTTAGTTATCATTGAAATTTGTAGGATTTCTAGTTTTTTAACTACAACTACAACTTAGTACTCGAGTTTTTGTATGTTAATTGTGAGGCCCCACTTGTACTCCTGCTGTAATCCTCTTCCAGTTTTCTAAGCATATAGTCTATATCACTCTCGTTTTCAGCTAGATTGGCTTGGTCGTCAGGGAAATGTATCATGTACAATCTCCCGTCTTCGATTGGGATACCTATACTGCAACATTTTCTTCTCCACACTGAGAGAGCCTCATTCAGATATATTCTGAAGAGTTTTTAAAGCCTTCCTTTAGATCCTTATTAATAGGAATTTCCCTAATTAATTTGTTACCGGTTTTAATGTTAACCATCATATTTTTGTAAAGCTGTAGAACTGTTTTGATATTTTTGGTTGCATTTGGTTTTGTATTGAAAGTGGTACACCACCACGCCTTTGTCAAATCCATAAAGACTATATAGGTTGAAAGGTTGTGGGCTAATCTTGTCTCAATAACCTGCTTTAGAGAAAATATACTGTTTATACAGGATCTGGCTGATGAACCATCTGCCACCAGTGAATCTTCATAGAGATGGAGATACTCTTAGTAAACTTTATGTCTCTAAGGTTGTAAAGCATTAATATCATCATTCACGTGGTTGAATGCTGTTATGAGGTCTGTGTTAATTGCCTGCAGTTGCTTTGATAGCGACAATGCATACCTCATAACTTTATAAAGAATCACTAGGCACATAACAAAATTCGAAGATCGAAGTGTATTAAGCATTTGGACCGCTTGCTTTATTGTATCTGTATTGTGACTAGATTCTTCGACAGCATGTACAATCGTTGAATAAATTTCCTTGAATCTTATAACGGCTCCATGCTTGAACCCACCGTATTTCGTACATCGCAAGTAGGCTTTTTGACAATCAGTCGGTAACAGAGTGTACGATCCCAATGCAGTTTCGCACATCTGCAACAGTAGTCAGCAATAGCAAGGTAAAGATAGTGTGCACTACAATGTACATAAAGAGAAAGAGCACATTTTTGAGGAATATACACTTGGGCACTGTGCAAATAGCGACTCATAGCTACAGCCCCTTCGTCACCTTGGTCAACCACATAAGAAGCACATGTCCTGCAGTCACAATTCAATCCATTCAGTGTATTTGTTTTGGAGGATACGCGGCTGGAGGTTCCACGGGAACGCCACTGAGAAAACCTTTCCTGGATTTCAGTCGCAAGTCTTTGTGTGAGTGCTCTTCCGCACCAAACATTACATGTATGTCGTTAAATGACTGTCTGAAGCTCTCGGTGTACTCCGTGGTTCGTCTTCGCAGGTCCGGTCGGTCGATTCCCGCATACTGATATAATCTTTCTCACCCGTAGAGAAGTTAAGTACATTAGCTGTAGTTATGAGGTCGTTTGGCTGGGCGTCCCATTTAGAATAGCGGAGTTTCCGAAGTAGGCTGTTACGGGATGCTACCTTCAGAGCGATCTTTTCGCAGTGTCCTTTATAAGCGAGTGCCCTGTCCAACTTTACTCCGAAATATATTGTATGCTCCGCTTGTTCTAGTTGGTGTCCGTTCCTTATGATCTTCAGCTTTTTTTGCCTCTCTATATCTTAGGTGGAAAGAGCAGACTTGGGTTTTGGTGAGGTTAGGCTTTAGTGAGTTCCTGTCATAGTAAATTGTATGATCTTGAAGTCTGGTTTCGACTCCTTCAAAGGTTCTGTCCTGTACGGCCAAAGCAAGGTATCAGCTGTCAGCATACAGGAAGTATGCCGTGCATGAAGTATGTTGTTCTTTTATGAACGAGCCTGGTACAATGTTGGCTTAAATATCATAAGAATGACTATAGGTAGCGATTAACTGGCGATGTTAAAACTACATGTACAAAGCGTTTATCTTTATCTTAAATACGTGAATATCGTTGAATACTTCCTTGAGCGAGCATAATCGTAAAAAAATATGACTTTTAATGAGTACAAATATAAACCGCTGACATAACTAACAATATGGAATTTAACAGAGTATAATGCAGGATAAGAAAAAAGTTATAACTTTCCGAAGCCAGAACTGTTGATGTTCTTCTTGTATTATGACATATATTTCTGCAATGTGACAACATGAGTTAATAATCCACTATGGTATTTCCATAGTGGAAATTCGCGTCGTTCAATGTTTTGCTTCATTAGATTAATTCTACCAAGAAAATCTGCAATGACGGACTTGCAATGCTTTTATTTTCTTTCAAGTAGGGATCTGTACTATCCAAAAACTGTAACACCGTTCCAAAATGTTAATAAAATCTTGCCAAACGTAATCTTTTCAAGAGTCAGTGCCTATAAATGTTAAGTAGTAATTTAGTAAATTTTTTGTCATTTTGTTGACACAACTGCATAAATAATCTAGAATTTAATGCGTCGCTATAAATTTTGTTTACTGTTAGTAAGAGTTAAAACTAGATATAAATACTCGAACGAATTTATACCACAAAAGACTTACTGAAAGGATGCTCTACATATCCGACGCTGTTCAAGATATTCCTAGAACAAATATCAAAACCATGGAAAAGGAAATGGGAAGGAATGGGAATATCAATCTCTATCCTATCAACATCTATCTCAGGGCTTTCCAAACTTATTCGTACTGTGGCGCCCTTGGGACTTTGCTATTTTTTTACGACGCCCCCTCAACCCAACCCCAATAATACTTACCAATTTTAGTACTAACCTAGTAACAGGTTATAGTTATAACAAAAACACTATTTGAACATTTATATTTTTTATTATAAATTAAGAACGAAATCAAAATATAGTCACAAAAATGAAAAGGGATATTTATTTATGTAACTGGCTGGCTAATGTGTTGCTTTTTTGAGCACAGCTTATGAAACCGGGGCTCCAGTTTGGAAATTGCCACTCTCATTTATTTTTCTATGTTTGTCACAAACAGTTTGTCCTTGTCGTATTGAAGCTTTAGGATGGAATCACAGGACAATTCTGTCAGTTGTTTTTCTTCCTCTGTTGAAAGTGTCGATGGCGTAGATGACAGGAAAGGGTTTCTGACCCAGTCATATTGCTCCATATCTTCGGGAAAATATTTCTCAAAGTGTTCGCTCAATGATAACATGTGTTGTGTAAACATATTTTTTAAAAAGGGATCAAGGATTTCTATCGATTTTTGTTGCAGAATACCTTGTAAAGCAGGAAACAGTCAGTTTCTTGATCTTCTAATTTTCTCTTCCATAAGAGCAACTTCTTCTGAAACCTAGTAATTTTATTTGACAATTGCAGGATATGAGTATTGTTTCCCTGCAAAGACTTATTAAGATCATTTAATTTGTTAAATATGTCACAGAGGTATGTTACTTTTATTATAAACTCTTAATTAATAAAGTTTTCCGCAGCATCATGTGATTCTGTATGTAGATACGTGTAAAATTCATTTCTTAATTTGTATACACGTGCGAGTACGTTGCCTTTGGACAGCCAAGTTGCAATAATAAATTAAAGAGGTGTGTTCGGCCCCCATTTCTTCACAAAGTTTTAATGTAGTTCACCACTTTAATAATGCTATCCATCACAACACTTAATTCAGATGTAACGTTCTTTGCTGCTAAGGCCTCTCTGTGTATGACACAATGTGTCCATTTTACACTTGGAGCCTTGGTTTTGATGAGAGCTTGTAGTCCTCCATACTGTCCAGACATCGCTCGGGCATCATCAGTACACACGCCTACACAGTTATTCCAGTTAATATTATTTTCAGTCATATATGAGTTTAAAATCTCGAATAAATCAGTAGCTTTACAACTTTCACATATTTTTCTGCAAAATAACAAATCCTCACATATATTTGTTTCTTGTATGTACCGTACATAACATATTAGTTGAGCATTATCACTATTAACAGTCGGCTCGTCCAGTTGAATGGCAAATAAACCTGAAAGTTTCCTCACAATTTACTCATTAATATCTTCTGCCATGTCGTGAATACGACGACTAACCGTATTGTTTGAAAAAGGTACATTTTTTATTTCTTTAGCTGCCGATTCTCCAATCATCACTGTTACCATATCAACCGCTGCAGGTAAGACCAGTTCCACAGCGATCGTATGCGGTTTTTACATTTGGCAACAAGGCAATCTAGCATATAAAAGGCGAGCAATGCTGTGGTAGGAATTAATGCTGTTGAAACCAAAGCCGTGGTCTGATATTTTAGCTCTCGCAATTTTCTTACAAAAAAGTCTCTTGGCTTACCTTGTAAATGACTGTGAGTTGATTCCAAATGCCGTTTTAGCTTATTAGGAAGCATACTTTCAGCCGCCAAAACTTTGTGACAAACAATACACTGTGGAAGTTCCGCATTCCCTTTAGTAACGCAGATAAATCGAAAATCCAAATATTGGTCGTCATATTTCTTCTTTTAACTTAGATTAACATTACTGCTCTCGCCTGATTCTTCATATAAATAAAAATAAAAATAAAAATAAATAAAAACGTTTATTGCCTAATAAAAATTTGACATGTCATTAAGTATCTCATTCATTATTGCCTTCTTTCTTCGGCGTCCCGCTCTTGCACCGCCAGCTTCTTGATTATTTGACCTCTCGGCATCCTGGACTTCTTTGTGTGGATTTATCCTCGTCTTCTTCTGTAGGTACTAATTTAAGGCACCGTACCTACTTCCTTGCTTGGCTGTTTTCCGGCAACTATCCGGCTAGACCCTGATCAGATGGTCGATCAGTCTATGGGTAGATCTATGCATCCTCTGGATCCTGTTATTCTCGAGGATGCCCCTGGTCTTATGGAGTCTTCTTGTGGCCTGGTGGAAGAAATACCTGGTCCTTTTCTCGGCCACCTCCCTCAGTGGTGTATACTGGAGCCTTTCTCTGATGGTTGCATTCGTGATTCTGTTCTCTCATGATGTTCCGTCGATGATCCGGTAGCATGATGTTTCCGTGGCTTCTAATCTTCTCCAGTGTGTCTCTGATATGGAACTCCACACTGGTACAGCATATAGCATCACCGACCTAACATAGGCCTGGTACAACTGAATCTTCTTGGCCTTGGACAGCGGACTGGTCCTAAAAATGAAAGGGAGAATTAGTCTTTTAGCTGCATTAGCTTTTACCTTAGTTTTTTGTGTATGCACTCGGAAGTTGAGTTTTCTGTCGAGGTGGACTCCTAGGTACTTGACTGTATCTTCTTCCTGGATCCTGTTGCCTCCTACTCTGATTTGGTTTCGTGGTGGTCTCGAACTCTGGCTGAAGACTATGAAGACTGCGTCTTTTGGGCGTTGATTTTTATCTTCCATTTTTCGGTGTATCTCGTGATTTTGTCCAAGTGATTTTCCACGTTCCTGATGATTCTTCCTTCGTCTTTTCCGGATGCATACACTGCTGTGTCGTCTGCATAAAGAGCTGATGAAGTTCTTGGATCTGTAGGTAGGTCTGAAACAAAAATGTTATACAAAATTGGAGATAAATGATTCTTCACCTCGTTTTTTATTCTTTTAAATATAAGTATCCATTGTTAATAGCAAAAAACTCCGCGTGCGTAATAAAACAAAACAAATAGACACTATAATACTATATAGACAGATTGCCAGAAATATAAAGAAGATAATATATAATATTTTGGTACGTAGTGTAATGATTTACGGGACAGAGAATTGGGTAATAAGCAAACAAAACAAGTCCGAAATTACAGCTACCGAAATGGAGTTCAGGAGAAGAAGCTGTAGAATAACAAGACTGGATTGTATTAGAAATGAGGAGATAAAAATAAGAATAAGAACAGTAGAACAAGACATCCTAAGCTATATTGAAGAAAAACGTTTAATTTGACAAAGACACGTGAAAAGAGCTGTCAATAAAAACACCACAAAAAGCCATAAAATAAATAAATAGTAAAAACTTTCCTTATAGTAGAAAAAGCTCTTATTTGTTGTAACATGTAATTTTTCATTCATTCGTGACACAAGTTCTGACTACTTGTAATTTTTCCACTGTATAATACAAATATATATTTAAAAAATTAGCACGTGAATATCATCTTCATAAAGTTATTGGTTCGACGACCTCGTTATAAATTTCTTAAATGAATTATAACATTTAGTTCTTGGCATTCCATTCAAGCAACCGATTTATTATGTTTATAAAAACCTACTACACACCTCCACAAATTTTTGTGTAGTTTCTATCAATAACTAAAAAAAAGTAAACACGTGGAAGCTTTGAGAGGATCTACTGATGTTTTTTCAAAATAAATTTCCGATTTGAACCTTCGCAAAATATGTTTTTGAACTCCTCGATCCAACCGTGATTTTCTATTTTATTTATTTATGTAAGCGAATGCAGAGGTAAATAGGGATGAAATATCAATAAGGTTTTTCAGGTACAGAATCTTTTACGAGAGGTATCTGTTTATCTAAAGAAAAACAAATAAAAACAAATGTTTATGATAGCAAATGGATTTCGTGGTTTTCCAAATATTTCCATGTAATTGATAAGAGTTTTTATATGTTTACCATCAATTTTACAAACAAATTTTCCATTCCGAACGGTTAGTTTTTTTTGTAATTTGTTCTGTTTTAAAGGACCATACAGTCAGTTTATTGTGTATTGTAAGGTTTAAATACAATATTCAATACAAACTATCTATTATCTATCACAATGTTATCACCTTCCCATTATATCGTAAAATGGGGTGAACAGGATCACTGGGGTGAATAAGATCAAAAGTAGGGAATTTGTTTGTAAAAATCACAAAACCAGAACATCTGACCAAAAGTGTCATATTTGACGTTGATGGGTTCTGTATAATAGCATAGTCATATACAGGTTAGTAATATTTCGTTACTCATGGTTGGCAGTACCAAAAACCAACACATACCAAGGTAATTAAATGTGTAAAATTAAAATTGTTTTTAATTATTTTTATCCTTTACCCGTCTGTAACATCATTTTAATTCGCTGTATTTTTTTAGGGTTTTGGGGTGAATAGGATCAATAGTTGGGGTGAATAGAGTCAGTAGCTGAGGTAGGTAAGATTAAAATCTACGTAAAAATGCGTGATTAGAAATTATAAACCTAAAGTGGAGGGAAACCATAACCAGAAACAATGCCAAGATATAATAGATAAGGCAAAAAATAACGTTATAAATAATGGTTACAGTATAAGACAAGCCGCTAAAAGGAATAATCTTGCTTACACGGTGCTTCAAAAGCACGTTAAAAATAAAAATACTAAGAAACATGGAGGTCAAACAGTATTGACTGTAGCCGAAGAAAGATATATTGCTGAAAAGTTGCTCAAGTGCAGCGAATAGGGTTACCCTTTTGATATTATTATTATTATCCCAGATTTAGCCATACGGCTCTCACTCCCTCCCTAAGGGGAAAATTCACTCATCCCAGATACCTACGGTATCAAAAGGATTGAGCTCTGGTGGGACTCTTTCCGTGTTATCGAGCCCTAGGTGACTTGGTATGCTGGAGTATCTCCCAAAAATTTTCGTACACATCTGGATGTTGAGAGAAGTACAGCTTTCTGCATGGTCTTGTAGAGATGTTCATTCAGACCTAGCTTTCTTATGTTTTCTAGGAGGTTCTTCGGAATAACTCCAGTAGTAGAGAGAATAATAGGTATTGTCTGGGTACTTTCCATTCTCCACTGTCTTCGTATTTGAATTTCCAGATCCCTGTATTGGCGGTATGGCGATCTTTTCGTTTTGTATATATGAAGATACGAAGATTATTGTTATATAGATACGAGTATTGTGATATAGATACTAAGATTATTGTTGTTGGGTATCGCCACATCAATTAGTGTTGTTTGTCTCTTTAGTTTTTATTATTATTATTATATATTATTATTATTATTATTAAATATTGCTTGTTCAATTGTTCAACAATATTTAAACGGAGCTGGTAGAGTTGTTCTCCGTTTTAAAGACAACCTTCCAGGTTGTCTATATGTAAAGTCCAAGGAATTTACATATAGCCTTCTTAAAACGACATTTTAATATATCTGAAAGAATGTGTCAGAATAGAAAAGGAGCACCTGCAGGTGCTACGACGGTAACCATTGCAGAATATTTTGAACGTGTGTCTTCAGAATTAAAAGGCATTCCCGCTACCAATATCGTAAATTACGACGAAACCAATTAATAAATATAATAAATAAATAATTAAAACCAATGATCCAGGTCAAAAAAAGATAATTGCCAAGAGAGGATGTACATATTAAAAACGTATTATAAATCACAGCAAATCGTCCACATCGATCATGTTTGCTGCTTCTAGTAGTTGAGAACTACTGCCATGTTATGTAGTCTATAAAGCCTTAAACATGTATGATTCTTGGACTACTGGTGGACATGTCATACTAGGTACAATCGTAGCCAATCCGGATGGTTCGATACCTACTGTTTCGAGGATTAGGTAAATTTCACTGCGATACCATACATGAAAAAATTACCTGAAAAAAAGGTATTAATAGGTGACAACTTGTCGTTTCATCTCTCAGTGGAATCGATAAATAAAATGCTCGGAAAACAATATTAATTTTATTTTTTTACCTAGCAACTCCACTCACTTGACATTAGATGTTGCTTTCTTCAAACCATTGAAGGTTGCATGGAGAAAAATCGTTGAAATGTATAAAAAGGGACCAGGAAGGAAGAAATGTAGCAATCCAAAAAATGTCTTTCTCAGCTGACTGAGAAAGCTACTTGAATCTTTGACGCTAACTGTTCTAACAATATAATTGCTCGGTTTGATAAATGCGGCATATTGCTATTGAATATTAATCGTTTATTACTCATGCTACCGGATCAAGATCCAGGAAATACAACTTAAAAAGATAACATAAACAATTAATTTATTCATATTTTAAAGTCTATGTGATACGATGACAATCAGCCCAAACAGCGGAAAAAGGAACGTTTTTGCGGGCAAGAGTATGGCAATTGATGGCATTGAATTTTCTGATGACAATAGACAACAATCTAGCAACCATGAATCAAACTCAGATACAGATCCCATGTCTGAATACGAGGAAGAAAATATAAAGTCCCTATCTGACCCAAAATGAAGAGTTTTCTCGGTCGTCGCCAATTTGGCGTGTCATCTCAAACACATTTTACCAAAAATCAGTTTATAATGGTTTGCATCCTGTAAATAGAGAAGATATCAATATTGATGATTTGTTACTGATCAATTTGCCTTTTTCCACTAATGACAATAAAATAGGCTCATCCAGGTGTTTTAATAGATTTTATATGGCACAATTTGTGAAGATAAATGAAGACCGGTACGAAAACAATTTCTTACGCAATAAATCTACCAGAAATTATTCTGGTTATTTTATACATTTCCGGATGTAAAACATGAGTACGAGTTTTCATTCCAGGAAATTGAAGGAAAGCTAGAATCTCCCGAACGACTTGGAAGGGGACTATTTAGGTTTAAGATTAATTTACATAAACATTATAAACATAACAAATTTACTTAATTGTTAAATATAGACTATTAGCAAGTAGTGTTGATTCTAAATTTTCGAATTTAATCTTATTTTTATATAATATGAAATTAAAACCTATCCAAGTTTTTTAGCATTTTTTAGCCATATTTAACGCAATTTGGTGATTCTATTTACCTCAAGTCAAGGTGAATACGATTAAACATTATAAAAGCTTGTCTGATCCTATTCAGGTCAATGACAGGTGAATAGGATCAAGTGAATAAAAAAAATTACTAGTACGCCACTGGACAGAATATAATATTTTTGCATCAAAAATAAATAGTCCAGATGTTAACTGATGTTTTAATATATATACAAAAAAATTTGCACCTATCATTTAGCAAATTACACAGTTACAAAATTCAAAAGTAATCCTATTGACCCCATTCTATGGTACGTATTATATACACGAGTAAACTAATGTCCACGCATGTCCCTATCTCGCCGAGAGACTGATAAATTTCATCTGAACGTAGATTGAACCAAAGTTCGGTGCTTAGTCCTTATTTAATCTCATTAGTTTTGGATCAGATGGAATAGCGAAACTACAGGGTAACATTCCCTGGTGCTTAATATCTGATAATGATGCAGTGTTAGTAGGAAACCGAAAAAGCGTTTTAGAACAAAAACTGGAACAGTGGAGACATGCTCTTGAGAAAAAATGTTTGAAACTTAGTAGAACAAAAACAGAATATTTGGAATGTTCATGTAAACATGGAATTACTACAAATAGAATAATAACTTTGGATGGCGAAATGATTATGAAAAATAATTGTTTTAAGTACATAGGATCGGTATTACAGAGTAATGGAGAAATAGATGGAAATGGATGCAATAAAATCAGGGTTGGATGGATGAGATGAAAAGAAGCGAGTGGTGTGTTTTTTGACAGAAAAATTTCAATGAAGCTGAAGGAAAAATTCTATACAATTTCCAACAGACTAGCTATGATGTAGGGGAGGGAATGTTGGACAGTTAATGCTTAGATTTAGATGGATGAGTGGAGTGACAAAAGGGGATAAAATTTAGAATGAGTATATTAGGGGAAGTTTGGAGGTGGCACCAATTATTGCCAAAATGAGATAGCGTAGGCTAAGATGCTCTTTTGAGAGCATGTTCAAAGTCTATATAACAAAAATCTATCAAAACTATACGAAAGGAAGTGAAAGTAGCAGTAGCAAATCCCAAAGCAGTTGATGCTAGGGAAGGAGAAACAAAGGTATATAACATAGCCAAACATATAAATAGAGCAAAGAAAGAAAAATATTTTAATCAAATTAGATGTATCCGAGATGTAAATAATAAAATATTAGTTCCCGAAAAAGATGTCAAAAAGGGATGGTAAAGCATTTTGACAGTTTATTAAATGAAGAATTGACAGAAAATCACTTGAGTTAACGGAGACAGTAACAGCAATGGTCACCAAAATGACAAACGGGGAAGTGGAAGAAGCAGTTCAAAAAATAAAGAAAGGTAAAACATTTGGATTACATAATATTGGAAAGGAATATAAGGAAGTGTGGTCAGCATTAGGAAAGACAGGAACTAGTTGGCTAACAGGTTTATTAATTATTATGGTAGTGCGACAAATGCAAACGAATGGAGAAGTAGTATATTAGCACATGTTTACAAAACAATGAAGATATACAACAATTTACAAACTACAGGGCCATAAAACTACTTAGTCAAAACATAAAAATATGAGAGAGAGAAAAAGAGGGGGGAGAGAGAAAGAGAGAGAGAGAGGAGAGAGAGAGAGAGAGAGAGAGAGAGAGAGAGAGAGAGAGAGTGAGAGAAACAAATCAACAACAGACGCAGTTTTCATTATAGAAGTTGATGGAAAAACACAGGAATGGTGAAATAGATTTGAAACAAAAACTGCAACAGTGGAGACGATCTCTTAAGGAAAAAAATTTAAAACTTAGTAGGACAAAAACAGAGTCTTTGAAATGTTTATTTAAAGATGGAGTTACTAAAAATAAAATTATAAGTTTCGATTGTGAAATGATTATGAAAAGTAATAGTTTCTAGTATCTAGTCGCTATGTACAAGTACTTGGAGGGGATAATGAGAAACAATCGTGAGTGTGTAGCGGTGAAATCTTGGAACTTTGTTAGCATATTTCATAAGTAGTTATTGAAGAAAATGCTGTGTTATAAATTGTAAAAATACAACCAAAAATAGTAAGTTTAAGTTCTATTGGTTTCCAACTTCTAAGCACAAATTATTGAAAAGTGGGTTTATATCATAATAAAGCAGAAGTATCTAAGTTAGATAACCCCAATTCTGCATTCTTACGCCCGATTTCGTAATAAATTGACGTGAACATTAAATTAAAGTTCACTTTAAGTCTAAATTTCAATAATATAAAGTTCACTTTATAGTGTAAATTTCAATAATATAAAGTTTACTTTATAATGTAAATTTTAATAATAATCATGTTGGGTCAAATTTGTTCAATTTAGTCTAAAATGAACATAGTTAAAATATACTTTAGGTTGTCATTATGAAATTGGGCGCTAGTGTCGCTCCAAACTATTGATATGATAAGCAATTATTAATTGTATTTTACAGTGGATATAGTTGGTTGAAAAGGTATTTTATGATTTATTTTCTGGAATCCAGTTTTTATTATTGCATCCATATTAATAGTAATACTGCAATTTAATAATTAATTTTATTTACAACATTCAACGTTTACCTTTTAATAACCTCATAACCTCAATCTTCATCCCCAATTATCCCAAATAATAAAATCTAAGGGTAAAAAATATTCTTTTTTTTTACAGTTAAAAATCAATTCAAAATCAATTTTTCAAAAAGTTAATTATTGATATTTGCAGCTAAATATAATACTAAAATATTAATAGTGCTAACACCTTCGCTGATTTATGCCACTAGATGTCGCTCTTCGGAACTTGCACATAGCGAATAGAGTAGTGGAGTATATTAATGGAGATACAGGCTGTAGGTTTAAGAAGCTAAAAGTTTGCCAATTAAAAAGAACGAGGAACAACGAATGCATTTGGTAGTAATGAGAATGTCTAGATGGATTAGTGTACTGGCAAAAGAGGATAAAATTAAGAATAAGTATATTAAAGTTTAAGGGTGGTACCAGTTGACGCCAAAATTAGAGAACTTAGGTTAATACGCTCTCTTGGCAACATGTTCCGTACTCCCATGCCCCTTATTAATATCCTACACTATTGTATCGTGTTGTAATGTAAATGTATAAATCAATATTATTATTATTATACTATTGTCTTTAAAAATTATATTCTAATGGTTTTAAGTCAAAGTTAAATTGGTAAACCCGTACAATTGCTAATTCTACATTTTGTTACTATAGTCATCTATTTCTACTTAAAATAGTAGTAGACAATAATCTTTCCATTTAACAATTTAACGAGAATAAGTGAATACGTTAGTTAATCTTTTCGGCGAAATAAATTGAAGTCTGAGATTATTGAGAAGGGAATAAAATGAACAATTGGAAATTTATATAAAAGCAGACGGCACAGGGCAAGGTTACAAGCAATTCGTTTTCTATAGGGACATAAAGGCTGAATTTAAAATTATCAGGTTATTATTATAACTTCAGGTGCGGACTAAGTTTTTAAAGCGGTAACCGGTGACTGAAGCTTTTTATATAATACCGATTATATACTCAACTGTTTGTTCAACAAGACAGCAACCGCTTGTTTTGAAATTTGTGTGGTTTTTGCAGAACAAATATTGTCTAAATGGTATCAGAATATTATAAGTTCTTGAAGATATTTTTGCTTTTTAGAAAATGTTGGGGATATAAAAGTTTGAACAATTTTAATTAAAATTAGTAGTTTAATCAACTTGATTGGAATAATCAATAAACTTTTTTTTTAATAGGTTTTACCTTAACAAAATGAAAAACTGCAGAAAGTGATCAAAAACAATAAATAAATGGAGTCATCATACCAGAGTGACCAATAAGTCACAAAGAATACTTTTACATTAAAGAAACATATTTTGTACTCTATGAGAGTGAGTAGATGACTATTGTCGTTCAAAGACGGATTGTAATATTTTTCTTTGAGAAATGTACTGTCTCTTTAAAAAAACCTGTTCTAGCTAATACAATCCAACAATTAAAAGAAGGAATTAGGCTGGGTAGCAGAAATAAATGACAGGCTTACTCACAATATATTTATATCGTTAGCGATGACCGGTTTCGATCACTACAGTTTTCTAGTCATCATCAGGTCACCGGTAAAGTACAACCTTTCATCGGGCATGGTACAAAAGGTACCAATATTATTTATGTTTGTTAAAAAGGGGGATTTTATTTGTTTAATGAATAGTAAACTAAAATAATGTAAACAGTACTTACATTCCAGTACAAAGTCTGGAGGGATATCCAGTACAAGGTCTAAAGTTATAAAATGGATGAATTTAAAGGAGGCGGGAAGAGAGAAGAGTATTAGAGACATAGTGACAGAAAGGTTCTAGTACTCTGAGAGGCAAATTTTTCAGTATGTTTCAGTCATTTTAGAAAAAAAACTGCATATTGCACTGTCTTTCTATAACAAATTACATAATAACATAATATATTTAGACCATAAAAATATTCATTTTTAATGTGCAAATCTATTATCTGACGAAAGGATGATATATTTTTTATGAGAGATGTCTACTTTTTAAATGGTTTATCGTATCTATAACAATGAAATTGCTGCCAAAATTAAAAATAAACCAAAATTTTAAAGTATTACGTGGCGACTTTCCAAGAATTAGCATATGGTTTCGAAGAAAACTACATCATTTACATTTAGATGTCACTCATGTTTTTTTTGTTTATTTTTGTTTTAAAATAAACGATCTGAAATAAATTTAGATTTATGCTTTCTTCTTCTGGCATTGGAATGTTTACAACAAATCACACATGTTGTTAAGTGGTCCAAGTACCTACTTTAGGATTTTTAAGAATTGAATAAATCCATTGTAGTATTTTCTTTTTATTTATTAATATCTATTGGTTAAATATATATATATACATATATATATATATATATATATATATATATATATATATATATATATATATATATATATTGTACGTCAACTTGTTTTCTTAGATTCTAGAAAATACAATTATTGTTTATTATTCAATGTCTAGTTTATCTTCTCATTGCCAATAAAAAGATAAGAAGAAACGATATAGAACAAGACATTAGACAGTATACTAGGCGCCACTGTACTACACAATTGAAATTTTCAAGGTTTATTTTGAAATTTGATAATCAAATACTACAACGCAGTGATTATGTTTTGTCTAAATGATACGAAAAGGCGTAGAAAATAACTTTATTTTGTTTCTATTGGCGGTTTTAAATCGTTTTCAATATTTATAGTCATAGAAGCGTTTAAAACTGATTTTATTTTTCACTGAATAAAAGACACGAAATGAACTTGTATTTCAAGAAGGTGAAAAATGTAAATTAAGATATTGTACATAAAAACTGCCCCTGCTGCTGTCAGGAGGATCGAAAGGATTGGTATAGCTTAATAGCAGGACAGCCCGTTTTTAGCCCGAATAAAAGAGCAAAATATCTATATTTAGCCAGACAATTTAGTAATAAAGTAAGTAGTACTGGAATATAATATAATAATCGTAATATAATATCAGATCTATTATCTTTTTTATAGTTTCAAGTTGGTGAAATCTTGAGACTTCATGGTGTCATTATGAATTTCCAAAATGAGTGTAAATATAGCATGTTGTTGGGAGCCTTTAGACTTTGAACCCCAAATCATTTTTTCTCGTCATATGAACTTCAACACTTACTTATTACATACAAGAACTGTTATTTTCGTAACGTAGAAGTTAATACTTGTATGTAATTTAAGTAAGCTACGGACAAAGCTACTATTTTGTATTAAGAACATGGAACCTATTAAGTACCGACCTGGAATCGCCACGTGAGCGATAAAACAATTAGAAGACCTGAGATATGATGTAACAGCCATTCGGGAAGAAATGAGATGGACAGTGTCTGGAACAATACGCATGTAGAAGTCATTAGCATTGTGCTCTGAACATGAAACTCAACATAAAAAAGGATGTGGCTTTGTAATAAATAAGAGACTGCAATCAGAGCTATTAGTCTTTAAACCAGTCAATGAAAAAATCTGTATTATAAGAATAAGGGGTAAACTGTCCAATTATTTAAAACGTAAATTAAATATAATTCAAGTATATGCACCCACCGCAGAAAAGGATGAAGACACCATAAAGAACTTCTATGAACAAATTGGTAATGTCTTAAAGCTGACTAAAATACGTGACATAAATATTATAATGGGAGATTTAAACGCTAAAGTGGACCAAGGAGAAGTGGGGAATTGTGTGGGGCGATATGGACTTGGGGAGAGGAATGAACGTGGCGATAGGCTGGTTGATTTATGTATCAATCAGGAACTGATAATTGCAAATACCTGTTTAAACTTCCTAAACGTAGATTATACACATGGAGGTCACCAGCTGACAATAACGACAAAATAGTCAGAAGTCAAATAGATTATATTATCGTCAACAGAAGATATATAAATTCTATAATATCATCCAAAACTTATCTACTGTAAAGCACCATAGCTCCAAGAAAATCATGGATACAAGACGGATCAAAGAAGATAACACATATGCGGAAACGAAATTAAAATAAACAAGTACTTAAGGAAAGTCAAAGAAGAACACTCGATATATCAAAATACAGAGATGAGTCCGCCAGGATTGCCTGCTGTCACCACTACTCTTCAATATCTACAGTAAAGCGGTATTTAAATCGCTCTCAGATTAAATAGAAGGTATATCTATCAATGGAGAAGTTTTGAATATCTTGCGTTTTGCAGACGATACAGTAGTAATGACGGATAACAACAATTATTAACAGAGCGTAATGCAACGCCTTAATGAATGCTGTCCTGAATAAGGATGAATTTGAAAAAAAGTAAATGCATGATCATGACTAAATCAGCAGATGCAAAAATCCAATTGCTTGTTAAAGATACTGCAATTGAGAGTGTGGATACCTACAAATATTTAGGAATAACATCAATAATGTAGACCAAACCAAAGGAATTAAGACACGTATTGAAATAGCATGTGCATCATTCGTTAAACTTATTCGTTAAAAAGTTTCTTTGTTGTCGGGATATAAGGTTAGGACTACGCCTAAGAATGGTTCGGTGTTACGTATTTACTACTCTTCTTTATGGTTTGGAAGCATGGGTATTAAAACAAATCCATCTGAATAAGTTGGCAGCCTTTGAATTTTGGTGTTACAGAAGAATCCTACAAATATCATGAACTCAAAGAATGTCAAACACAAAAGTTACTAGAATAATAGGAAATGAAGCTGAAATAATATTAACTATCAAAAGAAGAAAATTTGAGTAAATTAGGCCATGTGGTGAGAGGGTAAAAATACTCATTATTGCAACTTATTACGCAAGGCAAAATTCAAAGAAAGCGAAATGTGTGAAGACGAAGAATATTGTGGCTTAAGAACTTGAGAGAATAATAAAGATGAATTGAAGCTCCTGACCAAGATATCAAAATAATACTATGGGATATAAACAAAAAAGTAGGTACAGAAGAGTACGTAGTATAGGTCGGTTATATTTATTTGAGAAAAATGCGATAAGCAGCACTATGAACAGTGAAGAACAGGGTAGTACCGACCTAAATGAATTATAATATGGTATATTTTATAAGAAATTGGTTCTATAAATTTGTATTGTTATAAACAAAGCTTAATTTTATGTATTGATGATTTTGTGTAAGTTTAAATTACTTTAATTACTATTTAAATGGGGATAAGCCACAATTAAAGGTTAAAATACGTTTATTGACGTTTCAATTTCCACTTCGGAAATCGTTCTCAAAATACAAACATTAAGCTTTAATTGTGGCTTATTCCCATTTAAATAGTAACTAATTTAAAATGCCACAAGAAAATAGCTTCAGAATAAATTACTTTAATCATATTTCTACAATGCATTTTCTATAAAATGTTCAAACAATAATTGGTTTGTATACAAAAACTAATTAATAATTGAGCGAACGGTAGGCACTTAAAGATAAAAAATATATATTTAAATAATTTATAAAACCTTGAAGTAAAAATTAATAGTTTATCTAGTCAACACTTACTTACATTATTATTTTCTCCTAAGAACTGATTTTCAAAGATATATATATTGCAACAATAAGTGAAGTTTTCATAATAAGGCCACGTTTTTCTTAAAAAATTCAAGCAGTAGTTTGGTGTTCAACATATTGCAATAATCCCTACATCTGATTATGTAAGAAAATATTCCGGGTAAGCTCAGTATTGAGAGAAAGTTGTCTTGGTATTACACTTCGTCACTTTCTTCCTCTGAATCACTGTTCTCCACATTGATAATAATTTTATTTAAAACAGGAATGTTTTTAAGATATTGTTTTTCGATATTTTTTACGTGCTCTATTGCGTTCTTCCAGTTATCCTCAGAGATATTTTTAAATTCAGAATCTATTAGTTTCACGACAGTGTTGTAACATTTTGGACTTACATTTTTTTGTCTCACATTATGTTTCAGTTGAGACCATAACAACTCTATTGGATTTAAAACGCAGTAATATGGTGGTAGTCTTAAAGTTGTATGTCCATTTTTACTTGCTGCATCATCAATAATATATTCCTTTACAAATAATTTTGTATTAAGTACCTCTACTAATTGGTCTTTAGTGTACCAATCTTCAAAATATAAATCTTGTGATAATAAAAAATCTTGCAATTCATCCTTTCTAGAGTATTTATTCGGAATTTTTTTAAGTTGTCTAGAATGATATGATGCATTATCTAAAACAATAACACTGTTGTCTGCTAAATTTGGTAATAAGTTATTTTTAAACCACGATTCGAAAAGTTCACCCGTAATATCTTGATGATAGTCCAAACAACTGTCTTTAATGTCTTTTGCACTTAATAGTAAGCCATCGGTTACCCAACCGTCTTCCCCTCCACAATGTAAAATGCATATTCGTTTGCCCCTGGAAGCTGGTACATTAACTTTGCACTTTACATTGTCATTACTCCAACCTTTTCCAATCGTTTCGTTAGTGTCAAACCACGTTTCATCTAAGTAATAAATTTTTCTTCCGCTATTTCTGTACTCGGTTATCTTTTCCAAATATTCATTACGCCATTTTATTAAACGGGCACTTTCCATTATAGTATGTCGTTTATTGATTGTTTTATATTTAAAACCATTTGATAGTAAAAATTTTCTTAAAGTTGATTTACAACAATTAATAATATTTTTAGATTTTAATTCAGCTAAAATTTGGTTAAGTGTGGGTATAATATTACCTGCAAACATATTATAAATGGTTTCTGAAATGGGACCTAAAAGATGTTGCTCAATAGATCGATGTCGTCCAAAGTCGCTCCTTTTTTGTCTATTTGTAATGCCCTCCTTTATAATTCGATATACAGTAGCACATGAAACTTTTGTTAAAGCCGCAGTTTTTAAAACACTCGCGTGACGTTCCAATTCTTCACATAATCCATTAAACACATTTAACACAATTTCTTTAGCGTCTTTCGATAAATGTTTTTTTTCTGGCTTTTTAATACTTCCTCTACTTGGTCCAGCAACATTTTCAGGATTATTTGGTGGTAGAATTTCCTCATTTTCCTCAACAATTTCTACTTCATTATTCTCAACAATTTCTAATGCACTATTCTCCCATGGACGCCACATTTTTATTTACTTAATATTTTCTGATAGGGAAATCGTCAATAATAAATGCGTGCTCTCTTTACAGAGTTTAAACTAAAAATTATATGTATAACAATACCGAAAGCCACATCAGTTTTGTTATCGGTCGTTAAGAATTTCGTGGAAATTTAAAAACCTTGGTCAACAAAAAAGGGCTGTGACAAAAACCCGACAATCGAGTAAGAGGAGTCATAAACTCATAAACCTTTATTGATAGTGTAATGAAATTTATTTAACTGCTCTGTCTTTATTTAATTTATAATGTCTTTATTAATTTATTATATTGTTCTTATTCTAGTTTATTAAAAAGCACGATAATTTATATAAGTTTATTAACCACTAATTATTACATAATTTATTATAGGCGAACGTAACAAATTCGCGAGCGCGGGTTCAGAATTAACTGTCCCTCCATATAAAAATGTTGTATTTATATACGAAATCCTGACATACTAGAACAGCATCGAAAGATCGAGAAGCTTGGCCGGCTCATTCACCATAATTTTGGTTCTAGACTTCCACCGAAATTTCTACAATAAAACAGAATAATTAGTCATAAAAGTTAGGCCAGTATATTTATCGTAACATTGCCCCCCTCTTAAAAGATGGTTCCTCCTGGAACCTTGTCGGGACTGGAACCGGAACTGTATGCTGGTATCGGCAACTGGACCCTCTTTTACAACTTCCAGTTGTATAAAAATGACAAGGGACGGTTTTCTCTCCGCACCAGTAACTATGCGGATTGCAACAGACTAACACCTGGACTTCGGTGTCTTTAAAGATCTCCTCCACCATATTTCGGATAACCCTCCAATCTAATTGGCGGCACTCCAACTTTGGCATGGCTAACTTTTGCACGTCGGACTCTAGTACGTGCCCTCTCAATTGAAGTAAGGCTTCCCATACATCTCGGTAGGTAGGTTGGTCACGGGCAGTGTCTTTTGTTACCAGGTAGAAAAGGTAACGTGATGCATCTTGGAGTTTCAAGGTTTTACCGGACGCTGGCACTTGGCATTGAAGTTCTGCAACTCGACCAAACTTCCTTCGAAAGACGGATGCCAACCCTGGTGCGTCTTTGATACTGGCCGGGATGGTAAGGGCCAGCGAGTAGTCATCGGGGAGCGCGAGTAGATCTTGCTTTTCTTCAGTGGTAACACCATGTCTCGCTTTACCGGTACCTCCATAGGCACCCATGAATTCCTCAAACGTGAGGTCAGACACATCTTGGACTTGGTTTACTTCCACTTCTTCATCTACGTCGTGGTCACCTTCGAAAGATGCCAACCGGTTATGGTGTACTATCATCGGCTTTCCCCTCGGAATCTTGCTTATTCGGTAGATGACATCGTTGATCTTCTCCATGATGAGGTATGGACCTTCCCAAAACTGCTGCAATTTGGGAGAACAACCTTTTCGCTTCTTGGGATTATACAGCCATACTTTGTCGTTCTTCTTAAAGCAACCCTTTTCGGCTTGTGTATCGTACCGTTTCATCATACGGTCGTTAGCGATCTGAAGGTGGGAACGGACCAACTCATGTACATCGTCCATTCTTCTTCGTAATTCGATCACATAATCTTCACCTGCTACATCTTCTCCAGGTCGACACCCAAACTCTAGATCACAAGGTAGTCGCATTTCGCGTCCGAATAGGACTTTCGCTGGTGTCTGGCCTGTTGATTCGTTAACAGCAGATCTGTAGGCCATTGTGAAGAACGGAAGGTATTGGTCCCAGTCTCGCTGATGATCGGACACCATCTTTGTCAAATATTTGCCAACTGTCCTATTCATCCGTTCTACCATACCATCAGATTGCGGATGATATGCTGTAGTTCTTGTTTTCTTCATGCCTAGTCTATCACATATTCCTTGGAATAGATCGCTTTCGAAGTTCCTGCCTTGGTCACTATGGATCTCCAAAGGCACTCCAAATCGGCTGATATATTCTTGGATCAACTTATCTGCAACGGTGGCGGCCTTCTGGTCTGGAAGTGCGTAAATCTCGACCCACTTACTGAAGTAATCCATTACTACCAGCATGTACTTGCCTCCATTTTCACTTTCTGGAAATGGCCCAGCGATGTCCAAAGCTATTCTTTCAAACGGGCTTCCAACATTATATTGTCTCATAGGAGCTCTCCTTTTTCGGTAAGGCCCGTTACTCGTGGCACAAATAGTACATTTCTTACACCAGTCTTTTACATCGTCGGAACTGTTCATCCAATAAAACCGTTCCCGAATTCGCTGAAGGGTTTTCCTTACACCAAAATGCCCTCCCGATGGACTGTCGTGTAACTGACGAAGTACTTCGGTTATTCTGCTCTTTGGGATCACCAACTGTCTTCTCTTCTCTGAACCGTCATCATTTTCCAGGACTCGTTTAAGCAAGCCATCTTCGATGATAAATGAGTCCCACTGGGCCCAATACGTCTTAACTACTGAGCATAGGTTTGATATTTCCTGCCAAGGTGGTCGACGGTTTTCCTCTTTCCATTTTCGGATTTTCTGTATAACTGGATCTCTCTCTTGTTCTTCCCTGATCTTAGTAGGCGTCCAGTCGTCGTTGACAATCGTCGTTCTTAGCACTGCTGCTTCCTTGGATTCCGTTTTGTTGCAGTGGGAACACTCTGCTGAGCATGGCCTTCTGGAAAGAGAATCAGCGTTTCTGTGGCTAACTCCGGCCCGGTGCTCAATCTTAAAATCGTATTCTTGGAGTCGTTCGATCCACCTGGCTATCTGACCCTCTGGATTCTTAAACTGCATCAACCACTTAAGGGCGGCATGGTCGGTTCGGATTAGAAACTTTCTTCCATAGAGGTATTGATAGAAGTGCTCTACTGATTTCACTACTGCCAGAAGTTCTCTTCTCGTGACGCAATAATTCCGCTCAGGTTTTGAAAGAACTTTACTAAAATATCCGAGGACTCGTTCCTGTCCTCCTTGAATCTGAGACAGCACTCCTCCAATTCCCACATTACTTGCATCTGTATCTAAGATGAACTCTCCTTCTGGCAGTGGATACCCTAAAATTGGTGCTGTTATTAAATGCTTTTTCAAGGTCTCAAAGGCATTTTGGCAGTCTATATCCCAGCGGTATTCTCTTGCTTCCTCTGTAAGTCGCGTTAATGGCTTAGCGATATCTGCAAACTTCTTAATAAACCTCCGGTAGTAAGTACATAATCCAAGAAAACTTCTCACTTGATGTTTGTCAGTTGGTTTTGGCCATTCCTTAATGGAATCGATTTTTCCCTTATCCACGGCCACTCCTTCTTTACTGACTATATGACCCAGATAATTGACTTTACCTTGAAATAGCTGGCACTTCTTGGGGTTTAGCATCAATTGGGCAGCTTTAAGTCGATTAAAAACGTTTTCTAAATTCCTCAAATGATCTTCGAATGTCTCCCCCAAGACGATTATGTCATCTAAATAAACCAGGCATGTTTTCCAAGATAACCCTCTCAACACATTTTCCATAAGCCTCTCAAATGTCGCAGGAGCATTACAAAGTCCAAATGGCATAACGTTGAATTGCCACAATCCAGATCCTGTGGTGAAGGCTGTCTTTTCTTTATCTACTGGGTCCATTTCTACCTGCCAGTATCCAGACTTCAAATCTAAAGTGGAAAACAATTTACTTCCAGCCAATGTGTCCAATGTGTCATCGATCCGAGGCAGAGGATAACTATCTTTCTTGGTAACGTTGTTCAGCAAACGGTAATCCACACAGAACCTCGTCGTTCCGTCTTTCTTCTTAACCAGGACCACCGGAGAGACCCATGGGCTCGTAGAAGGTTCTATCACCCCGTCTTTCTTCATTTCCTGAACAATCGTTTCAGCTTCCTCTCTTTTCGCCTGTGGTAATCGTCGAGCTGTTTGACGAATTGGCTTAGCATTACCAGTATCAATTTTATGCTTAACAACGGTAGTTCTTCCCGTCTTTCCTCCTTTCGGTACGAAAATATCACGATACTGCCGAAGAAATTCCCTTAATTTCCTTTTCTCCATCTGGTTTAGAGACTGTCCTGCAACTGCAACCATTTGGTCGAATTTGTCGTTGGAATTATCAGATGTTGTCGCCTGACGAATTATGGATGTCACAGGTACACAAGTTCCTACTTTTGTCTCTTTCTTTATGGTCACTGGGTAGTCGTTGACATTGATAAGTCTCACAGGAATTTCTTTAGCCGAAGTCACCAATTCCTTTCCAATTATGATTCCACGGCCAACCTCATCGTCGTGGTTCCAAGGCTCCATCATAACAGGTCTCCCTTCGTCTACAATTCCCTGTAGTCGCGCTACTATGATCGTTTCGCTTCTCGCAGGCACGACTGTATCTTCTGTAATGGCTGCTTGCACAGTGTTGTCATTATGTGGATGGAGAAATACTTCCTCGTTGCCAACTTTGATTACCTTATTCTTAAAATCCAATTGGAATCCATGCATATTCATTACGTCCATTCCTAATATAACATCCTCTTCGATGTCAGCAACTATAACAGTATGGACAAACTTTTCTGCTCCAATCCCCAATTGTACCTGGATTTCTCCATGAATGTTGGCATTTTCACCTGTAGCGGTCCGAAGTCGCAACCTCGTTGGTAACAGTTTCTTTCGGCTGTTTATAACTGTCGGGCGTATAATGGTTCTGGTCGCTCCGGTATCCACCAACAACGTATGCTTTTTACCATTTATGTCTCCATCTACATATACACTATCTTCACGACATTTCAAAGAAGCTATTAGTATAAGAGGGTCTTTGGAAGAGTTCCGGGTCGAAGCTGCCCCCCTAAGGTTGACTCGTTCTGGTTTTCCTGATGGTGAGTTTCTTGATTTTATGGTCTTCTTTTTCTTGCATGTCATGCTTTTCATCAAATTAAAGAGCTGGTCAAGTTTATCTTCATCTCCTTCCTCTTTTACAGTCCTAACTTTACTGTAACCGCCAGAGGCCTGCGTAGCTGACTCATATTCGAGGGCGGCGGATAGGACATCAACCAGCGTCTTGTGACGTGCTAATCGCAGTGTTCTCTGCATTTCATGATCACGAAGACCATCAATAAACGTTTGAACGGCCAATTTTTCCATCATGTCTTCGGGAGCTGTTGGATAAGCATATCGTACTAATCTGGCAATATCTACCTCATATTCTTGAAGAGCCTCATCTTTCTTCTGTCTACGATTTTTAAGCTGCGACTGATATACATGCTCCAAATGTTCGTGGCCATATCGCATATTTAACCTCTTCTTCAGTTGTTCGAAATCATCGGTCTCCTCTACGGCTATGGTCTGAAGCACATCTAAGGCATCTCCTCGAAGAGCGATAGTCAGGTTTACAGCCTTTTCTTTTTCAGACCATCCATTTGCTCTTGCGGCTGATTCGAACTGTTTCATGTAGTTGTTCCATGATGATTTTCCGTCGAAAGTTGGGACTTTAACATGAATAGAACCTCCACTTCCTTCAAATTTCGGCCGTGTCTCCAACTTAAATTTCGTCTCGTCTTCTTTTATCTCCACTGTAATCGGATTGTTACCTCTCTCTGCTGTCCCTGTTTCTTCCATCTTCCTTTCCATCTCTTTAATCTTTTCTTCGAAGGCCAACTTATCGGCAGCAACTTGGTTTTTTAACGAAGATATTCTATCGTCCAGGGCAGACATCTCAGAAGTGACTTTAGAGATTTCTGAAGAGATGTTAGCAGAAACTTTGCTTTCCAGGGAAGAAATCTCGTTAGAAACTTTGCTTTCTAAAGAAGCGATGTCGCCGGAAACTTTCGAAATATCGCCAGAAACTTTGTTCTCTAATGATGCGATATCACCGGAAACTTTGGCTACATCAGAAGAAACTTTCGAAATATCGTCAGAAACTTTGTTCTCCAATTTCGAAATCGACGAGATGACAGCATCTTCAAATATATAAGTCTCTGGATCTAGACCTTCTTCTAGCAAAGCGTTCTTTAGTCGTTGGACTAACTCAGCCTTTTTTCCGGTAGAAGCTAATTCTCTGTCTTCGAGATG
Organism: Diabrotica undecimpunctata; assembly: GCF_040954645.1. Classification (NCBI taxonomy): domain Eukaryota; kingdom Metazoa; phylum Arthropoda; class Insecta; order Coleoptera; family Chrysomelidae; genus Diabrotica; species Diabrotica undecimpunctata. Next base: position 141,094,880 of record NC_092809.1, read on the forward strand.
TCTTCTTAAATTCGTCACTGTGAGCTCATAAATCGTAGCCATTTTCACAATTTATTTTACGTATTCACTTGTATTATTATTATAAGTCTAATTTATGTTCGATCCCACTTCTGACACCATTTGTAATGAAATTTATTTAACTGCTCTGTCTTTATTTAATTTATAATGTCTTTATTAATTTATTATATTGTTCTTATTCTAGTTTATTAAAAAGCACGATAATTTATATAAGTTTATTAACCACTAATTATTACATAATTTATTATAGGCGAACGTAACAAATTCGCGAGCGCGGGTTCAGAATTAACTGTCCCTCCATATAAAAATGTTGTATTTATATACGAAATCCTGACATACTAGAACAGCATCGAAAGATCGAGAAGCTTGGCCGGCTCATTCACCATAATTTTGGTTCTAGACTTCCACCGAAATTTCTACAATAAAACAGAATAATTAGTCATAAAAGTTAGGCCAGTATATTTATCGTAACAATAGGTATAAAAAGGGGCTTACATCGTCAAATTTTAGCAGTAGCGTAAATAAAAGCATTATTGCGATTAAAGATAAAAACATTATTTTGATTAAATAGACCTAACAGGTATAATTATTTAAATATAATATATTTATAATTGTACCTAATAAAATTATATTTTACAGTAATTATTATTTTTGCGTTTTTCTGAATACTTACCTGTAACAAGGCAAAATATTAAAGAGGAACTATTAAAACAGAGGGCATTTGATCTAAGCACATGGATATATTTTGTTCGGTATCATTCGTACACAAATTGGTCTATCTCTTTAAATTTCTCAATTATCTGTAACCGGCCTATACCAGTAGCAGGAAAACATAGTCTACATGACATTACAAATGACAATGTAGGAAAAGGCAATATCACGATTTACAAGACAATATACAAGATTTGTAGGACGGCCTAGAAAAAGGTGGAAAATGTACTCAGAGAGGATCTGGAAAAAATGGGAGTTAAACTATGGGAAATAGTGGCACAGGACCGACAAAAATTAAATGCAATAGTAAATGCTGCAAAGATTACCGAAGAGTAAAGCCACTGATGATGACGATTAACCTCTACGTTAGTTCCGTAATATAGAGGTTAATAAAATCATAAAAAATTATCAAAGTAAAAATAGTTAATTGCGAAGACAAAACATTAAAGTTAGCTGCTAACATTCTACATATTTCCGGGGCCAACAACCAGCTGTCGCGTATCAGACTTGATGTTGACTTTTGTTCTGATAAGATCTTTCAAAATAAAGGAACTCCTTAAAGAATTGGTTTAAATATTGTAAATATTGGAAAACAAATATTTTTATTAGTCGTCATAATAAATTCAAAACAACCGACATGCGGTTCAGAGAACCATTGATAAGAATTTATCATCGCGACATTTAAGTGTGCAATTGATTACGTAGATAGATATATGTACTGATTATGTATTAAATCCTTGTCGATGTGTGCGTTGCATACAAAAAGGGGAGATTTATAAAAAAAAATTATACATTAGATAACAGATTAGCATAAAAATATGTTGCAACTATCAATTTAGGGTCATATAATTTTCTTGATTTTTTCTTTATCCTTATTCCAGTGTGTAGACATTCTTTGTATATTTTGGCATTAAACTTTGGGCATTAGACTCTTCTTTTCACGAGTCGTCCTACACTTCTCCTTCCGGTCAGTCTTTTGCTGTCGGGAGGCAGATTTCAGGGCGCAGCAAAATTTGAAAAGTTTACAAAAAAATAATGTTAATAATATTAAAATCTTTCCAAATTAATAATTCCACAATATTGTTTAATTTTATTTGATTTTGTTGCAGAATTTATCAGCTCTATTACACTGATACTATATACCAAATTATTATCTTTATTATGAGATACAATATGAATGTTATACTGTTATCCATATTGCCTACTATTGATGGATTAGTAATCTCAGCGTTTGGCAGTAGTGTCAGAGCCTCGAAAACTCTCGTAATTTCACATAAGACTTAAACACGTTAACTTAATAAGAACTAAGATTGACATACTGAGAACTGTGGGGATCAATCCTACAGCAACAGAGCAAATATGGCAAAGAAGTATAAAGGGAGTTTAGTTTAGATTACTTCAGAAGGACGAGCTAACATATTTTGCACCCTGCGCTGCTCATTTCCTCAATTTAGGTGCTTCTAATACGGCCAAAGCTACTATGGCTTTGAGGCTCGGAATTTTTGAAGGGAAGCTTCTAAACTTGCGTTGTATTACTTTTTCTCTACAGTAAAATGCTGCGGAGGGCATCACGGAAGTAGGGCCACGAAACGAAATAGCGGTTCCTGGTTCGCAATCACAGTAAACAGTTGGAAAATCTATACAAAAATAATAAATAATCAAATTACTTTATTCAATTTTAAAAATATTACTTAAATTTTAAAGATACAGATAAAATGTTTAAACGATATGTATTATTTCTTTGGGGCTTCAACTTCACGCTGGTTATTTCTCCGAAAATATATGCCACTGACATTAAAACTTGAAAGACAGACAAGATCATCAGCAAGATTAGATACGGTCGAAGCTATGCATAAACATTGCAGTAAAATTGTGCATGTTCTAGAGGTTCTTAAAAACCATTATCTCTCAACAACTCAAACTATGAGTGAGGCCAGCTCCCTACCAAATTTTTTTTTGAATTCTTAATTTGAATTTATTGTTTTGGCTTGTTTTTGTCATGTTTTGTTGAAAAAGATCAGTCATGTCAATGAGTTTTTACAAAGAAAAGATCTGACATTAGATTTGGTTGCCTGGAAACTTTAAGATCTTTTAATATTTTGAAGTCTTGCAGAGAGTTAGCTCCATCTGAGAATATTCCTGAGGGAAAAATTATTAATAAGCATAAATGATCTACCATCTGCTTCTTAGAAAAAAGACAAGGAAAAAAAAGAAAAGAATGCTTGATCAGCTGTGTGGCGATGAAGCTCTGACAAGTGCTGAGAATATGTACCAAGTAGCCATGTTAGAGGTTATTGACTGGATGACCAGGTTTAACGCTTTGGACAACATAAACAGCAAGTTTGAATGCAAATTCAAAAGAAGAAATACAAATAATACAAGATTGAAAATCGGTGGAGGTAGTTTAACGACTTGTGGTTATCATAAACGCATCAGTTATCTGGCCTGATATATGTATACAATGTGCTTCTGTTTCCCGGCGCTTTATTGCTTTTTAGTATTCGAATTGCCATTAAAACCTCCTTTAGCGTTGAAGATTTTTTAGTTCATTTTCTTTTTATCTTCGATTTGTTCTTGTACTTCCTGTTGTTCCTCCTGCTGTCTCTGTTGTTGTAGTGGTTGTACTCTTTCCCTTTATTTAATAGGTTCCTAAAATAGATCATCTAGGTTCTCTTAGATTTAACCCTTAACGTACCTTAATGTAATAATATGTAACTAACTGATGAATTCAACTCTTACTTGATGGAAATTCATTTTATCTAACAATCAAACACTGAAAACTTTTGTTTTCAAAACATATTGGTGGAGATACGTAGACGATGTACTAGTATGTTTTACAGGAACTAAAAGGCAACTTGAGCAATTTTTATTGTATATTAATTCACTCCATAGTCATATTGAATTTATAATAGAAACAGAGCAGAACCAGACCATAATTTTTTTAGATTTAAAAATTATCAGACTTAAAAAAACATGAGTTCTCCGTATTTCATAAACCTACCCATACTGACACACAACAAAATTTATCATCCCATCCTACACAACATAAATTGGCAGCCTACCATAGCATGTTACATAGATTAATAGAAATTCCCATGTTAAAAAACAACTTCATGGCAGACAGCTTATGAACTCAATTAAATAAGAAAAACATCGTATCTGGGCCACATACTTCGAAACGATAAATACTCTCTTCTGTACGTTATCACGCAAGGAAGGGAAGAAAAGGCTTGGGAAGAAAGAAGAAATCATAACTCAGGAATATTAGAGATTAGGCTAACCTCAGTGTTGAACAGATATTTCACATTGCAAAAGATAGGGAATCGTTTAAAGAAGTGATCGTCAACCTTCGTTAAAAGACGGCACAAGTAGAAGAAGAAGCAAATAGCAGTAAACAATGGGTACAACGAACAAACAATAAATAAAGTTTTAAATCAAAAACTACATAACCTCCTCGGACCCCAGGTATCATATGATACTACGGTTCAACAAATTATTTTTGGCATTCGACGGCAAACGCAGTTATTGCCCGTAAGTATCGCCCGTGTTAAACATCTACTATGCGTAAAAAATTGCGCCGTGGCATACTTCTCGATTGAAATGAGTTAGTCAGACTTTTGTTGTGAGTAAGTAAATATGTCATGGCAGACGCTAAAAAAATCATCAATAATAAAAGTAAGTACATAATATTTAGCATCTTTCTGTGTATGATCAGTATAGGTACAATAGTTCTTTGGCCCTAAACACAATGTATCATTCATGATACCTTGGGTCCTACTTCAGGAAATCGCAGATAATGTGAATTTAGATGACTCTTTAGGTCTTTCTCTTTTTCCTAACCAGTGATGATGATGGGGATGAATGGGATGAACCTAGAAATCTGGATGAGAATGAAATAATTATTGAAAGTGAGTAAGAAAGGAGTGACGATCACGCTAAAATCAGTGACATATCAGACGACGATTCGGATGATGACAAGCTCTTGGCAACCCGGCTTTTAAAGGAGAGTAACACGGCAAATTCTATTCCTAAAAAAGACAGGAAAGAATGGAAGAGAACACATTTTACACCACAATTTGCCCAATATCAACCATCTGTGTAAGATCCCTTGAATCCCGAAAATATTCCAAGACCTATTGACTATATGAACAATTTTTTTGAATCCATGGCGTTGTACACAAATATGAAGGAAGTAAAAAAATCTGGAAAATCTTTGGAGACTTCTGCAGAATTAAAAACGTTTATTGTATGCTGCTGGCATATTGGTATTTATAATTTAACACGAATCCGAATGTTTTGGCAAATGGATACCAGGGTACCAATAGTTTCAGACAACATGTCAAGAAATCGTTTTTTTGACATTCGAACACGGCTCATAGATTCTGGAAAGTTAGACCATTGTTGGATCAAATTCAAAGGGCTTGTCTGAATAATGAAAGAACTGAAAAAGTGTCAATCGATGAGCAAATGATTCCCTTTCATGGAAAAGTATTAATGAGACAGTTTGTGCGAGGAAAACCTAACCCTGTAGGATTGAAGAATTTTGTCATGACGATTACGGGGGGGATTCCACTTGATTTTCACATGTATGAAGGTAAAGGCAGATTTATTGAATCCAACTTGGTACTTACACCAGAACGGCTGGATATCGGGATAAGAGTTGTTTTAAAACTTACATATACTCTGCCAGTAGGAGTATCTATTTTTGTTGACAGATATTTTACGTAAAAATATTGATTGATGCATTACAGTCACGGAACCTTTATGTAACAGGAACACTAATGAAAAATAGAATACCAAAAACTGATGTGACATTTAAGACAGATAAAGATCTAAGAAAATCAGAAAGAGGCTCCCACGATATGCTCGTTAACAAAGACAACAAAATAGCTGTTACAAAATGGTTTGATTCTAATTCAATCTATATGACTTCATCAGCATTTGGAGCTGAACCCTTGGGATTGTGTCAGTGGAAGGAGGCGCTGGTCAGTAAAAGATAAAAAATACATAGAAAAAAATCATCCAGCAGTGATTAAGCACTACAATGAAAGCATGGGTGGAGTAGATTTGCTGGATAGGATTATGTCAAAGTACCCTATGAGCAGTAGAACAAATAAATGGACAATACGATGATGTATTTACGCCTTTATTGATTTTTGTGCTGCAGCTAGTTGGCTACAATACAAGAAAGATTGTTTAGCTGTAGAAACTCCCAAAAAACATATTCAAGATCACCTGTCATTTAAGTTTTCGCTTGCTAGGTCTCTCTTGTACTCCAAATACAGAAGTGAACCCACATCCGACGAAAGTGACGAAGAAAATGAAAATGTAACCAGAAAAAAAAGAAAGACTGCACCAATCCCTGATAAACGCTTACGGTCAAAGGAAGCTAAACACCTCCCAGAATTCGTTAATGAAAGCCAAAAATCAAGATCAAAATGCAGGTATCCTGGATGCCACAACCTGACGTTTGTCAAATGTGCCCCGTGTAAGATTTTTTTATGTTGTAGTGTCAATACAAATTGTTTTACTAAATTTCATCAATCAAAATGATGAATATTAATTTTTTTATTGTCAGTCCAGACCCAAAGTATCACTAGTGATACTACAATTTTTGAAAAAACCAAAAGGGTTTTTTTTTATTTTTTGTTTTTTATTATTAGTAACCCCAAATTGTAACATTCTTTTGTTTTTACAACAAAAAAATCATTGCAATTCATGTTTGGGCCCTAGGAGGATAAGAAAGCCCTGAATTTAGTATTTTCACCACCAGAGAAAAACCCAGTACCTTCTGCTCGATCACATATACAGTCAAGATATTAACAAAAATAGCCAAACGCATACCAAAAGAAAGGAATAACACCAGCCTTTAGAATAAACAACAACTTTGGCAAATAAATTAAGAACAACAAGATCCAAAAGAAAAAGCACTTACACAGCGGTGTATACGAACAAATGTGGCGACTGCCCAAAAACTAACATTGGTCAGACTGGTAGAACATTTAACAAATGGATAGCAGAGCACAAAAGAGCTTTCAATGATAGAAAAAGAGATTCTACGTACGCACTTCTCCTTCTAGATCATAATCATTCTTTTAATGACCAATTTCAAATTCTTCACATTCAAAATAAAGGCTTTAAGCTATCTTTATTAGAATCTATGAAAATTTCTGAATGACCAACTTGAGGCAAACAGTTCTCTCCTCCTCAACTTATTCAGTTGAAGAATATAAATTGTAAATGAATGCCAAAAATTGATCACTTGAGAAAGGCACTCTGCCGAAACAGCTGTAGGGATAATAAATTATAATAAATTTTGTGAAAGTTTTAAAAACAAAAGTTTTCAGTGTTTTATTGTTAGATATGTAACTTAATAAAAAATAATAGTTCACGTTTCATCACGTTTAATGTATTGTTTCCAATTTCTGACAATTACTTTAGATATAATCAAAAAAATAAAATTGATGATTCCTAATTTTCGATGACGTTGTTTTATAATATAATTTATTACTAATATAAAATACCTGATAATAATAAACCGGAATGAAAATTTAGTAGAAATAATATTATCCTATCTCCTACATCTATCTATATTAATATTTTCAATGGAATTGGCATTTTAACATTGTCGTCATGCCGTTTCTATTGTTTTATCTGCTTACTAAAACGATATACCTCTTAATTAACTGCTGTATAGTCCTTTTATTGATTCGTTGATTGATTGAACTGGTTTTAACTTGTTCACAGAGTTTTTAAAAGTAACACAAAAAATTGTTTACTGTTGTCATAGCAAGTACGAATTAATTGTCGTCATTAATGAAATTAACAGATAGCATTTTTTTAATTCATAAATCCCTAAAGCCATAAAGAGTAGTAGAATTATATTTGGGAGTACGTTTTGTGTTCTTTCAGCGAAAGTTACCATTTATACCAGTCTTTCACAAATCTGTTTGCCCCGTAGACCACTTTAGTTCAAGAAATGAAGCTCGAAAAAAGTTAAAATCTCGCAGTTTTTTCGTCCTGCATGGATTGAGTTGAAATTTTAACAGATGGTAGGTGATAGCCCAAGGATCAAAATCTATATCGAACCGAAGTGCGCTGAAGGGTTTTAGGGGTGAAAACTACCCCTAATTGTCAAAAATTATAAAATAACATATTAAACCTGAATATGGGTAAGATTTGGTTTGAATTAGTTAAATAATGATTATTTTATACTTTTGAATAGAGTTTCATCATATTTCAACCCTTAAAAAGCAACCCTTGTTAGAGATTAATGTAAAAAAATTACTAATTCTAAAAAAATGATTTCGTCTTGGATCGATTTGGATAAAAATTTGGATTTAAGCTCAACTCACCCTCTGCTTTATAGTTTATGTCATGCCGATGAACCCTGATTGTTCTTAGGGGTGAAAACTACCCCTAATTTTCAAAAATTGTAAAATAACATTACAAATCTTAAGATGAGTGAAATTTGGTTTGGATTAGTTAAATAGTGATTTTTTTATACTTTAAAATACAATTTCATAAATTTTCAACCCTTAAAAATCAATTGTTATGAGTGCTATAGGTGAAAACAATTTTTTGCCAAAATTTTGCAACTTTTCAACTTTTGAAAATTACCCTTTACAACATTGCAGTTTTTATAAACTAATTTAATAGATATAAATTGAAAAAAGTAGAATTAAATACAAAAAAATTTATCAACATAAAAAGGCACCATATATTCTTATACATTTACATAAATAGTTGAAAATATTTACATTTATAGGTAAAACAATTATAATATTAATTTTATTCGTCATCTATTACATCTTCATCGTGATCTATGTCATCCTCATCTTCTTCACTTATTGGTGGACTATTATTGCACCCTTCACCTGAGCACCCAGAACAAGTAGAGTTACAGTATAAACCAACTTTTCTGCACCCACATGAAACGCCGCATCCTTTTTTGCATTGGCAAAAAATAATTTTCAAAAGTTCATCGGGTGCAGGTTGTTTGTTCATGAGTACGGGTAATAACAAACCATCTTTAGAATACCATCCCCAATCTGTTGCTCTGATATTTTCATTGCCAAGCCACTGTTGAATTTGGTAATAGCATCTTTTTGAATGCTCATCTAAGGCATCAACAGTGGGCAGAAGGGATGCTAGCTTAACCGCACAGTTTTTCGTTGTAGCTTTGATGAACTGTTCGTACCGCATCTGCTCGAGAAAAGCTTCCAAATCTTTTATTTTTTTTAACTAGGTAAGCTGCGTGTCTTTAACAGTTCCGTACAAGATTATTGCACAGTATCTGCCAGTATCTAAAATATCTTCAAGCTTAGCAGTACTGCTGTAAAAAATTTCGGCATATTCCCTCATGTTTTTTTAACGTATTTCCTTTATTTTTAACGATAGAGTGTGTCTTCAAAAACGATTTTGTAGAGGTTTTTAAGAGCTACAAGGATCTGTGAATTAAATCTTTTTGGAACCCTTGGTTTTTAAATGGGGTGAGTTTAAAGGGCTCGAAAAAGATGGTACTTGATCGTAAATCGATGCTTTAAACGGCTATATCTCGCCAAATATTCATTGTACAACAAATCTAAATAAAGAAAAATTTTAGTCATTAAAAAAGCTACAACCTAGTACATTTTTATTTTTTTCACATATTCAGTATTTTCGGGGATATTTAAAAAAAGAAGGGTAAAAAATATGAAATTGTAAATCGTTTCTCGCTTTAAGCTGTACTTTTTCTAAAACTAAGCATTTTAAATGGGTCAAACTTCTTGGACGTATTAACAATACATGTATAAAGAGAATTGCAGAAGGGTGAAGATCGATTTTAATTATGGGAGTAGTTAGGGGGTTGTTTTCATCGATTTTTTCGTAAAAAAATGAGGTATTGACCTTATTTTCATCATAACTCACTCAATTTTTGAGCTAAAGTCTTTTTTTTATGATAGGCCTATTTATGCTCTTTAAAAAAGGTTCTATGAGTTTTCTTCCAAAAATGCATCATTTTCCCGATATTTGACTTTGAATCTTTCAAATTTGGCATTTGAAGAAAACCGCTGAACATTGATAGGCCGTATTTCGGTTCCTATTATATCGCAAAAACATTTTAAAAAATGAATTGTATTTGTCTTTTTAAAAGCTACAAATTTGTTCTCTACAATTTTTTTGATAAAATGCACCATTTTCGAGTTATTCGCGAAAAATCGATTAAAAACGTCGATTTTTTCGTCTAAAAGTTGTTACTTTCAATCGCGAATAACTTGAAAAATATCACTTTTACGAAAAAAATGTACAGAATATTTTTTGTTTGGAATCACCTTTTTAAACGAAACCTGTGGTTAAAACGTAAAAAAATTTTTCACCCCCGAGATGGGGTGGCAACCACCCCCAAGGCTTTGGCGCACTTTGGTTCGATATAGATTTTGATCCTTTTGGAACCACGAGTGTCTTCTCCTGCCTCCCCCCGACTGTTGTCTATTGTTCCCTGGATAATCAATTGAAGTAAGCGATGCTCATCGTGTCTCAGTATCAATATCATTATTATTAATAGTTATTTCATCCATCGTCGGACGTAAACCTTCCTTATAATTCCACTATTTGTAAGAGTGATTTCATCGTTTGAAGGCAGAGAAGTGGGGAAAGACGTATGAAAATCCAGTGGCGTACACTCACTTTTATTTCAACGTTAATTATATTATATTTTTTAAATATTATTTGTTCGAAATAGGCCACAATATAAATTTATTTACAGGTTGTTTCTGACGTTTCGATCTCTATATCCAAAGACCGGTTTCAAAGATATACACGATAGTTACATTTATTTTATTTGTTTATTATTATATATTTATATAATATTATTTATATAATCTTATAATATTTATTTTCCTTTTTTTTTCTAACTTTGAAAACGGTCTCTGGAATAGAGATCGGAACGTCAGTAAATTAACCATGGAAATAGATATATTGTGGCTTATTTTCAAAATTCTCCCTAAAAATACAGAATTTAACCAACAAAAAGCTATTAAAAATAAATATATCTTCTTCTTCTTCTTCAGTGCCTTATCCGGTCCGGATGTTGGCGATCATCAAGGCTACCATGGTTTTGTTGACTGCTCTGCGAAACAGCTCCGCTGGGGTCATCCCAAACCATTGTCGGAGATTTTTCAACCACGAGATACGACGGCGTCCCGGTCCGCTTCTGCCAAATACTTTACCCTGCATAACGAGTTGAAGAATTCGATATTTTTCTTCGTTCCGCATCACGTGGCCGAGGTACTCAAGCTTACGTTGTTTAATTAAATTAAGCACTTCTTTTTCTTTTGTCATGCGCTGTAGGACCTCAACGTTGGTGACATGGTCCACATAAGATATTTTTAGTATCCTTCTGTATATCCACATCTCGAAGGCTTCGATTCGTTTTTCAGTGGCTTGCGTCAGTGTCCAGGCTTCAACTCCATATAGTAACACTGGAAGAACGTAGCACCTCACTATCCTCATCTTGGTTCCCAAACTGAGATCACTGCAGCACAGCAAGGATTTTCTATTATTTATATATTTGAAAACGGTCTCTTTATAGAGATCTTAAGTAAATTAAACATTTGAATATATTTTGTGGCTTATTCCCTACATTCCCCTAAAAATACAGTATGCCATAAGCAAAAAGCTATAATTGATGAATTCGACCGTTGCTTGACGGAAATTCATTTTATGTAATAACAATAAAACACTGAAATCGAAACTTATACACAAAATTTATTAAATAATCTTATCACTACAGCTGTTTCGGCAAAGTGCCTTTCTCAAGTGATCTATTTTTGGTATGCATTTACACTTTATAGTCTTTAACGAAACCACTTTATAGTCTTTGACCAACTTGAGACAAACAGTTCTCCCCTCCTCAACCTATTTAGTTAAACTTCTATTAAACGTCTTTTATAGTGTTTCCCATTCATTTATCGTTGATTTTTGCATCTATTAGTAACCAGCCATTCACTTGATTTCATCAGTCCATCTGGTTTGAGATCTGCTATATATATATATATATATATATATATATATATATATATATATATATATATATATATATATATATACATATATTCGAATAACCAAATATGTTTCGTGTCATGTTTATCAAACAGGTTTATATACAATACCTGACTAAAACATGTTATCATATCATGGATTTTTCTTATAAAGTCCATTATCATATTCGATTATTATTTCTCGTTGTATCACGGCATCACGAATTTCCTTAAAATTTTCCATTTTAACTGAAATTCTGCAGAGACCATTTGCATATATATTAAGCGTTTTGCGTAGGATAACTAGAAAATTCGTATGCAGATAAGTAGGGAACAATGAGTTAAAGGCCAGCTTGGTCCTTGAAAAGGCTATTGCTCTTTTGAAATGTACTGTATGTTTAAAAAAAAAAATAATGTTGGAAATCTGTGACAATGGCATTGCATAATAAGAGTTGTATGTGTTTTGTAAAATTAACTTTGTGAGATCAACAGATCTATGGGAAGAAACTACTAAGAATTGAACATTATAACACGAATTTACTTTTTCTCAGAGATTTTTAGGGTTTTTGCCACAAGAAATAATTAAACATGGATAAATAGGTGTGTTTCTTTATTGAAAGTTATAACACGACGCTCTCTAATAGAGTCTAACTAACAAAACTAATACCGTATGTATTTTATCTAAGTTTTTGTATCAAATAATAAACACTTCTTGGATCACATAAGCACATTAACGCCAACCACTTGCAGATGGCTATTCCCTCATACCCCCATAGGCGTCACCGTCATAGAGGGAATGGTTTGTTACAGTCTCTCCCCTGGCATCGAACCCGTTAGAGGACAGAAGATGCAGGTTTCTTTCTGGGACGCCCTCGTCTTGGCACTACAGGCGTGCGAGCTTCAACATCATTGAGGTTAGCGTGTGTAAGAGCGGATACGTGGAACACACCAAGAGTAGTGGAAGTGTCTACTCTGCAAAGCTCGTAACTTACTGGCTGTTTGGGTATGTTTCCCAATGGATTTTTAAACACATATTATTTTTTTTTCGTGTTTATTCAATTTTATGAATTAAAATAGATTACACAAATATAACTAACATTGAAATGTTTGAGTGTATTAGAATAAAAATGTATAGTCCTTATGTGTGGAAGTCTCTTTTTACACTGCCACCTGACCCCTCTTACATGTGTTGATTTTTTAGCACTCGTCTTGGTGGCGCCCTTAACTGCCGCGAAGAATCCAGCGTCGGGTTCGCAATTCTGCGGCCTACCCACGTTTTAAAATAAAATAAATAAATATAGTTAGGACGGAGTCTTAACATACCGCCCCCTGTTGGAAGGTCCACCTTTCAACCCATTTTAACGTACATGAAACAAAATAATAAAAGTTCAGTTCATAAAACGAATAAAAAATGAGGTTACTTTACGTCAATGGGTAAAACACAAAGTTTATTGACACCGCGTTTAAATTGTCCATTACTTGTACGCACTGTCGCCACTCTAACTACATTGTCTCTACCCGGATGAACATCAATCACACGACCCATCTGCCACTTGAGAGGTGGAAGATCATCCTCCTTGATAATGACCATATCGCCGATTTGCAATTGTCTGCTGCTTGAGATACGCCATTTACTTCGTGTTTGAAGATGACTGAGATACTCTTTAGACCACTTATCCCAGAAGTGCTGAATGATTTGAGTAACATGATGAAATCTGGAAATTCTAAATGGGTTGTGCTGTCGTAAGTCTTCTTGAGGTAAACATTTTAATGAGCAACCAATTAGAAAATGTCCAGGCGTAAGTACCTCCAGGTCCTCAGGATTTTCGGTTAGAGGTGTGAGAGGACGAGAATTGAGGCAAGACTCGATCTGTGTTATCACTGTGTTAAACTCATCATAACCCAACCGTTCATTTCCCATTACTCTACGTAAATGAAATTTAACACTTCGAACCCCTGCCTCCCAAATTCCACCAAAGTGTGGGGACCGTGGAGGGTTAAATGACCAAATTATATTAAAATTTGAGAAAAACTCTGTAAATTTCGTCTGATTCCCCGGATTTGTAAGAAATGAATGAAGATCATTAAAATGATTCCTTGCCCCAACAAAATTGGTCCCATTATCTGAGAAAAGATTCTGACACAAACCCCTTCGCGCTATAAACCTTTTAAAACAATTAATGAATGCTTCCGTAGTTAAATCGAAAGCTAACTCTAAATGAACGGCCTTAACCGATAAGCAAACAAATATACATATGTAAGCCTTTACAAATGATTCTCCCCTAAGTCTACTAACCTTGATATCAAATGGCCCACAATAGTCTACCCCAGTATTGGTAAAGGGTTTAGAAGGTGTTATGCGTTCCACTGGTAAATTTCCCATTATAGGGTTTTGTGTCACCGGCTTTACCTTGAAACAAGTTATACATCTCCTTGTAACCTTCGACACTGTACGAAAACCTTGAATTGGCCAATATTTTAATCTTATTATTCCTAACAATAATTGAGGACCTGCATGCATATTTTTTAAGTGTTCTCCCCGAACAATTAGGTCAGTTAAATGATTATTATTGGGTAAAATTATCGGATGCCTTTGTTCATATGAAATATTCGCCCTTTCCAGGCGACCACCTAGTCTAATTAATCCGTGTTCATCAATGAACGGCCTTAATGAAATTAATTTACTATTTCCCTTAACAATTCCTGATGATTTTAACGTTTTTAATTCAGTCTCAAATGCTTCTGCTTGAACAAATTTAATTAAATGTATTGTTGCCTTATGAATTTCATCTGCTTGCAATGTCCCACTTAATTTTGTATTTGAAGACTGACAGTTGTTAATGAATCTAGGACAATAAGCCCAAACCCTTTGAATCCTAGTAAAGTTAGAAAATTTATTAATCATTATCACAGAAACCGTTGAAGTACATGATAATACGGATTTCTTCTTCCTTTCGGGTATTTCTTGAATATTATTGACTACTGCTTCTGGCCATAGATTCGATTCGAGCTTAAGCCACTCAGGCCCTTCCCACCATAATTTACATTTCAATAATTGATCTGGATCAATTCCCCGGGATATTACGTCAGCTGGATTGTCCTTAGAAGAAATGTGCCTCCATGATGTCACTGAAGATAATTGTTGAATCTCAGCCACTCTATGTGAAACGAATGTTTGCCACTGACTGGGCTCCCCACGTATCCAAGATAATGAAATAGTCGAATCACAGAAAAATTGAACCTTATTTATTGACATTCCCATGGCTGCTTGAACTTGTTTGACCAACCTTGCACCCAGTAAGCATCCACACAATTCTAATCTAGGTAAAGACACAACTTTTAGTGGAGCTACCTTGCTCTTTGCGCAAAGCAGATTTACGTAATTATTTCCATTTGTATCTGTTGATTTTATGAATAAAACAGCCCCATAAGCCACTTCGGAGGCATCTGTAAAACAATGAAGCTCTATTCCGACGTTGTTTGTACAAATTGCTTGACGACTAATACTGATTTTTCTAAGCTCATCTATTTGACTCCTGAAACGTACCCAAATTGTTTGTATATCTAGCGGAACCGACTCGTCCCATGTCAGATTTAATTTCCAAAGCTGCTGCATGATTAACTTTGCTCGAATAACAACTGGCCCAAGCAATCCCATTGGATCAAAAATACGCGCAATTGTTGACAAAATAATCCTTTTCGTTACTCTTGTTTGAGATTTATCAATATTGATGCTATACCGTAAGGTATCCTCGTTTGAGTTCCATAAAACTCCTAATGTGTTTGTGACGTCTTTATCAGAAAAATAGTGTTCAATATCTACACTTGAATCCCTCTCGTCGTTTAAAATTTCCTTTTGATTCGATACCCATTTTCTCAATGAGAATCCGCCCCCCTTGAGGATATCTGTAATTTTAGTCTTTAAATTTCGAACGTTTTCAATTGTATCACCACCTGTCAATAAATCATCGACATAAAAATCTTTTAATATTGTTTTGCTTGCTTCTGGATAGATGTCCAAATTGTCAAGAGCTGTTTGATGAAGACATCTAATTGATAGAAATGATGCGCAAGCTGTTCCGTATGTGACCGTATTCAGAACGTATGTCTGAATTGGTTCCTCCCTATTAAATCGCCATAAAATCCTTTGTAGATTTCTATGTTCTTGTTTCACTTGCACTTGCCTATACATCTTGGCAATATCTGCACCCATTACGACAGAATGCCTTCGAAACCTTAGAAGAATATCAAACAAATTGTCTTGTAGTTTAGGTCCTACCATTAATGTGTCGTTCAACGAAATACCAGTATCTGTAGACGCTGAACCATCGAAAACTACCCTTAATTTTGTGGTAATAGAATTTTGTTTGAATACCCCGTGATGTGGTAAGTAGTAACTATTCCCTCTCTGCATGGAAGGTGTTTCTTCTGAAGTTAATTTTGACATATGCCCCAAATCTATATATTCTCGAATAAATGCATGATACGACTCTCGTAATTCTTCATCCTTTTCTAACCTTCTTTCGAGCTGTTTGAATCGTTTTTCTGCCAAAAATGACGAGTTTCCTAACTGATTTATGTTGTCACGTAGCAACAAGTTTACTCTAAAACGTCCTTCATCATTTTTTACTGTTGTTTCCTTGAAGATCCTTTCGCATTCTTGTTCCTCTTTGGTTGATTTGTGTTCCTCACCGAATTCCTCCAACAACCAGAATTTTTCTATTTGTTTATGTATGGAACTGTTGACAGAAAAGTTGCAAGTATGTGCTTCGATTTTTGAAAAATATGATATGTTTTGCTGGGAAGATATAGCTCCCGCTACCACCCATCCAAATTTCGTTTTTTGAACCGTCAAGTTAGTATTTTCTATACGCACTTGTCCCACGCATAAAAGTTGCCAAAAGACCGATGAACCTAAGATCATGTCTACCCTGGTAGATATACCAAAATGTTCGTCTGCAAGAGTTAATCTTTCCGGAATTTGAATTGATTTTAAATTGATATCAATTGCTGGGAGATTGCTAATAATATCATTTATTACCAAAAATGAAGCCTTGAATGAATAATTATTAACCCTTGAATTGACCATAGCATCTACTGCATGTGTGATTTTAGTAGAACTCTGACCTATACCCTTAACCGAAATATCCATATGTTTTGATGTTAACCCTAGTTTCTCAAAGAACTCCCGTGACATAAAATTGGATTGTGATCCTGAATCTAAAAGTACCCTTCCTTCATGTTTAATCCCATCTTTACCGGTGATATAAACAATCGCTGTGGAAAGCAAAACAACTGTTTCCGAATTTTGTCTTAAATTGTTGCCCATAAAGAGATGATTATTATTATCATTAACCAAATAACCCTGATTTTCATTTTCCCCTAGACTAACGGATGGAAATGCCCCAATATTTCCTTGCTCTTCTTGAGTTGTGTTACCTTGATTTATTTCCCTCCTAAAATTATTATTTGATGATGAATGCGTTGGATACCCTTGATAACGCGATTGATTTGAAACATTAGTGTCAGTTAAGTGATGGTCTAATTGTGCCCTTGAACCATCTTGTATATGATGAGAGTAGTTCCTGTTATTTGCTCTTGATTCTAAATGATTCTCAACTCTTGGCGGTTGAGCTTGTGCCCTCGTGTAGTTTCCTGTAGCTGGTGTCCTTGCATTTGTGCGAAAAGTTGAATCATGGAGGAGTGAATGATGTTTCCTCCCACAAGATTTGCAACCTCCTAATTTACAGTCTGGAACCCCGTGTCCTAGCTGTAAACAATTCCAACATGATTTTGTCCTTTTGACTTCTTCCCGTTTTGCGCCTAATTGCAAATTGATAAATTTTCTACAAGTATATGCCTTGTGTCTTCCTTCGCAAAATTGACATTTATCCTCCACGGCTACAAATGATCTACTATTGCCTACCTTTACCCTGTGATCTGTACCTTTAAAACCCTGTTTGCTTGCCTCCATCACCTCCAGCATTTGACATTTTCTTTCCAAAAAACCTTGAAAATCCACCATTGTGGAGAATTTGTCATGTAATCCTTCCTTATGCCATTCTTTCCTTGTAATTGGGTCCAGCTTTTGCTCCAAAATATATATCAGCAGAATATCCCATTTTTCAACATCTTCCTCCAATGATATCAATGCTCGAAGATTCTTCCTTATTGTATCCAAAAAGTTCCTTAATTGCACTCCATCTTCTTTACCTAAATTTGGAAAATTATACAGTGAATCGATATGACTCATTGCAATCAACTTTTTGTTTTCATACCGAGATTTTAATAGGCTCCATGCTTCCTCGTAGTTTCTGTCTGAAACTTCCAGTGAACGTATAACACCTGCGGCTTCGCCTTTTAATGAATTCTTTAAATAATGGAAACGCTGAACATTTGTTAAGTTTTCGTTATTATGTATCAAAACATTGAATGTATTGTGAAACTCGAGCCACCCTGTATAAGACCCCTGATAACTAGGAATATCTATCGTAGGCAATTTGACGTTTCTATCTATGCGCGGAGATTGAGGAAAAGTTATATTTTGCGACGTCTCACCAGTTGAGACATTTCCACTAATATTTAATTCTCGTAATTTAACCTCCGCCCATGCTATTAACCTGAAATATTTTTCCTCGAAATCTGAACGTTCATTTTCAGCGTTCTCAGAGTCATCTAAAATTATTTCTATTTCGCTTTGAATGTCATTAAATTCCCTCCACAATTCCCGACACTTATCTAACCTGTCCGGTAATTGCGCACCCTGTTCTTTAATGTACTTATTTGTAAATGTTTCAAACCTAGATAATTGACCTTTAACCGTGGCCCTTTTTTTCTGCAATCTATTTAATTCATTTCGCAATTGTTCCCTATCTCCCCCATCTATCTCATGTACCGACATCGTTAAAATGTATAAACAAACTTAGAATGCAATATTAATAAATCAAATGTTTATGTATTCCTGTTAAAACCTGAAATGTGAATATATTTTCTTACCCCTGTATGTTTTACCTCAAAAAACCTATGAATAGCTGTTTTAATAATATTTTGATATTAATTAGCCACAGTAAAATGATCGTATTAAAATCTTAAAATGACTATTTTACTTTCAAATAACGAAACTGACGTGAAATAGCTATTGTTTGTTTAAAAATGCCCTAATAATATTGTTGAATAATCATATAATCGTAATTGCGTTTATAACAAATTCAACACAGCAAAAACACAGAAAGTTAGGAAAGGAAATGTATGTAATTACTATAAAATTGAGGTACTTACGATTTTTGCGATGTATTTGCTCATGTATGCATACAATTTAACTGTTACCTCGTGATGCCGGCTTTTTCTTCCAATTAATAATAACCAATCAAACCACGCTCTGCTACCAAATGTTTGGGTATGTTTCCCAATGGATTTTTAAACACATATTATTTTTTTTTCGTGTTTATTCAATTTTATGAATTAAAATAGATTACACAAATATAACTAACATTGAAATGTTTGAGTGTATTAGAATAAAAATGTATAGTCCTTATGTGTGGAAGTCTCTTTTTACACTGCCACCTGACCCCTCTTACATGTGTTGATTTTTTAGCACTCGTCTTGGTGGCGCCCTTAACTGCCGCGAAGAATCCAGCGTCGGGTTCGCAATTCTGCGGCCTACCCACGTTTTAAAATAAAATAAATAAATATAGTTAGGACGGAGTCTTAACACTGGCGATACCACTCGCTTGATTCAATAGAGTCAATTCTCTCTTCAGGTAGAATTTAGTTGTCTGATCTTTCTATTCTACCTATTACTGGTAGAGGTTGTTTTGGCCCATGCGAAATCTCCTTCTTTGAATGGACTAGGTTCCTTCAAACTATAAAATTCTCAGATTCTGCAGCTTAGCGGATACCTCAATTAACTTGATCTAGATTTTGCAACTCACGTCAGAACGTTAGGTAGGCAGCAGTTTGTCCTTTGGACTCGCTCCATACTGAGTTCATGACAAATCTAACCATTGGTATCTTCTAAGGCCAAGTGTTATGCTCATTTACTACAAGCATAGCAAGTCTCTTTAGTCGGGTCTTTTCGTCTTATATGGCTTTATATTCCTCGGCCAAGTCTTGCAATTACCCACAATATATTGTGACATTACCCACCGTTATTCCCATTTGGCCACACTTCCGTCGCCATATTTTGAGTGCTTCTTCGAGGTACTAGGTCCTTCGTCATATTTTAAACGAAGGAACAGCGTTAACTCCTACAGTCTTAAGCGTTTACTAATCCAAAAATCTTCAGACATCGTCTTGCCTACTTTGACTGCGGTGGTACATCCTGAATATAGGGCTTTTACAGCTTGAATGTAACCTTTACTGACACCACTGTACATTTTTTATTCACAACCACAGTATCGTAGGCTTTCTTAAGGTCGACAAAGGTTAAATGAATAGTTGATGCTCTACCTATGTGTTTCTCTATAATCTGTTTAATAGTGAATACCCGTTTATACAACAGCGACCAGTTCTGAAATTGTTTTGATCTTATGATTCTTTAACTTGTTTTTCAATTCGGTGATTTAATACTCGTCCATGAAGCCATGCTACATAACATATTCCACTAAATTCCCCTGTCATGTTTGAAATCTTTTCAGCTTCCTTTCTCATAAATGGAAGATATAATAGCTCTATTTCGTTCTTTGGGTGGCGGCTCATCTTCGTTATTACGAAATTATAAATTCTTTAGATACTTATTAAAGATAACTGCAAGGATCTCCAATAATTTATCCAGAGTTGCTATGACTAGTTCGTTACTCATATCTATTAAAGACCAGATGGTTTCTATTCTTCAGATCCATGACACTTTTTTGTACTTCAGCTGTAGTTATTATTGCTTTTAATACTTTTCCAGGATCTATTCGCTCTTGTATTTCCGGCACACTTATTTACTTCTTCGCTTGTTTTTTCCCAGTACTTGATTTTAGCATTTTTTATTTCACTTGTTAGTAATCTTTGCTCTTTATATATTTATATTCTCGGGAGTTCCAGTAGCTGTTTATTTATCGTAAGTCTTCTTCTTCTCTTTCACCAGAGTTTCTAGTTCATGGGTTTACTAAGGGCATTCCTTTCTTTTATAGTTATTACAGTCTTTTTTGCCCTAGAGCCAAGATTTCGTGTTGACATAATAATGTTCTCTTCTGATTCATCTTTTATCAGCGTAAGTTTAGGAATTAGGAATTTAATGGAATCATCCTGCAGACTAACTAATTTTACTGTACTACCTGACAGTCTTGAGTTTATTTGCTTTTTGAGCTTTTGGTGTTAAATATCATCATCATCATCATCACGTAGAGCTACAACCCTGGGTGGGTCTTGGCTGACTGTACAACTTTTTTCCAATTTGTTCGATCTTCCATCAACCTAGGATCAAATGGAATGTTCATTTTCCGGAGATCTGCTTGGATGTTATCTCTCCATCGCGTTCTGGGACGTCCGAGTGGTCTTTTATCTGTGGGAATCTTCTCCCATACCAGTTTTACAAGTCTCTCGTTATGCAGTCTGTGCACGTGGCCTGTCCATCTTAGTCGCTGTGATTTAATTTCTTGGACAATATCGGCGTCATTGTAGAGTGCTTTTAATTCGATATTGGTTCTGGTCTTATACTGGTTTGTGGAAATGTCATGGTGAGGTCCGAAAATGTTTCTTAAGTATTTTTCGTTCAAAGCGTCTGAGCTTTTCTTCGTTTGCTTTGGTCATGGTCCACGTTTCGCATCCGTATGTTATTACAGGTCTGACGATGGATTTATAAAATGGTGTTAAATAGGAGAAATATATTTTTGCTGTAAGAAGATGGTGATCTAAACCACACAGTCATAAAAATTCTCTTGATCTTCAATAATCCACATCAACTCACGTGTAGGTTGGAACCATATGTGTAGCGACGGATATTCTTATGTTTAAAACATCCATAGCGTTTTTATATAACCAGTTTGTATACTAATCTTCTAGAGTCTGTCTTGTTTTTTAAAGTATATGTGTGATTTTTTCTGGATTAGGAGTATTAATAATAGAAATTTGCCCAGTGCTTTTTAAAAAAAATTATTACATTTTGTTTATTTTTGTAATGGTCTAATTTCCCATTAATTTTTATGCTTCAAAGACACAATACAATTTAGTTTATCATTATGACAATGACGTAAAACAATTACAGTTTCGCTTTATTACTATTCAAGAAAATACTAAAATGCAAACGTTAAATTTATATTTAGATTTATGTGAACTCGAATGATGTAAAATAATTTTATTACAAGGTTCTTAAAACTCTCGGTTTTATATTACATTCTGATATTGATTGAACCGAAGTGGAAATAAGCGTGGGCTGTAAGCTATTTCACAAATACCTACCTGATTCGAAATACACAATTCTCAAAGGCTATTTTTTTTTTAATTGCAGGGTATATTTCTTCTGAAACACAGAAGTTCTGGGAAAAGAGAAAAAATTATCTATATTTGAACTTTTAATATTGTAAAACTCGTACATACTTGATAGACAGAGTGGGAATTATTGGTTAACATCTTTTACGGTATTTTGGAAGTTTAATGTATAAAAAATTTACTATAACTCTGAAAAAGAGAAGTTTTTTTATAAAAAAAGAATAACTTAATAGCCTATTATATAATGCAGAATAAAAAAAACATTATAAGAAACAGTATGAGCGAATCATGGAACTTAAAAGTACTTGTTAGTTCAAGTAATACTCTTTCATTCTCAGAAAAAGGTTCAAAAATGAATTAATGGACGCTGCCCCACCGGGAAGTGTTGCTTTTTGCCAGGAGAAAGGGTGGATGTCTTTAGGAATTTTTGTTTAATGGCTTAAACATTTTATTCACTATACCAAAGCTTCGAATGAGAACAAAATATTATTATTGTTAGATGGCCACAGTAGTCATAAGGGACTGGAAGTCTTACAAGTTGCAAAAAAATGGTATTGCACTTTTCTGCTTTCCACCACACTTTTCCCACCGGGTGCAGCCACTCGAGGTGGGCTTTTTTAGTCCTCTACAAACCTATTATAACCAAGAGATTTAAAATTGGTTAAAACAAAATCCTGGAACACTCGTTACGCACTTTCAAGTTGCTGGGTTGTTTAAAACAGCTTACCTTAAAAGTGCTACTCCTGCTAATGCCATAAATGCCTTTGCCAAAACAGGGATTCAACCTTTTAATCCTGATATTTTTGAGGAATGGATGTTCGCTCCATCATTGGTTACAGATAAACCTATAGAAAGCAATCAAGATCGAACGCAAAACATCCATCTAAACAATCCAGATTATAATCTAGAAGAAAACCTAGAAAGTGGACAAAATCACCCACCTAAAGACTGCCAACGGGTCCTTCTAGAAAATACTCAAGAGGATACTCTTCACATAACAATCCAAGATTTATCACTCATTCCAAGTGTTTCGCAGACAAACACAAAAAAAACAAAAGAAGCGTGGAAAAACAGGGGTAATAAATTCAACCCCTGAAATTCAAGAATTGAAAGATAAGGTTGTTGAAAAAGAAAATTTAGAACGAATGGCAAACAAAGTTAAACGACAAATAAAACAGAAGATAGAACCTATAGGAAAAGCTACGTACAACAGTGGATTAGAACAGAAATCTATGGATGACACCTTTCCTGAAAAATGAACATTATACCGATTGGCCAAAGAAGGGATAGAGAGAAATGATGAGAAGGAACAGGAATCCGCGAGCGATAACGAAAATTTTGAAGATGATGATTCCGACGTCGCTTGCTTGTATTGTAATGGCCTGTATTCCTTCTCAAAGTCGAAAGAATGCTGGATTAAATGTCAGGAGTGCCAATCCTGGTGTCACTCTGAATGCGATAGGTCGATAAAAAATGTAAGATATTTTATTGTGATTTATGTTCTTAATTGTTTTTTTAATGTGTGTTACTTTTTTATTTGTTGTATTATTGTTCTCTTTGAATAAAATGCGAAAATTCCACTAAAGCATATTTTTTTCTATTATACTGTGCAGCCATGCCATCATAGGCAAGGAATGTGCCTATAATGGCACACTTGAATTTCTGATATTTCAATTTTTTAATATAAAAATCCACATTCCCTTTGACCTTTATATGTCCAGCTTAATTGGTACATTCAACTGAACTAGAAAAAAAAATGGTAACGAATATGATCATGTATTTTAATAAAAAAAAACGAGAGGTGAAGTTAGGTATGCCATCATAGGCATACTTCCCCTATGCTCTTTCAATTTCTACCAAAATTATAAATCTTGAAAAAGTTATTTCTTTTCAGAAAAACACTACGGATTTCCGTATCAATTTAGTGTTCAATTTTAACAGCAAAGTTCTGAATGTCAAAAGGTCACTGGGTTTAAAAAATCAATTAAAATTTATTAAATAATACATTAATATCACTTATCATGTTTGTACTTATTATTATTATTTTTTTACTAATTAATTAATTAAAGATTTGTACAAAACAAGACAATATCTGGTGTGAAATGATAAATACCCATTAAACGATAGTTTGTTTTGCAATACCAATGACCCCCTCGGATATATAATATATATGAGGGCAAAACGAAAAGATCTCTATATAATAGTCAATAAATGATTTTTTATTCAAAAAATATATTTATTTCTGGTTGTACGAATGCGTCTAAATATCATTATACTAACGACGCAGTAGTTTTATAAGCAGTTTAGAAGGTTTGCAAATAATAATATCACGCCTCTCAGATATCTCTACAAGATTTTTCTGAACCTTCTTTAAAAAAAAGCTAAACAAATGCCTTAGTATTGTAATGAAGACGAAGAAGAAGAAGAAGACTATGTGTTTCATAAACTTTCAGTGAACTGAAGTACTGACTTTGACTGAATTTTGATAGCCGACACACACACAAAACAATTGTTGTAGAACTCCAGCTCCGAGTGACATGTATGTCCCAATGGAACCCATATGTGGTAGTGGTAAATACCTATCTGACCCTCCAAGCTATAACCAGCCACCCCTCCCCAGCGTAGGACATAACGAATCGGGAGGCTTTGTACTAAAGCGAATCACCGACCCAAGGCGATGACTCCTCGCCCGAAATGTATGTGCTCGGTCATACATTTCGGTCGAGGCTGTGAATTGATCTTCTGAAGGGTGAAAGATCTTTTGTCTGAACGGCTTTTCCGTCTGCGCAGCTGATCAGCATTCACTCGATCTACTTTTTTGTATTCTATTGACGCTGAATCGCTGCTGTAACAGAAGGTTATTAGTACAAGGTTAGGAGAAAATAATATTAGAGAGAAAGTAAGAATGGGTGGGGTGTGCATTCCCAGGTGTATATGGCCATCATACATCCCGTGTATATTTTTTTTGGTTTTTGTTTTTTATTAAGTGTAACTGCTTAGTAAAAATAAAAATAACTAAATAAACGAAATAAAATATGAGGACAGGGTATTAATAGTCTACTCAGATGGTTCCTGAGATCGTTGAAAATCACGTGTGCTTTTTCGTCCATTGTTCTCAGGATTCTATCCGATCAAATACACATTGGGTATTTACTTTTATAACAATAGGTTCAATAAAATAAAAAGTGATTTCTTTTGTAGCAGTTCTTATTGAACAAATAACATCAAAAGTATCCAGAGATTCCAAAATAAAGTATAAATAAAGGGCACGTTAGAAACGTCGACCTCCCCAGTGGCTAGGAAGTCAAGAAAATAATCAAGAATATAGCAGGTGCTCATGAATAGCGCTTCCATCAACATGTAAATATCAAGGCCATAATCTTTTTCTTCCTTCTCAGCTTTTGCTGATCGCTGTTCCTTATTCTTATTCTTTGTCACATATTTCTATCCATCGTGTCACCTTCATTTAAACCTTCCTCTCCCAAGTCCTCTACCACACAGTCCATTTATCTTGTCCCAGGTTTTCCTCTGCCTCTCTTTTCCTCAACTTCTAATAGTATCCTTCGTCCCACATAGTTCTCATTTCTAAGTCTGAGGTGATCAAACCATTGCCGTCTTTGTTCTTGAACATTTTTTAAGATTGTAGTCGCCTCTTTCTCGGCTCTTTATCTAAACCCTCTTTACAGGCCACACTTCACTGTCGTACACTAATGCAGGCCTCACCATACTCTTGTATATCTTTCCTTTCAGCCGTTCTCCAGTTTTTTGCTTACAGAGTACCCCGCTCGTTCGTTTCCAGTTCAACCAACCAACCTGCATCCTGTGGACAATTTCTCGATATAGTGTTATATTTCCGTTATGTAAGAGTTTTAAGTTATCTAAATTCCTCTACTCTTCGTAGTTTTTCCCTAAGCAATTCGATGTTTCCAATTAATGTTTCTTGAAACCACATATACTGCATTTTTATAATGCCTCTCTCCTTAACCTTCGCTCTACAGTTCTGCACCAAATTTTTATTGTGAGACAGACCGCCATGCATTGGACATCCTTTCTTCCTCATAAATATCGAGACCATTCAACTCCTCGATAATACTGGGTTGGAAAGAAGACGCAAAACAATAAAACTGAGTTAGTGTTAGTAAAGTGTTGGTGTAAAATCAGATCAATGTTATTAGATAAAATAATCATATGATGGTAATCTGTTGGAGTTAAGTTCCCTTTAGTATTGTAAGAAAAAAAGAACTGATAATTGGTCAGTTTGACCATATACTAATTAGAGACAGTCTTTCAATGACTTTCAATGCTCTGAGCACGAGACGTATAACGAATACCGACAGAGAGAGCCATAAGACTACATTCTCTCTTTCTCTCGCACTCGTACCCAGTGTTTCGACTTTTGTACAGGAAAGTAGAGGGGTTTGAGACCGACAAATCAGAGCGAGGTACTAGAGAGATAGCATTTGATTTTATTTGCTCTCTCTCCCTCTCTTGCGAAAATCGCTTCGCGCTCAGAGCATAAATGAAGAGATGAAGACTATTTATTATCGAAAGTCGTGACCGTCGTGAGAATATCTCAGTGGTATTAAGCACAGTGATATATCATTATGTGCTATGCCAAAAAAATTTCAATTTAACCTCGTAGTAAAAAATATCATACAAATTATCACTTATATAAGAACTGTTTTTTTCATTTTTGTGGTAATAAATTTAAAACAAACAACCAATAAATCTTCAAGGACAGATATTTCTCACAAATAAATGAATAATAGCATAATCGCTATTTTTTACATTTTTGGGTCATTGGAAGTCAAGTTATCTATCCTCTTGTGCAATAAGATATTTTTACTGTCAAAATTTACTTCCGAAAGTCTATGTATGTGAAAAAAACTTTTTAACATTTTCATCTAAATTAAAGAAATTGTGATTATAATATTATAACGAACAGGAAAGAAGTTTAAAAATAAAGAGACCTAGTGGAGGTCAAACTAAGTTAAAGAAAAAATTAAGAAGACAAAAATCATAAATAGTAAAATTTTCGATAATCAGTTTGGTTTTATGTAAGGCGGATCAATAACAGATGCAATTTTCATTATAATGCAGCTGATAAAATATAGCAATAAAATAACGCTCATATGGTCTTGAGAAAGCATATGATTGCAGAGTTTCTGGAGAGATTCAGTGGTTGGCGCCCAATACAAAAGGAGTTTCCGGTCAATATGTGAAGATTGTGAGAGACATGTATGAGGGTGTAACAACTAGTGTTACGACAGGTGTGGGAGAGATGGATAAATTGCATGTGAAGGTAAGATTAAACCAGGGCACGGTGTTTAGTCCCTTTATTCTCATTATTGTTGGATCAGAAAACAGGATGACATTCCATGATGCTTAATGTATGCTGATGATGTAGTATTAGTAGGAAATAGAGAATTTGAATTTTTCAATTAAAGATGAAGTTATTTTAAATGAAATAATAACTCTGGATGGAATGTAGTTAAGCAAGCTTTACCCGTATATGGATAAAGGCAGAGAGAATAATGATGATAATGATGATGATGATACTTATACTATAACGGAAATTAAGCTCGCGGGGATTTATTTTTACTTATTTATTTATCTTTACACAGCAGAAACAATGAGAATACCCACCGTGGAAGAAAAAAGAGAAATCATATATAAATTCAAAAAATTAAAGGTTAAAGTACGCTTATTGATTTATTGATGTTTCAATTGGAAATTGAAACGTCAATAAACGTACTTTAACCTTTAATTGTCGCTTATTCCCATTTAAGTAGCAATTACTTTAAAATGCCACAAGAAACTAGCTTCAGAATAATATTAAGAACTAATCAAGCATGGGGGAGAAGCACTTATAACGTGGATATGTAGCCTACTAACGAAAATCTGGGAGCGCGAGAAAATGCCGAAAGTATGGAGAAAGGCCCAGAAAGTATGTCCCATTCATAAGAAGAAAGACAAAGCAGTGTGCGAAAACTACAGGGGTATCACCTTTCTGAATGTAACATATAAGGTATTCGCCAGAGCCATAAGAAGTAGATTGGAAAGGGTCTGAACCATGACCTAAGAGTACTTGGAATTCCGGAAAAGATGATTAGACTAGTGAAAATGACCTTAATGAAGACCGACAATAGAGTAAGGATAGAAGGAAGCCTATCAGTAAAATTTGAAGTAAGAAGGGGACTAAACCAGGGAGATCCGCTGTCCACAATACTCTTCAATTTCTTGCTGGAGGCAATAATGAGAGAGAGTGGCATACGAACGAAAGGTATGATTTATGACAACAGAAGCCTGGTCCTGGCCTTTGTGGACGATGTGATGTTAATAGAAAGAACTAAAGGGGAACTGCCGAAGATTTTCAAACTCTTTGAAACGAAGGATAAACAGTATGGACTGATTATGAATGAGCAAAAAACAAAGTATATGGAAATGGGGCAGGCCACATATGAAGGCACACAACTGAAGACTATCACAAACAATAAGAGTAAAGAATATTGCTCTAAAATGTGACAGAGTTTGAGTATCTAGGAATAACCCTAACAAGTAAAGGGGGAAAAGACAAGAAATTGAGAGGCGGATTTCAAGAGGAAGGAAGACAGTCGAAGCTCTACATATACTAATGCTGAACATCTGGAAACTCAGTAGTAATTCAACATCTGTGATACAATCATTGAGTAAATACTGGACTGAACAAGTTTATATTTTTCGAATACAGTCTCCATTCTTTACATTCTAGTTTGAAGCTCTTGGTGTAGCTTGTCTAAACATACAAGGACACATCTTTTAGTTTCATCTTCGAGAGATAGTCCGTCATCTTCGCCTGTTTCTCCAGGCGTTATCTTTTTTAAACATCTCCCACTTTTTTTTCAAGGGAGATTACCATTTCATCACATTTCTCTGCTTATTTCTTGCAAAATATACTCCCATAAATGAAGGAATTCAAGAAATTAGAAATTACAAATATTCGAGAGTAAAATTTCAGCAGAGCCCCGTGTTATAACATTTTCCTTAGCCTCACACAATTTTTCTGTAACTTGAACTAATTTATCAAAATGTTTCAAAATAGGCTTCACAGCTTCGTGATTAGCACTCAATCTAATGTCAGATAGATGTATTACAGATACACCTTTAACTTCCATTAAAATCGCTCATTTATGTGGAGAGGGCGAGAAGAAATTATATACACTTTCTAAAGTTGCAAAAAACGTTACACAGCTAAATTTGATTGCAAATGCATAAACTACACACAAATTAAGAGAATGGTTTGCACAAGGTACAAACATGATTGCTATTTTTTTCATTGATGCTTGCTTGGACATCTGTATGGATGCCTGACATAGTGAATTTCATTATCATAGCCTTGACTCTTACACTTGCAGATCCAATCCATCATTTTCCAGTGCATTTGTAATATCATTGCTTATTAAATATTTGAATAAGCTTTTTATGTGACTGCACGTGTATTACAATGCGTACTATTATTTTATAAACGATAACATAAAGTAAACAGTAAAACTATTTTTATGTTATTTACCAGAATGTAGTTTTCTATGTTTAAACATTTTTTTCGTTATTTTTTAATTTTTATTTTATAATGTTTATGCCAATTTGGAGGCCCCACGTATCAGAGACCCAGGGAGGACCGCCACCCCACCCCCTAGTTGCGCCACTGTGAGGCGTTCTAGAATATTTACGAGGGTGGATTGATATGAAACTAAACTTTGATAGAAAAAACAAGTTTTTTGGAATTAAATTGATTTATTTCTCAACATAGTCCCCTTTTAGCTCGATACACTTGGTAAGACCATGTTCCAATTTTTTTATCCCATCCGAATAGTACTTTTGCTCGAGCTCTTCAAAATAGGCCGAAGTTTCAGCGGCGACTTCATCATTTGTTGCGAAACGGCGTCCTCGGAGACATTTTTTTAGGTTTGGAATCAGGAAAAAATCGCTGGCGGCAAGATCTGGGGAATACGGTGGGTGTTCAACCAATTCATAGCCCAACGCGTGTAATTTTGCCATGGCGACGGCCGATCTGTAAGCCGGTGCATAGTCTTGGTGAAAGAACACTTTTTTGCGTTCCAAACCGGGGCGTTTTAGACGCAATCCGGCATCGAATCGATCCAACAGCGCTACGTAGTACTCACCATTGATTGTTTTTCCTTTTTCCAAGTAGTCGATGTTGATGATGCTCTTCGCATCCCAGAAAACAGTCGCCATCACTTTGCCGGCCGAATGTGCAATCTTCGGCGGCCCTTCGCCGCGTTTGCGCCACTGTTTCGACTATTCTTTGGTTTTCGGTGTGTAATAATGCACCCAGGTTTCATCAACGGTGATAAATCGGCGAAAAAAATCCTTTGGATCGCGCCGTATCATCGCCAAAAGCGTCTCCGAAGTGGTCACACGTTTTTGCATTTGATCGATTGTCAGCAAACGCGGCAACCATCGCGCGGATAGCTTTTTCATGAACAAATGATGGTGAATGATGTTGTGTACGCGTTCGTAGGAAATGTTTAGGACCTCTATTAACTAGCGGAGCTTAATTCGACGATCTGCCATAATCATGTCATGGACTTTGTTGATCATTTCCGGCGTGGTGACTTCATTTGGCCTCCCGGGACGCTCATCATCAAAAACACTCGTACGACCACGAACAAATTCAGCTTTCCAAAATTTTACTGTTGCTAACGAAGGTGCAACCTCACCATAAACTTCGTCCAGGTCGGCTTTGATTTGCACATTCGTTTTACCCTTTTTGCGGAGGAACTTAATCACCGAACGATACTCGACTTTTTCCATTTCTCCGAAAACACAAAATTTGCTTGCTTTTGACGGCTGTAAAAACCAAACTAATTGTTTTTAAAACTTAAAATTTTGACAGACGTCATGTCATGAATGGCAAATGTCAACACCGAAACCAATTCGGTATCAAGTAGCGTAATCTATCAAAGGCTAGTTTAATATCAATATATCCTCGTAAGTGAAGACAATTCGCACTTATTCAAAATTATGTGAGTCACGCTGAAATTGCAGGTCATTTATCAGGCGGTTGTCTGTACAGCTCTGGCTTCGTTACAATGCGATCTACCTGTGGGCTTCTAACATATACAAACCATTAGAATAATTTCTTCTTTTCCTTGTCCGTCCCAGGGGTTAGGTATATGTTGTATGTTCCAGCCTAGAATTTCTCTTCTTCTTGCCAAGTAACGTCCTACTCTTCATCTTCCTTTCCAAAATGCAGATACTCTTCGTGTTTCTTAAAACGGTGTTTTAAGAAAATCCTTCTCATATAAAAGGTTCTGTAAGACTTTTTAATCTATTGTTATAATTATAATATAATAATCCATAGTTATTATACTATATTAAAATTATTATGTGAGACTTCTAAAACATATAATACAGTGTATTACCAAAAACACTACGGCCAATTTCATTCGGTTCACATCCAGAGCACTTTATTCTCTACGTTATAAAAGAACGGCATGCTTTTAAAAGGAAAAATAAAAATGTGCTGCTACACCAACAATGAAGAAAAGTTATGTGCTCGCATCACCCGAATAATGTGCTTTATTTCCACAGAAAATTTTAGAGGTATTAAAGGATTGTGCTAAAAGCACTCAAACAGCAAATTTGGATGGTGTTTCGTAGCACCGAATGAGATCAAATTCGTCCAAAAATGTGTGCTTTTTAAGGGTTTATATGGTAATGAAATGACAAAAAAATGCAGTTGTTGATCATCCACTAGAATAAATAATATTAATAGAAGTTTGAAGCTACTTTTCTTTTGAACTGTTGATTGGATTTCGATGATTTTTTATTTCACATTATAGGTCCATTTCAAATGAATTATACCAATATTTTTTTACAAATTAAGAAATTCCGTTTTATCAATATACGGGGTGTAAAAACAAAGTTGTGTTTTACATATTATTTTGAAACATCCTGTTGAATTTTATTAAAAACAAACTACATCACTACATCTCTATTATCAATACGTTCAAAGCATAACGGGATTTACTTAAATTGCAATACTAATTAACGAAATGATAATCAACTTCTGCACGAATAACGAACTAAGAAGAAACAACACATTTTTTGACCACAAAGACCAACACCAATATACATTTAATAATACCTGTGGACAAAGATCTATGATAGATTATGTTATAACCAACAGAGATATACATCCATCGAAAATAATTGACGTAAGGTACCTCAACTCAGCAGATGTAGGTAGCGACCATAGCCTAGTATTATGTAAAATAAAAATCATCCTGAAATACTTCCCACCCAAGGGAATGGCGCCAACACAAACAAAAATCAAAGTCGAAGGACTAAATACGGAATCCACGGAATACTTATGCAAGAAAAGCATATCAGAGAAGATCGAGGAAAGTTGGGAAAAACTCAAAAATAACATGATTAACGCAATAACAGAATCACTTGGAGAGAGGAAAGTAACGAACACTAACATATCAAAAAAGAAAACACTATGGTTTAGAGAGGAAGTGAAGACAAAATGTAAAGAAAAGAAGAAAGCTTTTTTACAATACAAAACACAACAAACACAACAGGCATACAATCACCATAAACGAAACAGAAATGAAACGAATACTTTAGTTAGACAAATAAAAAAGGAACACTGGTAGAGTTTCTCAAAACAGATGGAACACGATTTCTACGGAACACAAAAAGAAATATGAAAAATGGTCAAAGGACAAAGAAAAGAGATGAACGAACTAATAAAAATGAAACACATTCAGAAGGAAACATGGGTAGACTACTTTCGATTCCTATAAAGATGACGATAATGAACCACCAACAGCAGAAGTCACGACAAACGAAGAAATAATTATTGAGGAGGAAGAGGTAAAGGAAGCATTAAGGAAGTTAAAAAATAGAAAATTACCAGGAAAGGACAGAATATCGAACGAAATCCTTAAGGACGGAGGACCAGATCTTGACCAAACAACTATTAAAACTAATCTGAAAATAATAGAACAAAACAGAATTCCTCAAGAATAGAGATCAAGCATCCTAATACCTCTCTTTAAAAAGAGAGCCAAATCGGACCCGGATAATTATATAGGAAATAATTTATTAAACACAACACTAAAATTAACAACCAAAGTGATAACAAATAAACTGAATGAAGTTATAACAGTAGCAAAAGAAAAAGGTTTTAGGTCGGGAAGATCATGCACCGATGCTATATTTATAATGAGGCAAGTGCAAGAGAAATCATTAGAATACAACAAACCGTCATATCTATGTTTCGTGGACCATACGAAGGCATTTGACCGGGTCAAATTAAAAGAGGTTATCCACTTACTGTACGCAAGAGAGATACCTCTAGGAATACTCAAAACGATCGAAAATATATACCAAAACAACACAATAAAAGTAAAAGTAGAAGAAGAACTAACAGACCCTATTGATGCTAGCAATGGTATACTACAGAGAGATTCCCTGAGTCCTCTGTTGTTTAACCTGAATAAAGATGAAATAATAAAAAAAGTAAGAACTAAAAAAAATACCAAATGGGAGAAAAACAACTTAAAATAATCTGCTATGCAGAAAACGCAATACATACAACGTATGCTGCACCAATTTAATATAAGCGCCAGAAAATTTAACATGTTAATTTCCCCAAAAAAGACAAAATGCATGGTTACAACAGCAAATTTACTAAGATGTAAATTGGAGCTGGAAGGTCAGATAATAGAACAAGTGATGGAGTTTAAATATCTAGACATCACATTATCTAGCTACGGAAAGCTCGAAAATGAAATGGAAGATCAAGTGAATAGAGCAAACAGAGCCGTAGGCTGCTAAATGAAACAGTATGGAGAAATAAAAATATCGGGAAAGAAACGAAAAGCAGAATTTTACAAAACAGTCATCAGACCAATAACGACATACGCGGCAGAAACAAGACCTGATACCGAGAGGACAAAAAGGATATTAGAAACAGCAGAGGTGAAAAAACTTAAAAAATTGATGGTAAGACACTATGGGACAGAGCTAGAAATACAAATATACGACGTAGATGCAAGGTAGAGAACATCAAGAACTGGGTAAAAAATAGAAGAGTAGAATGGAACGATCATATAAGCCGAGTGACAACAACTAGAGTAGTAAAGACGGCAAGAGACGGTTCCCCAATAGGAAGACGATCAGTAGGAAGACCACGAAAACGATGGAACGACAACTTACTGGAGGCACATTGAAAAACAGATAGAGTCATGTCTATAAAAAGAAGAAAAAGAAGAATTAACGAAATATAAGCAGGTAGTTAGATTGTCAGACTGGCAGACCTTAGATGGTCAGATGGTGCTAAAGAAGAGAGCTAGGATCCACCCGAAAGTGGAAAACCCTAAAAAAAAAATCGGTTGCCTGTAAAGTCGGTTTTACGGGCGAAGATTTTACGTGACAACGTCTTTTTCTCGGTAGAATATTTATTGATATTGTAACAGCCACACCGCTCCATGGCTGAATACCACCGAAGTTACCATAACAGTGTCCACCGAGAGTGAACGGTGACAAGAGACAGATATATATGTTTTGTTGTTGTAAGATGTAGGTTAAATTGTAATACATGGTTTTCCTTTTAATAAAATCGTGTAAATCAATATTCACAGTCATTACCTAACTATTTTAACTAATACCCACATCACAACTGGCACCCAACTTGGGCAAAATAGTTTAAAGTGTAGTTCGTACTGTGAAAATCGTAAAGTTTCATTGTGAACAGAAAAAAAGTGTTTTTGCTCCCGCCATTGTAAGGTGATTAGTGGACATTTTCACTTAGTTTAGTGCTTCACAACAATAAATCTACTGTGTATGTGACTGCTGTGGAAACTCCGCACAGACCATCCAAAAACATCCTGTGGGAATATCAATCTTCCACTACAGACCATTCAAAACATCCTGTGGGAATATCAATCTTCCACTAGGCCATTCAGAAACATCCTGTGGGAATATCAAGCTTTCATTCAAGGGTATTTACAAGAAATAAGCAACAGAAACTGTAAGCCTTTAATTTTTATTACTATTTTTGTGTTAAACTTGCAATCACGGCAACAAACGATAAACACAGTTATTCGCTTAGGTCGACGACGGTTTTTAGTTCAAGCGAATCAACATCAGCAGAAATGTCTTCGGTAAATTTAACAAGCGAACAGTTTCAAGCCTTATTAAATACAATAGCAAGGCCTATTTCGGACTCAGGTAGTTTAGCAAAATGCGCTTCTCGCTTCGATGGATCAAAGGGGGCTGATGTAAAAGCTTTTATAGATGCGGTCGAGATCTATAAAGAGTGCACCCACGTATCTGACGCGAACGCATTAAAGGGTATACCCATGCTGCTAGACGGTTTCGCCGCCACGTGGTTTCAAGGTGTTAAAAATACGGTAAACACGTGGGTCAGCGCCATTAATTTATTACGATCGACTTTTGGACCTCAAAAACCAGCCTACAGAGTGTATCGGGAACTGTTTTCGACGGAACAAGATGCTAAAACTCCGTGTGACATTTTTGTATGCAAAGCGCGCGCGATAATAGCTCAGTTACCGGCAGATACATTAACCGAAGCCACTCAATTAGATATGGTATACGGTTTGTTGCATAGGAGAATACGTGAAAAAGTAGCACGTGATAAGATCAATACATTTAGCGAACTCTTAAAAGAATCGAGGCAAACTGAAGAATCGTATGAAAATCCGGAAATAAACATTAAAAACGAAAACGAATCAAAACGGGTACGGTGTAGCTTTTGCAAAAATCCAGGTCACGTGAAGGATGAATGTCGAAAATTGGCCGCAGTCAGAACCAGGGAAGCAGATTCTCGAAAATCTTCGGTTGAGCCCAAACCTAATCCTCCTCTAGTAACTTCTCGTACTAGCCCTAAACCAACCTTTTCCACTTCGAATCAGATTTCGTGTTATGGATGTAAGACTCCTGGATTCATTAAGAGTAATTGTCCAAAATGCAAATCATCCAGTAAATCCTCAGCAGTATCTGAATTTATGCTTGCTGAAACAGTTAATGTCGACCAACATTTTGCCACAAACCTATCAACTAAACCCATTGTTCAGGTCACTATTGAAGGTCATGTAGGTCATTGTTATCTTGATTCGGGAGCACAGTGCAGTATTGCTGGCTCTCAGCTAAGAGATATCCTCTTGAAGGATGAGGTACCCTTTTCCACAAAAAGTGTAGACATGACCCTAGCGGATGGTAGGACTACTTCTACTACTGTTTTGGTCTTTGATTTAGTTGTTATCTTACAAAACCGCTCTCATAGCATTTCCTTAATTTCTGTGCCCACACACACAAATAGTCGTACCTTACTGGGGGCAGACTTCTTAAGAAAAGCTAACATCATTCTAGACATTCCTAATGACTCATGGTTTTATGGTGATGTCCCTAATATCCCCTACTCATTTGCTCCAGATCCAGCTCAGGTCAGCTCTCCTTGCCAGGTCAATAGCGTTACTCTTGCTCATTTAGAACTACGAGTAGATGAAGGAATTTCTCTATCCTTAGAAGAAAGATCCAATCTTAACAACATTGTTAAGGAAAATTCTGATTTATTCGTATATAATATAGACCCTACTCCATATGCTGAACACTCCATTGTATTGGTTGATGATGTACCAATATCTGTTCCACCTTACCGTATGTCAGAGCCCAAAAGGCAATTACTGCGTCAGGAGTTAGATAAACTTTTGGCTCAAGGCATAATCGAAGAGTGTGAGTCCCCATATGCTTCACCCGTGGTACTTGTGCCTAAGAGAGATGGAGGTATCAGATTAACAGTAGACTATCGACGCTTAAACGCAATAACACGTGCAGATAAGTACCCTCTGCCACGTATTGAAGATATTTTGCATGCAGCAAAGGAAACCCGATTTATGACTACCCTCGACTTAAAATATGGTTATCATCAAATCTCTGTACGAACAGCTGATCGTGACAAAACAGCCTTCGTGTGTCCATTTGGCACCTTTCGTTACACACGCATGCCCTTTGGTATGTGTAACAGTCCCGCTAGTTTACAAAGGATGATTGATAAATTTCGTGCTGGTCTTCAAAATCTGAATATCCTAGCTTATTTAGATGATCTGATAATATTATCCCCATCCTTCTCTGATCACATAGACGATTTGAAACAAGTATTCAACCGGATGCGCCTATTTAAATTATGTCTAAATAGAGCGAAATGTTCATTCGCCTGTGAGAAAGTCCTATATCTCGGACACATCCTTTCACCTTTGGGTATCCGGCCAAGTGAAAATAAAGTATCTGCCATATTAAACATGACACCACCCCTAAATGTTACTGAACTGCTAAAATTCCTGCAAACATGCTCATGGTTCCGTAGATTCATCGAAAATTTCTCCCATGTTGCTAAACCTTTGTCGAATTTAACCAAGAAAAATGTGAAATGGACCTGGGGAGCAGAACAACAAGAGGCCTTTGAATGTCTGAAACAATTATTGTGTTCCGCCCCAATCCTACGACAAGCTGACTGCAATTTACCTTATATACTTCGTACAGATGCTAGCAATTATGCTTTGGGGGCATGTCTTCTACAGGGGGAGAAAGAGAACGAACGACCTGTAGAGTATGCTTCGAGACTTCTGACTCCTGCTGAACAAAACTATAGCACTACAGAACTAGAAGCTCTCGCTGTGGTTTGGGCAGTGAAGAAATTTCGAGGATACTTAGAAGGCGCTACTACAATAGTGCAAAGTGATCACCAGGCCTTAAAATGGCTAATGACCTTAAAGTCCCCTACTGGACGGTTAGCTCGATGGGCTTTAGAGCTCGTGCCATATGACTTAAAAATAGAATATATCACAGGAAGAAAAAATGTAATCGCAGATACTCTATCAAGGCCTCCCATGACAGAAGTTCCCATCATAGCTGAAGTTCATCTAGTAAGAGTAGATTTTCCAACTCTTAGTGTTGCTGATGTTCGAGAAGAGCAGCTTAATGATCCAGATGTTGCCAAGATTATTAGATGTTTAGAAGATCCCTCTTCTGACACAAGTGTAGATTTCAAGAGGTGGGCAGAAAGAGGATATATCATGAACAATGGGATATTATACCGTTATACTCCTGAAGTAGATGAAGAAGAGCCCCATTTGGTAGCGGCTAGTACACGTATTCCTCACATACTGCATGAGTACCATGATTCCGCTACTGCTGGTCATTATGGAGTGGAGAAGACATATCAAAGAATAATAAAACGCTACTATTGGCCTGGAATGAAGAAAATTATCTCTGACACTGTAAGTAAATGTCTTGAGTGCCAACGCTATAAAGTCTCTAACCTCAAACCTGCTGGTCTCCTACAAACCCCTGTTCAGTCCCAGAGGTTTGAAGTGCTATCTATTGATTTATTTGGGCCTTTGCCCCTCTCTCCTCAAGGTTATACATGGATTCTGGTAGTGGAAGACACTGCTAATCGTTGGGTTGAATTATTCCCGTTAGAATCTGCTACTGCCGCTGCCTGCGCCAAGTGTTTCATAGACAACATAATCTTACGATACGGAATCCCTCGTCGAGTCGTCAGTGACAACGGTACTCAGTTCGTGAGTGCGGTAATGCAGCAAGTGGCGCATTGTTTCGGGTACCAACAGAACCTTATACCTGTATACCACCCGGAAGCTAACCCCGTCGAACGAAAAAATAGAGACATTAAAACTCAGTTAGCTATTCTAACAAATAATGACCATTCGTCTTGGTCTGAAAAGTTACCCGCTATACGGTTCGCGATGAACACTGTGAAGTGCGACTCAACCGGTTTCACTCCCGCGTACCTCACGTTCGGTCGCGAGTTACGAACTCCTGATGATGCAAATCGTGATTTTCGAAGCATCATAGCCAAGGACAACTTCGTGCCACAAATCACGCCCTATCTAATAACTTTGAGTAAAGCTCTTAGTGAAGCCCGCGAGACACATGAACAATCCCAAGATAGACGTAAGAAGTATAAAGACTGCCACCGCCGCTCGGTTTCGTTCGAAGTAGGTGATATTGTGCTAGTCGATTCGCATACACTAAGTGACGCGTCTAAGTCCATAACTTCGAAGTTCGCGCCGCGTCGTGACGGACCCTACAAGGTGACCAAAATGCTGTCCCCTACAACCTATGAAGTTTCACACATCGACACTCCGGATGTTCCTGCTGGAAAATATCATGTCTCAGCCTTGACGCCTTTCCATGCCGATCCAGAAGATCCGTGCCCTGCTCCAGTTCAACCTCTCCGTAGAAGAGGTCGTCCAGCGAAATCCTCAGAAGCCGACCCTCCTGCTCCACTGGTCTCCTGCCCAGAGTCTTTGACCCTTGGGTTAGACGATAGCGAAATGGGCCCCCCTGTTGGAGATGACCTTGCTCAAATTGAAGCTGAACCTGAACCTGACCCTATTGCCAGACGTAGACAACCCCGACCAAAACGTTGTCATTGCTGTCCTGTAGAGCTCTATTCCTGCTTAGACTCTGTTGCCCCACCCGCGAGTCGCCAGGGTGGTGCAAAGGGGGAGGATGTAACAGCCACACCGCTCCATGGCTGAATACCACCGAAGTTACCATAACAGTGTCCACCGAGAGTGAACGGTGACAAGAGACAGATATATATGTTTTGTTGTTGTAAGATGTAGGTTAAATTGTAATACATGGTTTTCCTTTTAATAAAATCGTGTAAATCAATATTCACAGTCATTACCTAACTATTTTAACTAATACCCACATCACAATATGAATATTATTAAATTGCACAATAGGAACAAGGAATTGAATGAAAATAAGAATTGCACAAATTTTAACTATAGAAATATATTTTGTTTACTAAAACATTGTACATGTAAACTTAAACTTAACTAATTTCTATTTGAGTGATTTTGTTGAGGATAGGACGATGATAGGAGAAATATGAAATGAAAGGAAGTGTTTCTGCTGTACTGTGCCTTGCGAAAGTCAAGTCGATGGTTGTTCCTTTTAACGTAGTTGACTTAGAAACGTTTGATACGCAATCAAGATTATACGTACATTTCATGAAATTTAGAAACGAGTTGTCTGACTTTATAAACTCAGTTTCTCAACTTTTGTGTCAATCTAACAATTAATCAGTTGAACATTTGAAAATATATTAATTTCTAAAACTTGTAAATTAAAATAATTATTAATCATTAATATTAATTTAATATTTTTTATTTTATTTAATATTTATTTTATATATTATTTTATATTTTTTATATATTATTTTATATATTATATATTTTTATATTATTATTTTATATATTATTTATATTTTATATATTATATTTTTATATATTATTTTATATATTATTTATTTTATATTATATTATTGATCTTATTATTTTCTACAAAATTTATTTGAAATTTTTTTCGATATATCAATTAGTTGCGGAGATATCGATCATTGAAGTTATTGTTTGCTACCAGTATTTTATATATTTATTTTTTTCAGTTATAAAAAATTACTATTTTCAATTGTGTCTACCAAGTATGGTCACATGTATTTGCCTACATATTAAATAATAATAAGTACTTACAGATAATGTTATGTGACGTTCACTTCTGATTATATATATTTTAATATTTTTAATTTTAAAGAATCAATTTGAAAATCAAAACACTTATTCAGATCGAAGGTTCAAATTTTTGCTAAATAAATTTGAAATTAATTAAAATTTGTAAATGTAAATGGTAAAGTTGAAAATTAAAACATTTACTAAAATTGGAATTTGAAATTCTTGCTAAACACAGTTAAATTCTAACTCCGCGCGTGGTGATTGATCGGTTTAGTTCGTTTGTTTGGTCGCCCTGTTTTGACAGGTTAGAAGTTATAATTTGTTATTTTAAATGTTTGACTAGCAATACGCGCTGTTTCTTCTCAATTACGATTGATTGCAGAGTGATTTAAACTAATAATTTACTTAACACTATCAACATTTGTCAATAGTATGACATAACCTATAAACTCAGTTTCTCAACTTTTGTGTCAATCTAACAATTAATCAATCAATCATAGTTTACGATAATGAAATATTAGTGTACAATTATTTACCTTTATTGTTGTAGTTGTTGTAAATGACGAATCTAAGCACTCCACATTTTCACTACAGACACAGCTGACGATACTTTCAACGATTTTCAACTTTAGCGATTCAACGCGCCTAATTCTCTAGTGCCGCGCGCAGCGGACCGATCATGTTTGAGTGGGAGAGAGACGCAAGGCATTCGCCGGTCCGGCGGGCCTCTCTCTCGTTCGGCGACTCACTGTAACAGACGTGAGCGGGCGTTACACTTTTTCTTAAATGACTCCGAGCCACAACCTAATTTAAGACGTTGTCACGTCAATAAACCAATAATTCATATCGATTCCTGGAATATTAGAAGCACATTCGAGGCAGGCAAAATCCACAACACCGTCTAAGAAATGAACAGATTAAATATTGATATCCTCGGAATGAGCGAGATAAAATAGCCTGAGTCAGGAAACATGAATATTGCCAAGAAAATAATAGAATGGGCGACCCAAAATTTATAAAAGATTTGAATTTAATAGAAAACAGTCTCGTTCGCACCTGCTATGTACAGTAATCCCACAAAAGGTCTGGGCGTACTCTTTCAGTAAAATATATTTATTTGTATTTTCAACGATAATTTTCAATAAATCCGGCGTAAAATATAAAATTGGGGGCCTCTGTTTTTTGTTTTGCAACTCCTCTTATGATAGGCACTTGTCTTCCAAGATTTTGGGCACGGGTATGTACAGCTGTTCGAGAGAAAACATGCTTGTTCCATCAGATAATCTTATCTTTTCCAAGAAAATACGAAATTCTGTAAAGGGGGTCATTTTCGTAGAGAGTTTCATTGCAACTTTTTCCTTAAAATTCGTCCTCATTGTCAGTAATGTGGTCTTGAGTTTCTAATTCGTCAAAAACAAGGCTCTTATTATCGTCATCGTCTTGTATTTGTTGATTGTTAGATTTATCCTCCAACTTATTTGAATTCTCTCTTGTTCTCTGTCATAATCTCCCATCGCCATGAAAAATATACTGTAACAAAAAGTTACGTTATTCTTCTAGAAGCAAACGCCAAAAAGAGAACTGTAGTAAGAATTTTCTAATAGAAATATAACAGGTTTACTAACCTCGGTGTTTTGTATAAAACTTAATGAGGTCGCTGGTTAAATGATATTCGATAAATAATAATAACGAAAAAATGAAATAATTTGTTTGTAAATCAGTTAGCGAAAAATAGCAAATATAACTGTAAATAAATTAGGAAATATAAACTGGTCTTACTCATTATTGTTGTCTGTACAAAGAATATAGACTTACCTTTTGAAATATTGATGTATTCGCAACAGGCTGAAGATTGGGTAGCGGTGAATCACGACTTTCACGACGCCCGGGACGCCGGCCGAGGCTAATAGAGCCAAAAAACTTGGTGTGTTTCGTTCGCTGTCTTGGGATGAAGTCGCTTGAGTTGAGACTTAAGCCGGTCAGAAACCACCCTCTGACCACGCTTCGAGGTGGTCGGTAGCAAGAGGACAAACCCATAAATCACTCTATTGTATTGTTAATTGTGACCGTAATACGAAACCGTACACTTGTGTGTATTGGCGACACAAGACAAAAGAGAAGTCAAATTCTCCGTACTTAAAACATAATACATGAGATGGCCAGTTTAACAATTTTACAGGAAGCAATATATTTTACGAAAGTCGTTAGAATACATAGCATTGAATTAGACCACATTACAGTACCGTAACAGAAAAATATTAAATGTAAAAATAAGAAAGAAATAGTAAGTACATACTTTCCCAAACACTCGGTCTCTTTTGATTCTAGCGGGAAAAATGCACACATTCTGTCAACACCGCTGTTACACTAAACAAAAGACGTAATTCCAAGAAGCTACTGCGATGCACCACCTTTGGATCGAATAGGATTGGCGGTTTTCGGCAAATTTTGGTGCTGTCGGTCTCAGAGACCATAGGTTAACAACGAAGGGTTAAAAAGGAAGAGGTCTACTAATATGATGTATATATTCGTAAACAATGGCATATCTGGAGGCTATTATTGTACTGATCAGCAATTTTTTGTGAGAATTCCGTACAAATCCAGAGATACACGCAAGAAATAAACGAGGAATTTATGACATTATACAAAATATATAATTATAAAATCTTTTATAAATTTAATTTTCCGATTTTTCCTAATGTTATTATATTATTATTGTTAAAACCACAAAACAGATACAAATAAACAAAATAATGTAAAAAATATTCCTTTATCGTGACTATGCTCATTAAAATGCATAAATTTCATTTGTGGTGTTTTTCCCACATTGCATTTCATTTTAACTACTAAAAAACACTGTCTTAGTAATCCTTGAATCTTGCATCTGATATCAAAATCTATTTATAGACTATAAATAACTATATGGGCTCGTCACTGTTTGGATATTGATACGCACGAAACACAAGAGATGGGATTTCACGTTTACAGAATCGTTGATCACTCCAAGGGATCGATCCTATTTGGAATCCTGGCTATACACGATTTGGAAATGCGTGATAGTACAGTTTTTATGGTATAAGATTAAAACGGTTTTTACAGGATTGTTTAAAACAGAAAAAATATAAATATAGATATCTTTTTGTTCCAATTTTGTACAAAAATTTATAAAAAATAATATGGCCCGCCGAAAAATTTTGATAATACATATAATATAAACAGCAAGCTTTGCATAGAAAACATTATCATCATTATCTCCAAATTTGCCATTTTCCAGAAAAAATTATAATTGGCTCTATTACTTCTTCTAGAACACAGAATCCGAATGATTACAAGTTACGTCTGTTTTGCTGTATGGCCGTGAAGGTTAGACAATGGTCTCTGAAACAGAAAAAAAGATGCTTTTGAGATGTATATATACAGACGGGTGCTGAGAATTCCATGAGTACAAAAAGTTACCAACGGTGCATGAGCAAACAAAAAGAATTACTAAGCATAATCAGAGAGAGAAAAATACAATACTTGGGTCATGTGTTGAAAAATAAAAGATATGAATTAAAATCATATTGGAAGGTAAAGTACAGGGCAAAGATCAGTTGGAAGACGCCAGAATTCGTGGCTCAATGACATTAGACATTGGTTTGGCAAAGCTCACATGCGGAAATCTTTCATGCAGCAGTTTCCAAAGCTACAACTACCATTTTGATCGCTAAAACTCGAAAGGAGACGACTCAATAATGAACCGACCCAATATGAACCAGAATGGTCGTTAACATCCACTAAGAATAAGGTATTACAAGAATAAGACACAAATAAGATAATATAATAATTAAACCATTAAATTCGCGATTCATAAGTTCGGAGCACTTGTT
Organism: Diabrotica undecimpunctata; assembly: GCF_040954645.1. Lineage (NCBI taxonomy): Eukaryota > Metazoa > Arthropoda > Insecta > Coleoptera > Chrysomelidae > Diabrotica > Diabrotica undecimpunctata. The sequence goes on from NC_092809.1 coordinate 141,139,493, forward strand.
GAAATATCCGAACAAGCACATCTCTACACACCTACATGCACGAGCCGGTAACTTTCCATTCCATGAATAAAATATCTCAATATTGACTCTAGGAATTACTGTTTCTCTGGTTTATAATATGTGTGTAGCGGTAGTAATAAGTATAAAGCCGCGACCTAGTCTCTTTAAAAATAGCTTGGCTATCGGTTCTATTTTCATAAATTTGCATTATGTGGCATAATTTCAATCCTATGAGAAACAATAGTATATTGAAACACGTGCAGACGACGTTTCATGGCCTCTTTTATAGGAAACAAGATGATATTTTACTTATATAATTGATTATATCAAGCCGAACGGAGTGTGCATTAATGAAACGTCAGGCTGTTATTATTGTTGTGTTGATTTTAAACAAACCAAATCATTATGCGACTTCCACAATGGATCTGTTGCAAAACGATTTTTTACCTTTCTTGCAATAACTTATTAAATATCGTCGTTGGCTGTCGTTTATTGTGGTTAACTAAACCACAATAAATTATAAAATAAAATGTTTATTTGACATTATTTGGTCTTCCAGATCGGATGAAACAAAAAGTAAAATTAAAGAAAAAAATGCATACCAGATTATATAAATTACAATTTAAATTCAAATATTTTATTTAGGACAAACCAACAACCAGAAAAATATGTATTTCTAGTATTCTAGTACGTTTTATTATTCTTCTACTTTTCACCTTTGTTTGCCTCAACTTCTTCAGTATCCTTTCTTCGTTCGTTTTTTCAGCGGCTTGTTTCTTTGTCTACTTGGTCTATTGTAGGTTTCCCATATAAATCCATTACCTGAGTGCCAGTTCTTCTTCTGGAGAGCTCTCCTTCTTTGGCGCGTCCTTCTTAGTATATTCTTTTCCATATGTTATTTTTTCCTCTTTCTACATAAATATGTATTTTTACTTTTCTTGAAACGTTCTTTGAAATAAGTATCTTATGTAATTCTCCTTGACTCCTTGAAATAACTTGTTTGTTATTTCCTATTTGTAATCATCGATTTTTATTTCATTTATAGTTTTGTCTACCTACTACATGCCGTTGATGTTCGGGTTCACTTTTTCTGTAGTAAATTTTAAAGTTATACATACTTCTTTTAATATAAGACTGGTAGGTGCTAGGATTACGACATCTGAACAAATTGGGAATACACAAAAAATCTCCATAGAAAAAATGTACCTAATTCATTAACATAGGAACAAGAATCATGGTGAACCTCAATACAACAAAAAGTATCTTGCAGTGAAATTCCACATCTTCCGCACTAGTACGTCAGCCAATAAATCCCGGGTCTAATAATGAGATGGCGACTCTAATAAATTTTCCATTTGACATTTATCAAAATGTTCATGTCATTCGGATTAGTATTTACCGAGTTACGATGTTTGAAGCGACTCTACTTTTAAAAATTTTATAACAATGGATTTAAAGTAATTTCGTATGTTATTTTAGCACCGTAATTTGATGGAAAAAATACCGTGCAAACTGAGGAGTGACTCAAAACCTGTTACCGGAACTCTGCTTCATCGATTACAATCATTAAACGATGGTTAGCTGAATTCAAATGCAGTCGTACCGACACCAGTGATGCTGAGTGATCCAGAAGGCCAAATGATGAATGCAATTATTACCGAAATCGTCGAAAAAATGCTGAAAATTATTATGGAAAACCCCAAAGTAAAGTTAAAGGGATAGCTGACACTTTAAAGTTATCAAAGGGTAGCATTTTGACTATTATATATTGACATTTGGGTATGAGAAAGCTGTTTTCCAAATGGGTGCTGTGTTTCTTTATACCATAGCAAAAACAGTGTTTGGACATGTTTAATCGGAGTAAGTCGGAGTTTTTGCATTCGGTATTGAATCGACAGTCACCTGAGTGGAAAGCACCCGGAGAAAGCCGTCCAAAGCAACCAAAGAGGCAACAAACCGACGGAAAGGTCAATATGGCCTCTGTATTTTTGGAGCCGCAAGGAATTATTTTCATTGACTATTTGAAACGTAGAGAAACAATCGACAGCGACTACTATATTGATTCATTGGAGCGTTTGAAGACCTAAATACTAAAGAAAAGGCCTCATTTGCTCAAGAAAAAAATTTTGTTTCACCAAGACAATGCACCTTGTCACAGGTCCGCACCCACCGTGTAGTCCAGATCTGGCCCCTAGCGATTACCACTTTTTCCGATCTAAAAAAATGCTTGGGAAGAGATATCGCTTCGATGAGGCAGTAATCGCTGAGACGGAAGAGTATTTTGAAGGCACAGATAAATCGTCTTACAAGGACGGCATCAAACGATTAGAAAAGGGTTGGAATTATTGCATCGCCACTAAAGGAGATTTTTTTAATGAATAAAAACAAAAATTTTTGCAAACAAAAAATCAGTCGTCAAATGCCGAATTTTAACACTACTTCTATCTTTTCTGTGATTTTCATTGTAGGTATATATACTTACTTATCATATATGTATAACCATTTTTCCTTATCGATATCCGTTAATTAGTGTTTAATTATTTCATTTTATCTCAGTTTTCTGCCTTTTATTGACCCCAACGTATGTTTTATTATTTAGTCTATCTTGTATATGTACACACAACTCAACCATTAAATATTTTATTGATATAGGCCAACGACATAACTTGTGAAGGTTATTACATTTGAAAACTATTTTTATATCATTATGTGAGTTACTAAAAACATAAAATAAAAACCACGCTCTAAAGGTCATTGACGTTTCGACGTTGAACATGACCGAACCATCTTAACCTAGGTTCTCTTATTTTAGCATCAATCGGTGCCACTCTAGACCTTCTCCAAGATACTCATTCTTAATTGTATCCTTTTTTGTCATTCCTCTCATCCATCTATAGTTTATTTTTATGAACGAGAGAGTAATTATCATAATTTTAACTGGTAGCTCCGACCACTCCATGGGCGTGCTCAAGATTAATTGAAAAATTACTTTGAATAATTGTAAAAAATAAATGAATTATTTCAGTGTTATAAAGTGTTATGTGTATGTAAACAAAAGTGACCTCTTTTATCACACACTTAATTAGAACTGACTGGCCTACATTAAAAAGGGTTTTAAAAAATTCACATTTTTTTTATTTTTAAAAATTACAAAAGAGAAAAAGAGTTTTTAAAACCGTCTAAGGTATGTTAAATAGATGAATAAAAATATTAATATAAAACTTACAGCTACTTGTTACAAATCCAAATCAGATTCAGAAGATGAACTTTCAGAACCAAGATTTATAATAACTGGCTCGATCATTTTATCAGTAATATTGTCCAGCTTCCACATTTTTTTCTCTTCTTTAATAGTGTGATTTACTGCCTTTTCCCAGTTTTCAGGTTTTACATTATTTACGGCCTCCAAAAACAACTGTTTAACATCATGAATTTTAAAAGTGGTATTTTTTCTTGAAACTTCACTCTTTATCTGTGCCCATACCAGTTCAATCGGGTTTAATTCACAATGATATGGTGGGGATCTAAGTACTGTCATTACACGATTTTTGGCAATTTCATCAATTTCGTATTTTTTAAATTTTTCTTTATGAAGGGCACACAACGAATAAAGTTCCTTTCTTATAGATCCGGGATGGTACGTAATATTTTTTGAACTCAGCCAATTCTGCAAGTCTTTTTTTAACCACTTGGTTGTGGGCAGTCCTTCTATAAGTCTGGAGTGATAACTTGCATTATCCATTACTATTACACAGTTCTTAGGAAGAAGATCTATCATTTGTTCGAACCATTCTTGAAAGACATCAGCGTTCATGTCTTCATGGTAGTCACCGGTACGAGTTGATTCAAAAGTTAATAAACCACCTTCAACAAAACCATCTGAACTGCCAATGTGTACTATTATCAGCCTGCGTCCCTTTCCTGATGGTGGGTTTAAACCAGTAGATAAGTTATTTACAAAAGCGTGCCTTTGACTTGTAACAGTTTCATCCTGCCAAAATTTATTTGGTGTATGACCCTCGTTGATCCATGTTTCATCAAGATAAAATATTTTTCTTTTTTGGTTTCTCATTTCCTTTATGGTTCTTAGAAAATGTATAAGTATTTTCATTTTCCAGCAAAGACAGTCCCCATTTATCGTCTGTTTTGTTTTAAAGATTATGGAAGGCACAGATTTAGGCAATAATCTGAATTTTGGTCTCGAAAAGTATGAAATCTTCGGATTTGTACTTTTGGTTTTATTCTCAGATGGCGCCGTAGCCTCTGTATGAAGTTATTTTATTATTACTGCCTTTTGACGGACAATATTTGATTTCACGTTCAGGACTTTTACAAAGACGCTCTGATCAGTCCTGCTAAAAGTTCCGCTACGTCCTTTTAGGATGAAATACGTATATTATGTGAATAGTAGAGGCACTATACGTGAAATCAGTAGCGCACCTAGAATTTGCCTCTGGGGGGGGGGGGTTTTGGTTGGTCACCGAAATTTTTTTTTATGATGTTACCTCCATTTTGAGTCCTTAAAATGTGTGAGTAACAGTGTCGGAATAGGGTCCGGGGGGGGGGGGGTTGTAACCCCCAAAACCCCCCCTGGGTGCGCCAGTGCGTGAAATCGAATCTTAACTCTTTTTGGTATCTTCATTTACTCGTTTTGAGTAAAAGAAACCAGTTCAGGAAATGTCCTTGCGTAGATGAATTGATATGTCCTGGAATGCAAATTTAGATTCCCCATATTGTTGTTGGTTTTGAAAGCTGGTGTTATTCCTTTCTTTTTTATGTGTTTGGCTATTTTTGTTGATATCTTTCCTGTATATGTAAACAACAATAGCCAAACGCATAAAAAAGAAAGGAATAACACCAGCTTTCAGAACCAACAACAAATTGGGCAAATATATTATTAAGAACAACAAGAGCCAAAAGAAAAAGCACTTACACAGTGGTGTATACAAACCTAAATGAGGCGGCGGCTGCCCAAAAACTTACATCGGTCAAACTGGTAGAACTTTTATCAAACGTATAGCATAACATAAAAGGGCTTTCAATAATAGAAAAACAGATTCTACGTACGCACCTCACCTTATAGACCATAATCATTCTTTTAATGACAAATTTCAAATTCTTTACATTCAAAATAAATCTATGGAAAGATCTATAAATCTATTAGAATTTATGGAAATCAACAAATTAAAAAATACAGACATAATTCTGAATGGCCAACTTGAGACAAACAGTTCTCTCCTGCTCAATTTATTCAGTTATAAAGTGTAAGTGTAAACACATACCAAAAATAGATCACTTGAGAAAGGCACTCTGCCGAAACAGCTGTAGTGATAATAATTTTAAATAAATTTTGTGGAACTATTAAAAACAAAACTTTGCAGTGTTTTAATGTTAGATAAAATTAATTTTCATCAAGTAAAGATCGAATCCATCACCTGCTTTATACTTTTTTATTTTTTGAAGTGTTTGAACAACTTACTAGTTTGTTATTTTGATGAACATTACTGTTACTCCCTCCGTTAGCGTAACTCGTTATGTATCAATTATTCATATTCATCTTGCCAAACTGACTAAGTACTTTTTTCATCACTTTTTGACACCCTTTTCGTAAACTAGTATTTTATTATTTTCATCTCGGATACATCTAATCTGATTGAAATCTGTTGCTTTATCTGCTCTGTGTTTGGTTATTTGACATATCTTTGTTGTATCTTCCTTGGTACCAAGTTGATCGAGATTTGTACACGGTTTTGCTTTAGCTTTTGCTATTGCTACTTTGGCTTGCTTTTTGGCAACATTCTTTTTATTATTTTTGAAGATCTATTTCCCATCTATTATGTTGCCACTGTTTATATAATTTTCTCTTCTCCTTAATTTTTTCTTGAACTTCGTTTGACCACCACCAAGTCTCTCTATTCTCAAACTTTTTTTCTTAGGTTTTTCCAAGTATTTCAATAGCAGTATCTCTAATCATCTCTAATCATGGCTCGGACATGTTCAGCGATAAGAAAACACGAAAACGACAAAGAAGATGTTACAATGGAAGCCGGTAGAAAGGCGGAAAAAAGGCAGGCCCAGGACAAGATGGTTAGATGACGTGGAAGACGACCTGAAAACCATGAATATAAGACAATGGAGGAGAAGGGCCCAAGAGAGATCTGAATAGAAGGACATAGCCAGACAGGCAAAGACCCATCCAAGCTTATGAAGCCAAAAGAAGAAGATCTTCAAACATACTGTCGACCTTCCACCAAATTGTATTAGGACTTCCTTTCATGTTCTAGCCCATTTTTTCTACTATTTTTATCCTAACTGGACCTTCTTTCTTATCTTTTAACCACCTTAAGCTAGTTTTGCTTTTTACTTTGATATCCAGCACAAGCAACTTATGTATTTGGCTCATAATCTCACTACCTATTACCTAGCAGTACTTACATTCACGTAGATCTGTTCTTGTCATAAAATAATCTATTTGGGAGTGATTTCCTTGACTTTTGTGTTTAATAAGTTCAATAAGTTGTCTATTTTGAGAGGATGTGTGTCTCAGAATAATTACCTGTATTTTATTTTCCACCAATCTTTCGGTTTATTTGAAGACAATCGGTGAGCGCTTTCGCTATTCGCTGCCTAAAGACATGTTCTCTAGGAGCTGCAGACTCTCGCTAAACTGACGTTAAAATGCCAATAAACAGGCTACAAAAGATTTGCCTGATCTGAAAACACATTGCTATAATATTTTTTTTTTCTTAAACCTGTTTCACTATTATCTAAAATCTGCAATATACCTGAAAATAAATACTTCTTGATCCCATGCTTTTTACGATAAACTTAGTAAAGGGTATTTGATGTTTTTTTCTTCTCTGATAATAAATTATTCATAGCAGATCTGCACAGCTGTCTGAAAGTTATCAAGGTCAACATTTTACCTTGACTTTTAGTGTGGTTTGATATGAGTTCATTCGTCTATATATTTATTCCGAAAAAAGAATATGGAAGGCAAGCAATAAATAAATTATAAATTCTTTAATGGGTCGAAAATATCTATAAATGGAACTTTTTTTAAATTTTATTACCTTGCAATCATCTTTTAGTTATTAGCAACATTATCAGAAGAGTAGCTTGGAACTAAAATTTAAAAAATGTTGTTTTTAGCTCATCATCATCCCAAAATTTTGAAATTGAGGGCCGTTTGGCTAAAAATGTTTTTATATTACACTGTGTAGACTTTTGCGGTCAGTGTATTGGAAAGGTACATTGCAATCGAAATTTATAAGCTGCTTAATCCAGACGTTCGTATTCAACTGCGGCAATTATATCAAATTAAATTAAAATAATAAAATAACATCTATAGTCATTTTGTAAATGAATAGCACGAGAAGATAGCACAGGTTTTATTGAAGAAATTTACAAGGGTCTTTATACAGGACACAATCCCGAATACTATAACATAAATACCATAGTGAAATAAAAAAATGTCAATAAAACACGTAAATTGTCCTAACCTTAAGAGACCACGTCTTTGTGCCATCAAGTAAAATGTGCCATATATCGTCCCTTGAGAGCAGAACTATTCTATGTCTAAAATTTCATTTTGTGGGAGTTTACGCCTAACGTATCCATTAAAGGATGCTTGATTTGCAACAGAAGCAGTCGAAATCCAAGTGGGAGGGGAGACCAATAAAATTACACCCTATTAACTAGTCTATGGCACAACATAAGGAACAAAGGATTCAAAGAATGTTTCAAAATCTCAAGGAAGGGAACGAGAATTGGTGTTTAGGTAAGTAAAATCGATAATCAAAAATCGCGCCTATTAACCATTACCTAAAAATATTTTGTAATCCGAATTTATGTAATTATAAAAAATACTTTTTTCAGAGGATAGCATGAATTTCTTTGTCATACTTCGTTTGATCTTACATTATTTAATTACAATTGTTTCAAAGCATAAAATTTGTGTCATCTGAAATGAATTATAAAATAGTACCGACTACCGACTTATTTTTTTCATTTCAGATAAGAAAATGACTGTTGTAAACTCTCCCTACAAATCAACTTCAGATGTGGCAAACCATGTAAAAGATGTCCGTTCTTTAATGACTAAGTAGTAGTGAATCAGATGTGTCATTTTTATCTTCAATGCACGTTGTTTCAAGAAGTCAGTTTTGTACATCTGAGTCATCAGTTTATCCCGATTCACTTAATATCAGTCAAGTAAAGGAGCCATTGCTAACCACAGTTGATGTACCTAATACATTACATCATATCATGATGGAAGACTACTACTACTTGTCGGTTTATAACGTTCTCCGCCGTTTTCCGACTTCCAATCGCCACTTAGACCGGTTGTTCCATAGATCTTCTTCTATGGCCCTCTCTCTCAGTTCTTTATTTATTCCTTCGCTCCAACTTTTCCTCGGTCTACCTCGTTTTCTCTTTCCTTCTGGTTGCCACTTTAGTATTTCTTTTGGCATTCGTTGTTCGTCCATTCTTTGTAAGTGTCCGAACCAGATAAGTTGTTTTGTTGTTAGGTCATCTGTGATTGTTCGTTTGATTCCCATTATTTCTCTAATGCGTTCGTTGGTAATCCTTTCTCTTCTAGATCTTCCTGCGGCTCTTCTCCAAAAATCCATTTCCGTCGCTTTCATCGTTGACAGTGTTCTTTCTTTCAGTGGCCATACCTCACAGCTGTATAAAGTGATACTTTTTACTATAGTCTCAACAATTGATTTACCTGGTCCGTCTTCAAATGTATTGCTTGATGATTTAAGGACGTTTCAATTTCCACTTCGGAAATCGTTCTCAAAATGCAAACATTAGTAATTAAATAATTTACTAATGATGATTTAAGTTCATCTTCTTCAGAGTCGGACCCGTTTTGAGGAGATGATGAGCATAATGACCCCAATTATGAATTAACAGCTACTGTTGGCCGACATAATCAAATTCCATTGATGATTCTGAATCTGATAGTTCCCGTGAGGAAGACACAAGTGGAAAAGAAAAACAATGCCGTAAACGAAAACGAAAATACAACACCTGGAGAAGAACTGAAATCAAAACATCGAGAAACAGCGGCAAGTCTTACATAAACTGGAAAAAAAAAATCCAGTACCTAAAAAAAAATTACGGTTTCGTGTAAATGCAGGATGAAATGTTGTGATAAAATAAATGAAGGAGACAGAGACAAGATATTTTTGGAATATTGGAATCTTGCAGATATAAACAGACAAAGAGATTATATCTCAAAATTTGTTCAATGTAACAGTAAGGCAAGAACGCAAATCCGAAATAACGCAGATGGAACAACCGAGGACATAACTTCCGGACGAAATTTTACATTCGTCTATTACCTTCAAGTCGACACTAAGAAAGTTCAAGTCTGCAAACTCTGCTACTACTTTAAGTATTAGCACTCAGATGATTGGGACTGTAATAATAAGTTTGGTTCCACGGGAGTTATACGTGAGGACAAAAGAGGAAAAGTTTGCAAAAACTGAACTTAACTGCTTCGAAACTATTGAAAGCCATTACTGTCGACAAAAAACAACACGTTTGTTTTTACCTAATTTCGTACAAAAAGTGACAGAAAGTTTATACAGAACAATATTTAATACCGAGTTCAACACGTCTTTTTTTTTCACCCCAAAAAGATTTGTGTGTTACTTGTCACGATTACGAACATTTATCTGCAGAAAAAAATTAAAACTAGAGGAAAAATTTCAAGAAAGCGCGATGAACTCAATAAAAAGCGCCAGAAAACGATTGTGCACATGAACTTTCAACCAGAATTGAAATTTTAAGTAACTCATTTATAAAAATAACCACTGACTAAAGAGATGATAAAAAAAGTGGAAGTTTTCGAGATATAGCTTTACAGAAGAATCCTGAGAATATGTAACGTAGACAGAGTTACAAATGAAGAAGTCTTATGAGGACTTTCAAAGGAAGCACAACTGAATAATAAATCTTGGTCTTCTGAATAGAGGAACAAAATACCAGCTTCTGTAGAATAACATGTAGGGAAAGATTTTAGGAAAGTGTAGCGTTGGACGGTTGACGAATGTCATAGCTGCGCAATCTCAGAGACTGGTTTAATTGCTCGTCTAACCAGCTTTTTACAGCAGCAGTGAACAGAGTTTAAGTAATCATAACGATCGCCAACCTTCGAAAGAAGACGGCACTTTAAGAAGAAAATAATAAATAGTGTTGATGATATCTGATCTCCAATCAGAGATATACATAAATAAGGCATGGATCGGGTGTTTTTCAATAGTAATTTAGTAATACAAAATAGTAATTTAGTTTGTCAATAAAACTTTCAACATTGACACCAATCTTCCTTATTATATTTATTTACCGTTAAATATAATTAGTACACTTATCAGTGATAGTCTAATTCAATAAAAGCTGTAAAACCCACTGATTCATTTTGTTGTGTTTTCCTTATTGACTTTTGTTACCAATAGTATTATATCAACAGAATTGTTTATTTACACTCTTATTGGGGTGACATTGTTACTATTACTAAACACTACTTACTTTATGTAAATACAGATTAACAATATTAAATTACAAGCTTGAAAATTTGTCAATTAGTTTTTTTTAAGTTATTAGATGTCTCCTTCTTCCTTTCAGTTTGTAATTTAGTACTTATTTAATCGATTTAGTTATTTGATTTTCATCCATTATATTAGAGTAGATACTCAGTTCTGGCAATCTGCTGAGAAATATCATTTTGCTACCTGAACTTCAGAGTTATCTCTTTACATAATTACCCAGCATTTCAAAATCTATATAAGCCATAATGTAAACTTGCCATATAAATTTTTTAGACTTTTCTCTGCAAATCTTCAATATTATCTTCCATTAATAAGGTGTCAGTTGCATAGCTCAAGTTATTAATAGGGTTTTACTACAACGCCAGCTGTTTCGTTGCCAGTACCTCTTGCATAATAATTTCCGAGTACCAGTTAAATAGTAATGCAGAGAGAATGTAACCCTGCCGTACCCCTCTATTAATTTTGATGTTCTCCGATTGTGTGTTATGTATTTTTATATGCGCTCTCTGGTTATAATATAAGTTTCTATTATTTTTATATCTCGCTTGTTTATTTGCTTTTGTTTGTCGTGTCTTTCTCTGTCGATCGCTTTTTCATAATCTATAAAACAGGCATACACATATTTATTCACGTATAAAAAGCGTCGCGTTAATATATTTAATCAGAATAAAGCCTCCCTACTTTTCAACTCCATTGCGAAATCTGAACTGCGTGTTACTAAAATTTGTAATTTTTTGTAAATACGGTTGTGTATAATTTTTTAAAATAATTTCATTGAATGGCTCATTAAACTTATTGCTCTATGATCTTTACATTCTTTATCGTTGTTTTTCTTAAGGAATTGCAATGAAAGTAGGAGTCAGCCAATCATCCGGTATTTCCCCCGTTTCTTAGACTGTATTATAAACTTTAGTAAGCACATCTATATTGTCTTCGTTTAATAACTTTAATGGTTCAACAGACATCTTGTTCGGACCAGTAGCTTTTCTGTGTTTCATATTCTTGAGCGCATATAGTACCTCATTGGTCCGCTAACTGGTTCTTCTGATATTGTTGGACCGAGCGTTTCATCTTGACAGAAGCCTTCTATATACTTTTTTCATGTTCGTGTTTTTGTTTCGTTGTCTGCTGCTATCTGCTCGTTTCCGTGAATTAGTTTATTTCCGTGCCTGCGCCTGCAGCTTCCGGTGATTTCTCTAATCTTCTTTGCTTGCCTTATTTTCTGTTATATTTCTCTATGTACCTTGGCATATATTGTCTACAGTATTAAATATCCTTCTGTTTTCCATTAAATATTTGGGTCATCCAGTTTTTTTTTTCTTTTTCTGGAACTTTTTAATGAGTTCGTCGTTACTTATTTGTAATATATTGCCTTGTAAGTTCTTTTATTAAATGTTTGCATATTAAACTTTTCTGTTATCAGTTGTAGCTGGCAATAGTTCTTGATTTATCCTTTTTTAACGTTAAATTTTGTTTCCCTTTTTCTTAGTGGGAGAGATCGATGTTGAGTCTATTTGGCTATGTTTAGATTGTATTAGATTTAAACTAAATCCAGCAACAACTGGGTTGTAATCAGAAGCTACATCAGCACCTGGATATGTCTTTGCGAATTTGATAGAATTTCTGTATCTTTTTCCTATCATAATATAGTCTATTACATGTATATAATCTAATTTTTCTTGGACAAATTCGACCAACCTTTCTCCTCTTTATACCTCCGTGTTCTTCATAACTTTTAACGCTGATTTAATTTCCTCTTCGATTATATCTGGAAGTTCCTCTGATCCTTGATTTTGTATTGATAGAATTTCAGGAATGTGATCATCTCGACTATATAATGTTCTAAGGTACACTTCCCGTCATATAAAACTGGTACACTTTTTTTTCCCAATGTAAACCTGGGTTCAGACTGGATACAGTGGTTCGTGAATTAATTCGCTGTTGCCATCACAGATAACGGAATTGCACTAAATCTAATTAAAAAAAATAAAGTTATTATTAGATAGGTATTATTTTTATCATTAACAATAAAAAACCGTATTTAATAATTTTAATAACCAGAGATAGGGTTCAGCTAATATCCAAAATATTTGAAGGATCTTTAAACCTAGATTATTGGCGCAGGGAACATTGGAACGCATCTACTGTATCTAATTTTTTACTTCAATTACCTAGCGAACACGAACTGTATTTTGTATCAATAAGTTTAGTCACAGGCCAACTACCAAAATTAATTTATTATTTATTATATGAACGATAACTAAACTAACATTATACTTTATCCTACGTAGATTATAAAGTGACAGATCCAATACCTCACTGTAATGTTTTATTATAATAATTTAAAGTTATGTCTAGATTGATTTTATATATCACTATATTTGAATTGAAATATTTTCATAAATTATAATAAAACACAAATCAAGGTATGAGTACTTAATTGAGATAATGAAAAATTACAAAATTAATATGAGAATTTTTTAGGATTGCATGTTTAAACAAATTTAATGTGACTGACTGATCGAGAATGCTCGATGTTTTAGTTTTTAGAATACTCAAAACTGGCGGTCTGTCACACAGCCCTGCTTTTAGCTGATTTCATATAATATTTTCGTTGAACTGGCAACAGTGCCCTAGAAATTAGAATGACACATGTGACAAGATCAACTTACACAACTTGAAAAACATGATTTTCGGTAATAAGAGTTGTACCAGTTTTTTATGACGCGAACGGTACTCTTCAATGATTTTCAGGATATCTTGTTGTTCATAATACGGTATGTCCTTGTTTATTTTTTAACGTATAAATATTCTTCGCTCCTGTTTTCAACCAATCATGTTAAAGTTGCTTATGTCTCTAATAATGGAAAGACGGCTTTGTAACTTTTGTTATTCATTTTTCCTGTTTGCTGGGCCTGGCACTTCTTCTGTGCCTTTTTAAGGACGTCCACCAACGTTTCGTTAAGCTGTTCAATATTGGTTTCATCTTGCACGTCTTTCGGTAGGTTACATTCCTTCCTGGTATGCCCTTGTATTGGGGAGTGTAGGGAGTCAGTTATGTATTGTTCGAATTCGATTGTCTCTTCTAGTGATATCCATGGTCTGTTACTTGTATTGTTTAACATTTTACGTCTCTTCTCGCTTACTGATAACGGAAGAAAGTTAGACGGTCATTAAAAGAGTTGTTGAGAATATGGAACAGAAGATAAACATTGATAAAACCTAAATACACCTTGAAAAGAAGAGGGGGTGTAACGATGAGTCCAAGCCATCACCGTTAAACCAGCGTGCGCGGAAAAAGATTTTATCTTTTAAGTTCTGACAGACTGATAGTAGTTCATATTTTGTTATTTTCAGAATGTAGCAAAAATATTCCAATATAATATTCCGAATAAACAGATATGATTACAAAATGTTTTGTTTTATAATTTTCAGTACATAACTATCTTTGGGACAGTTAGTTATAAAGAGAAGTTCCATTTTAGCGCAATGCTTTTAGATAATTATGATGGTTAATTGCTTCCGAACTGCATTAATATCCCGAACATTAAATCGATAAAGCTAAATATGTGTTCTCGTGATGGCAATATTTAATAACACAATAATAATCCATTAACAAATACATTCCATTAACTATATCAGATAGAGACTGTTAGTCATAATTGTTTGTGTATGGCACATATATAATTGTTGTGAGTAATTGGGTTATGTAATATCGTTTAATTGTCACTTTAATTTCTAACGACGATGGCATTTATTTTATTTATAAAACTTTCCATCGCATTTCTTAATAATTTAGTAGAACAATCATAGATTGTAGCAAAGTCTCATGGCATTTACTGTAATTTCGACTAATAGGTGAAGCCTAGGAAAAAAACCGACAGCACACACATATACTTTGAAAATCCTCTTAAAAATTCATAGTAATCTTTACACGAAATTTGAGATAGATATTATCGTTTATTATATATCGACACCTGATATGGACAACATTGTAACTCACTTTTGCTTAGTTTAGAGAAGAACGATTTAAAAAAATTTCCACATTTTATTTTTTTTTCTTCGTCAGTTTTAATATTTTGTGTAGTTTTCTTAATCCATACTTTATAACTTTTCCTCAGCTTTTCACTTTCACGTACCGCATTGTTGTTAAAATTACAGGTCCTGATTTAGGTCGAGTTTCAATACCAAGTTTTCAAGAATTTTAGGTGAAGATCATTGTAAGTGGTTTATACGATGATATTTAAAGATTTTTTTACTCAAACAAGTATCTAAGAATTCACATCATACATACTGTAGCGAGATTAAATAAAACGAGCGGTTCGAATTTATATAAATATATTTATTTATAAGTTTACAGTTCGGTACTCTCTTATCAACTAACTCACTCATAACACCGTTACATATATATACCAAAAAGTATTACGACCCTCGATGTACAAGCTATGAATTCCACCGGAGGACGCAATGTTAAGTTACTATGGGGGCTGTGTTTCTCGAGGTCGGCAGTTGCCCCTTGATGTCGACCCGTTCTAGTTTTCCGACTGTTGTATAATTTTCTTGCAATTACGGCGAATGTGACCTACGTCACCACAATTCCAACATCTGGGCTCGCGTCTCTTCGGCATCGTGTTACGAACTACTTTTCGTACCATTTCTTCCAGACGTTCATCGTTTGGTTCGTCGCCTTCTTTGATGGTTCTTACTCGATGGCTCCGTGAAGTTTCATGTTCCAAGACAATAGCAAGCGCTTCATCTAGAACTTTTGGTCTTGCTAGTTGCAAAGCTTTCTGTAATTCACTTTCTTTTAACCCATTGACGAAGGTATCTACAGCACTTTCTTCCAAAATGTTGTCTGGTACCTCCAGATAAGCCAACCGCACTATACGAGCAACATCTGCTTCAAACTCTTGCAAATTTTGACTTGCTCGTTGAATTCTACTTCTTAGTTGCGCCTTGTAGACTTGTTGTAGATGGGCATCTCCGTAACGTTTGTCTAGTCGGGTAAACAAGGTCTGGTAACATTTTTCTTGGCCCTTAGGAATCGATTTTAGAATATCTGCAGCATAGTTTACAGTTCGGTACTCTCTTATCAACTAACTCACTTATAACATCGTTACATATATATACCAAAAAGTATTATTCTCGAATCTTCTAGGGTAGTCCCACCTCTAATTCGCCTACGTGACGTGTTGTTCTTTCTTTCACTCGATATATGGCGAATGTTCTTGACGCCTTTTTCAAATGCAACCGTTACATGGGCCATGCCGAAAGCATGTTCGTAACAATACTAACAAGAAGTAAATAAAATAATATGTTAGATTTATTTATTACAAAATGAGCATTTACAAATTATAAAAGAGTTTATAATATTTGCATAACAATAACCTTCCGCAGATCCAATATCAAAGTAAAATTATACACTTAAAACTTCCTTTTATAATAAAACAATGATACCTCTGATTGGGGTGTAGTTAATATTTTTTGCAAATCAGAGCAGAGAGTTACAACTGTTGCTGTTTTCTTAAAAACCTCTTTATCACAAGTTTTGGCTTCACGTGCAACACATTTCTCTATTCCTAACCACCCAATTTAATTTACCAAACGCTGCCCAGGCTAAACCTATGCGACGTGAGAGCTCACATGTCTGGTTATATCTGCCCAACCAAATTTCATGTCCCAAGTACTTATACGATGTAGTATAAGTACAGTTCTCGCTGTATACAGAATTGATTTCTTTCTTGTTCAGATAGTCTTACCTAGCTGTGGCATTTTGGTAGATATATTTGATGTTAGTGTAGCCATGGTCTATTCGGCATGCTGTCAATGCTTTTAACATTTTATGATGGCTTATGGTATCGAATGCTTTCTCGTAGGCGACAAATATCAGTGCAAATGGTTTGTTGTATTCTGCAGACTTCTCTATCATGTTCTTTATCACTAGTAAGTGGTCGTTAGTGCTGTATCCCGTTCTAAATCCAGCTTTTTCTCTAGGGTGATAGAAGTCTAATTTATCGTCCAGTCTTTTTTTGATAATGTTTGTGAAAAGTTTATATATGTGTGAAAGCAAACTGATAGGACGGTAGTTTTTTAAATCTGTTATGTCTCCTTGCGTGTATAATAAAATAATGACTACATTGTTCCATCGCGAAGGAGTTTTTCCTTGGTAGATGCATTCGGTGAAAAGTTTGGCCAAATAATTTTGTTTCCACCTAGTTTGATCGCTTCGATCACTACTCGGAGGTTTGTTATTTTTCATTTCTAAAAGTGCCGTTTTGATTTCGTATGGAGTTATTTCTGGTATTAATTCTGATCCCTGGTTTGTGATTTTGTGCAGGGGCTGATCTGGCCTTTCGTAGGTAAGTAAGCAGTAATTACTGCAATATAAATATTAAACACTGAAGTAACTATGAATTTTGTTAAATCTAGATTATTGGATGAAGAGCTGAAGAAATTTCATAAAAACAAATCACCTAATATGAGCAATGAAGCAGCTTTTAAAATAAGTGATATAAAATGTTTCAAATGTGGTAAAATGGGCCATAAATCATTTGAATGTAAAAGCAGATTATCAAATTTAAATAACCGGGGTAGGGAGAAACAAAGAATCATAGATAGTATCTATGTTGATGCAGATTTTGCAAATAATCAAATTGATAGAAGAAATATTAGTGGCTATGCTATAAATCTTAACGATAATGTTATTTGTTGGAAAACTAAGAAGCAAAGTGTAGTGTCGCTATCTAGTGCAGAGGCCGAATATAATATGGCATTATCTTCATGTGTTACAGAAAGTTTGTTCTTTAGTCAGATGTTGTCTATGAAGATAACCAATCATGTATTAAGATGACTTCTACGTTGAAATCAAAAAGAACCAAACATATTGATGTTAGACATCATTTTATTAGAAATTGGAAAACGAACTCACTCAGTCTTAACAGTCCGATCAGCAACAAGCTGGCTTTTTAAGTCATTGTCAAAAGCTAAATTCACCTGTTTTAGAGAACTTTTGATTGTTGTTAAGTTGTAATAGTTTTGTAGTTAATCTAATATAGAATTGCAGAAGGGTGTTGGTATACACTTCTACATTGGATTTTTAAATCTTAAGGGTTGACACTATCTGTGCATGACAAGTGTGTCAACGAGTCAACAAGAAATTCGTATTGTAACAAGGCATTGTGGTTATAATAAAAACGTTTTTTGTCAGCGTAACCTGTGTACCTAATATTCCATTTAAGCAGATTCTTTCCCATTATGTATATTTCCCAATAATGGATATAATCAATCACAATAGTTGAATTGATAAGTTTAACCCGATAAATGATATCTCTAGCCTCTAATTTCCGGTTTGTGCGACTGAAATGGAAATTAGGAATGTCCATAAAAGGCAACAAGCGTAGTCCCAACACCATTTACGTAAATACAATAAAATGCCCGCCTCTGTTGCATTAGTCTGGTAAACATTGGCGCCGAGAACTTCGCAAATTTTGGCAATATTTCAATCGGTTTTGGCACTACTAAAATCTATATTTAAATATTTGTGTGCTATTTTTATTAGGTAATAAATAACGACATTCTCTGACATCTCACGTGCTTTTTTGTTTTTGCGCTCTAAGAATATTTTTATAGTCATACTATTAGTACTGACAAATATGTAGGTACTTAATGAACACAGTGGTGGAGAATATTGTAATAAAAGAAATATTAAAAATTACTTTCTTTTTTCAATATCAATACATCTTACCTTATCTCACTTTCAGTCTCTTATTGTTACTCTGTCAATTTCTCTATTCAACTTCTCTTCCATTACTCTCACTATCATCACCAATGCCATAGAGTACACTACCAATTTCAAGGAGTAAAAAGGAAGACATATGTATAGTCTTCCAGTTTCACACCCTCCTCGTCAATGGTAGACACAATGGTACGTCCTACTATCCTTGTAGCAAGTACCAAACCACCTTCAAGTGCAACCTCAAATTGTATCAGGTTTGTGCTCAGAACTCCATAGCTTACATTGCTAGTAAGATTCGTTGACCAAAGCCCTGTGAAATCACTCATGGGGGGAATTTCAGTGGATGGGTAATAACTGTGTCCTCATCACTGGGATTAATAAGAATCTAGAAAGCATTGGTAGCACAGTCTTGGAGAAGGTTAAGTAGCTCCAACCGGAGTAAGTTGGAAGCCGTTTGGAGAAAAATTTAGAAAATACACAAAGTTCTTGATCTCTACACCCAGAAAGGTGAAGATGACCGCGCTATCAGCTGCCATCGACAAAGCATTAGAATCAGTATCAGTACCTCACCAGCAAGTTTCCTCGCTCTAACAACGCAACGTCATGAAAGGATTGGCGCAATGCTCTCTGCTGACGTCTAGGAAACAACAAGCCCAGCTTCTGGAAGCTTGTTTAGCAGCTCATCGCTGAAAATCGATTAAATTGAGAGTGGAAGTGAGCCCCAAAGAGGGGGAAGCACTATGTGGATGTGGTTTTCGTGGAATCTGTGTAGTGCAAATAGTTTAGTGGAAGTTGTTTTTAGTGGAAATGGTTTTTAGTGGAAGTGGTTTTTAGTGGAAGTTGCGTTTACGGGAAGTGATTTGGTGAAAGTTGTTTTAGTGTATCTTGTTCCGTATCCTCTGAAATATCCGTATACTCTAAAATCGACTAACTAAACATTACAGACCGAAAGGACTAGGCAACAATTGCCTAATCACTGGAACAAAGAAGAGGAATTAAGTAAATACTTTAGTTATGCAGTGCATTTTGTAATTCGTTAATTTTTGTAGTGACATTTATATGTCTTTCTTTTTCTACCATGCTATAAGATATTTCAAAACTCTTATATAATTTAAAGTGCTCGTCATGACCGACGTATGTTATTAAACTCATAATTTATTGCTGATACAAAAATAGTTCTTAATTGATCCCCTCTACCAAGCCTCTCTTTGGCCAAACCTCTATGGCGCGCTAATGGCAGTAGACCGTAAAAATGTAGTAAAAATCACAATATTGAGAATATGCCAACACCTCGACGTAATTATAACTAATAAATAAACCTAAAATAAAATTTAGTCAGTGGTATGCCAGCTATTTTGCCGAGGTTGTGAAAATAAAAATATCTGGCGTCAATGTATCTTCGTACGACGGAAATTGGACGTAGGTATCATTGAGGAGAAAAAAATTAGTTGTAATCGTGAAGTTAGACAATTTTTCACAGCATATTGAAAGTAGCATTTAAGAGCCCAAAATAGCAGTAAATATATAGATTAATATATGTATATCGAATCAATATAGTTCCTTCTTCTCAGTTCGTTATTCTACGCAAGGATATGATGACGTCATGATGTTTGATTGATTGTGATGGACCATTTAACTCTATTTTGAGCTTTGTGAGATGCTTTTGGTAGAGACAGTCCTATAAATTTTTTAATTTGATCACGCCACCGTGAAGGAGATCTGCCTCATGATCTTCTACCTTCCTCTCTGCATTCAACGATCAGTCTTTCCATGTATTATTTCCTTCTAGTGATATAAACAAAATATCTCAGAACATTTATGTTTATTGTTGTAATGAGTCTGGTATTACATTCAACCATTTCTTTGGTATCAGCTCATGTTTTGTTTTTAATAATGCATCTCCTCCTTCCTTCAGTAGCTCCTACGCTTTTGATCCGATCCCGGTGATTAATTATTCTTTTATTTGTCTACTGCTGTTCTAACCTAGTCTATTGTTGGTGGACTCTTTTCTCTGTCTGATTGGTCTAATGGTATATTAGGGTTCGCCGCTCTTCTATCTCCCTCAAGCTTTTCCAAAATGTTCTGTCCATCCTCTTAGTATTTCTTTTGACAGTTTTTTTGAAGTTGGCAACACTTTTTTAACTGGCGGCCATTTTGGCAGCTGTCAAGTGATTTATATTTAGTTTCGTTTGGCATTTCAGTATGAATAGACTGACGCCTGAATAATGCTTTCAAATTGTGCTTTATTTTGAAATTCATGGTTCTGTTTGAAATACGTATCGCGAACTACGTCCATTTTATGGTCAACATAATCGTCCATCAGAGCAATTTATTCGATTAACCATGGAACGTTTTCGCACCACGTTTACTCTAAATGATAATACGTATCTACAGAGACGTTGTACAGTACGTACAGAAGAAGTTGTTGCTGATGTAGAGCGTAGCATAAAGGAAGACCCGAATTAGTCTATCCGCCATCGTGCACAGCAGTTGGATATGTGTCCATCCAATTTATGGAAGATTTTAAGGAAAGATTTTGGTTTCAACATCATCATCATTACCCAGCCCTTTACGTCAACTGCTGGACATAGGCCTCCCTCATTTTTGTCCATTGTGCTCTATCTTGAGCATTTTTCATCCAATTTCTTGACATTTTCTTGAGATCGTCAGTCCAAAGTCTTCTCAAGCGAATTCTTTGTCCACCTTTCATCACTGATTCGGACGACGTGTCCGGTCCAGTTACATTTCAGTATGGCAATTCGAGAAATTACATCGCACCTTTTCTTCGTCTTAAGTCTTCATTTCTAACTCGGTCATGAAGCGATATACTCAGCATTGACGTTCCAAAGATCTTGGTTTGCGTGCTTACAAAATCCAGCTCGTACAAGAATTGAAGCTACATGATCGCCTAGCAAGGCGTATATTCTGTGAAAGGGCCCAAAACGATATTGTCGTTGATCCTGATTTTCATAAACGAATTTTATTTAGCGATGAAGCTCACTTTTGGTTGAATGGCTATGTCAACAAACAAAACTACTGTGTTTGGAGTGAAGATAATCCTTAAGTGTATATATATATATATATATATATATATATATATATATGGCCATACCATATCCTTTCTACATGGCCATACCATTTCAGCCTTTTGCATTCTATAGTTTCCAGGACGTCAATGTCTATGCCCATACGCTCTCTGATTTCAGTATTCCTTACTCTATCTCTTCTAGTGAGTTGGCAACATCTTGTCCAATAATTCATTTAAATTGCTTTTATTTTGGATGCGTCATTTTTATTTATTACCCAAAGCTCTGAACCATATGTAGCAATGCTTTCTATGATACTTTTGTATATCTTAATTTTTGTGTTTCGAGTGATGTGGTTATTCCAAAGTATACTATTCAGTTGACGTATTGCTGAATTTTCTTGACCAATTCTAGTAGCTATTTCTTTTGTATTCCGACCATTGTTTGTAATGTTTACTCCGAGATATTTATAGCTATCAGTATTTTGAATTTGTTTACTTCCTAGTTCTAAGTGCTTTTCTTCACCTCCCACTACTACGTACTCTGTTTTTGATGGATTAATTGATAAGCCCCACTTAGTATATTCTTCATCTATTTTTCGTAACATGTAGTGGATATCATCTTGATCTTCTGCAAGTATTACTTGGTCATCAGCAAAATGCAAGCTATATAGTGTATGGTCTCCAATTTTAACACCCATAGGTTGACATTTTCTTTTCCAAATATCCAAAACCCCCTTCAAATAAATCTTAAAGAGTGTAGGTGCAATGCAGCAGCCTTGGCGAAGTCCTTTGGTCACTTTTATCTTTTTTGTCACTTTTTGTTCAATCTTTATTACACTCGTCATATCATCGTACAACTCCCTTACAGCATAATGTAAATCGGTGGAATATTCTTGTCTTCTAGCACCTGCCATAGCTTGGCTAATGGGACACTGTCATACGCTTTTTGAAGATCAATAAATACCATGTGTGTCTCCATATTATGTTCCAAACGCTTTTCTATTGTTTGTTTTAGGGAGAACACATTGTCTATACAAGAACGACCAGTACGAAAGCCACTCTGATCTTCAGCGTCTTCCCAGCAATCTTCAATTCGGCTTTTAATTATCTTCCCGTAGACTCTACAGATTGAGTTAGTTACACTAAGCCCTCGGTAGTTCTTACAATCTTTTCTGTCGCCTTTATTTTTGTATAGATTGCTGATATATGCATTCTGGGGGTAGCTCTTCTCCTCTCAAGAATAAATTAAAAGTATAAGCCAATAGCTGAAATAGTTTGTCAGGGCCATATTTAATCAGTTCAATTGGTACTCCTCCCGGTCCTGAAGCCTTTTCATTTTTCATAGCGTTGGCGTGTTTTTTAATTTCTTCTGGTGTTATTTCAGTTTCTTCGCGGTAGGAAATATATTTTTGGTAGCCAATATCTTGGAATTCTGTTCGATCTTCTGTCAGCATTTGTTCATAATATTCGACCCATAATTCTGGGGCTATTAGAGTTAACCTACTGCATTCTTTTCTATCTGTTCTACTACCTCTAATTGTTTTCCAGGCTTCTTTATTTCTTGCTGTACCCATAAAATTTTCTACGTTATCGCAGGCTTTATTCCACATCTCATTTTTGGCTTTATTTACCTCTTTTTTTACTTCTTTGTTTAAGCTGTTGTACTGTTGTCGATAGTAAGGGTCCTTTGTTGCTAGCCATTTGTTATACATATTCTTCTTCTTTCCCACAAGATCTTCTATTTCTTTATTCCACCATTCATTTATATTTTTTATGCTATCCACTTCTCCAATAGCTTCCATTGCAGCTTCGTCAAGAGCTTTCATAATTTCGTTGTACGTATTAATTGGTGAGGAGTAACAAACATCGAGCAATTTCAGATTCAACCTCATTCGATACAGACATAAGTGTATGTTAAGACCCAATTATATCCAGAAAAACTGACTTTTTGGTGTGCTTTGTGGGCTAGTGAAATCATTGGTCTGTACTTTTTTAAAAACGATTCTGGCCAAAACGTTACAGTCCATTTACAGTACCTACATCAAAGTTACAGTACCTACCAAAAAAACGTTTGACAACCGCATATTTTCACGTTTCGGACCCGTGAATTGGCTTCCAAAATCGTGCTATTTAACGCCAGACTATTTTTTGTGTGGGGATATGTGAAGCCGCTAGTCTACGTTGATAAGCCTGAAACGATTGACCACTTGGAGAACAACATTCTTCGTCAAACCAATTTTTCGTTTTGTTCCTCTTTTTTTACCTTCCCTACTTAGTACTTCTGCAGCTGCATCTTATGATGTACCTATGATATTTCTGCACTCTTCCCACTCCTCATTTATGTTTTTAAGTTTTAAGGTCGATTCTCACTATACGTTCCGTTTACTTTCCATACCCGTTCCATATACCTCCCATTATTTTAACTACAATTCTCAGTAGACGTCGCGTTTACTTACAGTAAGTCTGGTTTTTCTCAATGAACTTTAAATTAGAGTGGAAACAACTTCCACATTCAGTTGTCTGATTAATATATAATATAATAATAATATATAATAATAATATATAATAAATAATTTAAAATTTATTCAGCATCGAGTTCCTTGACAATAGCTGACCAAATATTGTCTTTAAATGAATTATCGTTATATTTTTTATTTTCAAAATCATATAAGGCATTATTTTGCCTGACAAGTTCCATCAATTTTTCGTCATTCATATTTATCTTAACAACTTAGACTGAACCGCGATGTAATAATATTCGCACTATCCATACCGTACCCGATACATCGCAGCTTGTCGCAGAAAAAATACGTGGCCGGTAATCTTGAACGCGAGGCTTCGGGAATGGTAGGTAAACGGAACGGAAAGTGGGCATATACTATATGATTTGTGTTTAATAATATTTTATATAAATGGAAAGCCACGGATATGGAAAGTAAACGGAACGTATAGTGAGAATCGACCTTTAGTCTGTTTTATAGTTTGATGTCTGTATTTTCCTTATATTCTTTACTTTTGTCCTTGGAGTCCTTTTACATTATATCGTTCATGTTTAGAACCTCTTTTTTTTATGTTTGAAATTCTGGTCCTTACCGATTTCGACCAGGTAACGATCAGAATTTGCATTTGCTCCTAGTCTGGTGCGGACGTTTATTATATTCGATTGGTGTCGAGTATACAATAGAATGATCTATCATATTTACTGTAAGTCAGTCTGGTGATTTCTTGGTGCTTTATGTATATCTTTTCGGGCGAAGTACGTGTTGGCATTCACCATGTTAAGTGATCATGCTAGGTTTATTAACCTATTGCCATTGTCATTGATTGCTGATCCATAAGTAAGCGATTTCATAGCCTCCTTAAATTACAATTTTTTTCGGTGGCTCTATAATATGATATGTAGTAGTAATTGGTATAATGATTTACAAATCGTTTGTTTACTGTTGTTAGTAATAAATTATTAGCAACTTTGACGTAATTTAAGTAACTTTACTCGAACGCTGTTTAATAAGTGCAAATTATGTAACGTTTGAGGTTTGGATGACGATCAAAGCGAACAAACAATTATTAAAACTTGGCGTGAAATCGGTTTTGGTTCGTTTATGCACCATCACTGAATGGTACGGGTATGTATACAACACTTGCACCTACTTAAAGGTCGTATGTAAAAAACTTCAGTAACACAGGGTGTTATTGAAAGATTCTCGACAGAATTCAGAAACTTCACGTTGAATTATCTTTTCTATCATATTAATATTTTATAAAAAAGGATTTTAATATCAGTCTCAAATGATTCTCATTTTTGGTATCAGAATTATAAGTTTTTAAAAATATATTCTTATAATTCTTATAAATATAAAAAAAATGAGCATAACTATTGATAAACTTAGTTCCCTATATTACAAATATCTCTCTCTATCTCTGCCTCTCTCTCTCTCTCTCTCTCTCTCTCTCTCTCTCTCTCTCTCTCTCTCGCTCTCTCTCTCTTTCTCTTGTCGTTTCTCCGTTACTGAGGATCGTGATTTCCTTTAACATCCCTAACAAATTTTCTCCATTGGTCTCTATCTTCAGCTGCTCTAAGTATTTCGCAGAATAAGTGGCCCGCTGAATTCTGAATTTCCCCGGGTCTTATCCCCAGAACTTTTCCAGACACTCTCATTATTATCACCTCTGCGAATCATGTGACCAAAGAACTGTAGAATTCACTTTAGACATGTTGGGGATAGCCTTTTTTTAATGTCAAGTTGGTTAAGAATGAAAAAGTTTCTTCGATAAGCTGTCCAAGGTATACGCACCATTATTCTTTAATATCACATCTTAAAGCCATCAATTTTTTGGTGTTCTTGTGCGCAAAGGTTCGAAGATTCCGTCCCATATAGAAATATTGAGAATACAAGTGCATTCACGAGTCTCATCATAGACAAAATTAAATCCCATCAAAGGAGGATGCGAATCCAAAGTTGAAGTTCTATCAAATCAAATTTGATATTTGCCTCTACCATCGACTACTTCTTGGGACCGTATCCTCTTCAGGTTTCTAAATCTACTACGATTGGACTCCTGGATGTGTTTCTGTGGATATTGTGTTTCTGTGTAGTTTCTGTGTTTCTGTGGACATGTGTTTTTCGGCGCTGTACCTACACCACTGCTTGGTTGTTTTCAGCAACCGAATGGCTAGACCCTAATTAGATGTCCAATCAGTCTGTGCTTTTCTTTGTATAACCTCATTTGTATAAGCTCGTTCTCTTGTTGGCGAAGATATCTCTGATCTTTAGAAGCCTTCTTGTTGCCTAGTGCAGAATGTTCTAGTCCTCTTCTCCATTACCTTTCTCAGTGGTACGTACTAGAGCCTTTCTTAGATGGTTGCACTTGTTACTCTATCCTGCCATTTAGATTCATCGATGAGCCTGTAACACACCATCTCTGTTCTTTCTAGCTTATTTCACTTAGTCTCTGCTATGGAACTGCATACAGGGACTGCGTATAAAATGCAGCTCTAACGCCATCATTATCATTAGCTTTTTGAGTTCACTGCTGAACATAGGCAATGGTAAATAATTCCATTGCATCCGATCTTGAGCACCTTGAGTCCAGTTGTGCTGGATGTGTTTGATGTCGTTCGACCACCTTGTTGAAGGACGTCCTCAATTACAATAAGCATCGTGTCTAGGTCTCCATTCTAAAATTTTCTTGGTCCATCTTTCATCTCTCACTCTGGAACATGTCCTGACCAGTTCCATTTCAGTGTTGTAATTCTTTGAATGGTGTCCGTAACACCAGTTCTTCTCCTAAAACTATTTGATTTAAAAATCTGTCTCTGGGGGATATATTCAACATTGACCTCTTCATTGCTCTCTATGTCACTTGTATCTTATTGATTACTTTTCTGGTAAGAGTCAATGTTTCTGCTCCATACGTTAGAACTGGGAGTATACATTGATCAAAGACCTTCCTTTTCAAGCACATGGGAATATCTGATCTAAAAACTTTCCTCAGTTTTCCGTAAGCTGCAAATGTTAGTCTTCTTCTGTTTAACTGTGTCGTTTGATTGTCTTTTCTTGATTTAACTAATTTAGCTCCTCTAAAGTAGACCAGGTATAATTGGATGTTCTTGATTTACGATAGATGACTGATCTTGACTATATATGGCTGCATTATCTTCGTTACTGATGCGTTCTTCTTGATTTCTTGCATGTTTTTAGTGAAGTTGGACTCTTAGCCTGACTTTTATTTCTTAGAGGCCTGATCTGTAGATTGAAGATGCTGAAATGAGTCTTCTCTGCGTTGATCTTAAACTTTGTTGCATTTCTTTTTCTTCTTCTTTTTATGTAGACATGACTCTGTCTGTTTTTCAATGTGCCTCCAGTAAGTTGTCGTTCCATCGTTTTCGTGGTCTTCCTACTAATCGTCTTCCTATTGGGGAACGTCTCTTGCCGTCTTTACTACTCTATTTGTTGTCATTCGGCTAATATGATCGTTCCATTCCACTCTTCTATTTTTTACCCAGTTCTTGATGTTCTTCACCTTGCATCTACGTCGTATATCTGTACTTCTAGCTCTGTCCCATAGTGTTTTGCCATCAATTTTTTTAAGTGTTTTCATCTGTGCTGTTTCTAACATCCTTTTTGTCCTCTCTCTGTCAGGTGGTGTTTCTGCCGCGTATGTCATTATTGGTCTGATGACTATTTTGTAAATTCTGCCTTTCATTTCTTTCCCGATATTTTTATTTCTTCATATTTTTTCATTCAGACAGCCTGCGGCTCTGTTTGCTCAATTCGCTTGATCTTCCACTTTAGTTTCGAGCTTTCCATAGCTAGATAATGTGATGCCTAGATATTTAAACTATATCACTTGTTCTATTTTCTGACCTTCAAGCTCCAATTTACATATTAGTAAATTTGCTGTTGTAGCCATGCATTTTGTCTTTTTTGGGGAAATTAACATGTTAAATTTTCTGGCGGTCATATTAAATTGGTGCAGCATACGTTGTAAATCGTCTTCACTTTGAGAGAGTAGTATTGGTGATAGTGATTTGTTGCATTTCTTGGACACGGTATTTAGACGAAACTTGGGTGAATGAGGGTTACACAGTGGGTAAAATCTGGTAGGTCATAAAGGTTCAATCTTTACGACAGGCTTTTTTTGAAAGATTATCTAGAGGATTAAAGGTTCCTTCCGGTAGGGGACGACGCCTAATAATAACACGTATTGGAAGTGATAACGGGTAATTACTATTTAAATGGAAATAAGCCACAACTAAAGGTTAAAGTAAGTTTATTGACGTTTCAATTTCCACTTCGGAAATCGTTGATAACGGGTGTTTAGAAGGTAGTTCTTTAATATATCAGCAGTAAAAAAACAGCAGACTACCATGGAGATTTGGACGGTGATGTTTTTGAAGAATATTTTCAGCAGCTGATAGAACTGTTACCAAAAGGTTTGGTTGTAGTAATGGATAACGCTAGATATTATTTCCGTCAAATTTAACGTCTGCCAAATACTTTTTGGTGATGAATATATCCTTTCGTTGGTCCATGTAGTTTTGTACAAGCGTATTCAAGCAGAAAGCTGCTTCACGTGTACCCAGTGCGCTCTTGAAAGCAAATTGTGTCTCGCTGCTTAGCTCTTCCAGCTTTCTGAACATTCTTGTGTGGGATACATTGAAATGTGGCCGGTGTTATATATGGCATTGAAAATTGTGACCAGCATGTCGATGTTGTCATTTTCCAACAGTTTTATGGCTTCCGTAGTAATGCCATCCGGTCCAGGTACCTTGCCCAATTTTGCAACTTTTAGGGCCGGATAAATTTTCCGGAAAAATTTCTTCAACCTTTTTATGTAGTCCAAAGCTGTCCCCCTTTTCTTGTAATGATTCCAATGCTTCACAATCTTTTTTCACCCATCTTTCCTGTTCGGTTTTAATTCTTGTCCTTATCATACGCTGGGTTTCCTTGTATTTCTGTTGGATCTGATGTATTTTGTATTGTCTGCATTGCTCCATTAGATCAAGTATTACTTTCGTCATCCACTCGTTTTTATGATTTTTTTTTATTTTACTTGCGATTGCTTCGTCAGTATTGGCTATAGCCATTTTTATTTTCTCACAGGTTTCCTCTATGCAATTTACGTGTATATTTCTCAAGTTTTTATTGGATTGCTTAATATATGTAGTTCTAAAATCTTCATCTCTCATTAAATGTCTCATGTTTATGTATTTTTTTTATAGGTTTTTAACCTTTGCTAGTCGAAGCCGTCCATTCGCGATTACGGGGGTTGTGGTCATACGAAACGTCCGCAGCAGCGTACGATTCATAATTTTTGATTTCGTATCATGTGACCTGGATGTCCCCTGGTTCTCGCCATGTATACAATCTTCTTGGTGGGACCTGATACTACGTATTGGATATGACTAAATCATGTTCTTCACAAAATTCAATTAGTAACTCTCCTCGCTCATTTTTATTACCCAGATCGAAATCACCGTATCACCACATCTACCCTTACCGACTTTGGGCACAGGTAAAAGTCTTAAAATTACAACTTTTTTAGCGGTAGACTCTATTAAAATACATATTTTGTTTGAGCCGCCCGTGCTGTAAATTTCCTTAAAATATTGATTTATTACTACGACTCAATTGCGAAAATCTTTATAATGAATATCATTTATAATACTATTTATAGAGCTCCATGATTTTAAAAAACATTAATAAACTAAATACTATGTTTTAATAGGTACTATCTACAATTAATAATAGAATTAATGTTGTAACAGTGCAGAGATTGCTTAGGATTTACTAAAAGTTCTTTTTATCTAGCATTTAATGCATCTCTATGTTTATAAAAAATACATTTTTTGGTTATCTGTAAAAATCCTTGTTATTTATACTTTTGTTTTCGTATTG
The DNA here is from genome assembly GCF_040954645.1 of Diabrotica undecimpunctata. Lineage (NCBI taxonomy): Eukaryota > Metazoa > Arthropoda > Insecta > Coleoptera > Chrysomelidae > Diabrotica > Diabrotica undecimpunctata. The sequence continues at coordinate 141,169,220 of NC_092809.1, forward strand.
AACTATTTTATCTTTAAAAACTGTGATAATTTCAAATTCAAATAACATTGTACTTAAAACCGTTCCAGTGACTGACCTATCTCCATTCTGGACTAGAACATTTGACATTGCAATCAGTTATATGCTACGTAACCCTGACTTCGAATAATAATAATAATAGAATTGCGTTGTTGGAAGGTTAAAATTAAATTTGTTGTTTTTTGCTTTCTCAATAGGAACTACGTCTTGTTTTGAACAAAACTTTAGCGTGTCGGCCAGTCATTAAGTTTACCTCATTACATTTTTGAAAGCGACAAACGCAGATCTCGTAGGTGTATGGCCTACGACATTACATGTCAAATTATTTTAACTACGCTATTCAATTTTTTTACAGAAAAAAAAAGAAAACAAAAAACTTGGATTATGAAACGAAGAACAACAAACAAAGCGATAAATTAGAAAAGGAATGATTATCTAGAACTCTACAGAAAAACACACAAGAAGCTAAAGACATATGCAATTAAAAGATAAATTATGATGATAGACAAATAACACGACCTGCACCTAGAAGACCTACAGATTCTAGGGGTTAGAAGATGGAGGGAAGTTGCCAGGAATCGACAAGAGTGGCGACTTCTTTGTGAGCAGGCCAAGATCCACAACGGATTGTCGAGCCACTTATGATGATGAAATAACACGACAAGCTCACCAGAATACTGAGATAAGTTTATTACTGATATCGAATATACACGGAAGACATAAATAAATGAATAGATCGGGACAGGGCCCATTTGTGAGCCCTTCACACAGACCTCCTCAGGCATGTCCATTATATCACCCCTACCATACAGGCTAGGCCCATAAGGACCTGGTATTCGTCATTTCTGGGGTCCAGGCTTCTCCGGGCTGGCATATCTGCTAGAATCAACTGGAGCTCTAAAACTGTGCTCTTCCTGCCGTTCCGAATCTATAATCCTTTAGTAACCTTGTGGCTTCACAGAAATTTACAAGTATCTTTAGGGGTAACTCCCTCATTTGGCTCGGTTGCATAAAGGCCGAACACAGGATCTACCACCTCTGCCAGGCACTTCCAGATAACATGTGAGGTGGTTTCCTCCTCCTCATCATATAGATGGCACTGTGCCAATCAACGCAGATGTAGGTGCCGCCTGAGGCTACAGTGGTCGCTAAGCATACTGACCACCAGAGAGCATCTTCTAAGGTATAAGACTTTTGGATGGCCCCACTATGTGGAGCCTAGCTTGTCACATACCTCCACAACTGCCCCAGGAGTTCTGGAACCTCCAAAACAGAGGACCCTTTAGACTACCCCAACCAGCACTACAGGACACTCCAATCACGTTCGTTCCCTTTTACACCTCTGTGTCCCGGTACCCATAATAAGTTAACCCTATTGTCAGCATAAGTCAGCGCAATGTCAACCAGTGCTCTTTTGCACTCAAGAACCAGCTTATAACTGATTTTGGGCTCTTTCAAGGCCCTCTGACTGTCAGAGTAGATAGAGATGGTCCTGCCAGAGCAAGCTCTATCTATTATCTACTGAGCACATTCCAGGATCGCAAAGAGCGCCGCCTAAAATACTGATGCATGGGAGCCAAGAGCCTGGCTAGACTCAAAACCGATTTCGCTACCGTATATTCCAGCACCTGCCCGCTCGTCCATTCTGAACTTATATGTGAACCAGGTGATGGATTAGTGCTGGTTCTCGTTCCATCCACTCATCCCGGTCAGGAAATTGAAACAAGAAATATTTTCCTGTTTTTCAAACATTTTTAATTTACGAAGTGTCCAAAATCAAATATTATTTAAAAAAATTCAAATAACGCCAAAACGGTAACACTTATACCGAATGATGCTCAACAAAATATCCCTAAAATTCAACGAGAAATTTAAAAATGCAATGCACATCAAATAACAAACTTAAGGACTATTTCTGATTTATGAAGATGTTTCTAATATCTACTCGTAGTTGTTGGAAAAGCAGACCGATATAATCTAGTGCTAGATCACTATGAAATTAGAAAAGTTGAGTTATACAAATAACTTCTTCGAAAATCTTCGAAATCAGAATAGTCGAAAGCATTGCAACTTATGGAGCTGAGGTCTGGCAAATGACAGAATGGTTAAAAAAGAAGCTACTGTCAATGGAAATGGAGTTTTGGAGACTTTTTGTAGCCTGATAGAGACTGATATTTCTTTTAGTTATTTATTTAAGATCCTGTACCGTGGTTTACCACTATATATCAATTTAATATTGCCAGGTCAATGATAGTTTTCGTTTATTAGTACTAATTAATAACTGTCTTTTTTAATAAATAATTTTTATTGAAAAAATATAAATGAGTTGTTACTGCACTGATGTATTTCGCGACCCTAACCTGCTAATTATTTTCTCTCTCTTAGTATAATTTATCTTTACTCTTTTGAGCGCATAACATTAATCGGCCGTGGTGTCGCGTGTAGTACGCTGGTGTAGTAAATATTTCATATGAGTTCAAATCCTACCTCTTGAAGACTTTTTCCTATTAATTAAAAATAATATTGTAAGAATAAATGGTTAATAGAATTGGCGCTGTGTCTGGGTCTGTGTCGGCGCATGCGCAGTGTGTCTGTCTGGTTTGAGTGTCCCATATTCTACTCATACGACAAAATAAGAAATAACGAGATACGAGAAAAAGAAAGCATATCGAAACAAAAATAATTGACATTGAAGCCAAGAGTTTCGGATGGTAGGATGGTACGGACATGTAAGACGTATGAATAAAAAAGGTGGTCAAAGAAAATGATGGAGACCAGAGCAGAGAAGTCCTGCCCAAGGAAAAATAATAAGAAATGAAGATACGCATAATGAGCTAAATAAATTAGCTAAGAAACTAAATGAAAGAAAAAGAAAAATGTTTCACAAAATGGAAAACGAAGGAGAACCCAAAAACGCTCAATTAAAATAAAAAAGGCAGTAGAGATGTATGGAGACCTTGGAAAAGATGGTCACAATACCCTTGTGAAGACGAATAGTCAAAGCCTAATCCCTGTAGTGAGGAAAAAGATAAACCGAAAAAAAATAAGATAAACCCCTTAAAAATATGGAGTGAAGTTTGATGCCGAAACAGGCTACACGTACCTCTGAAGCTCATTGTAGAACTACATTTTGGCACACCAGAAATATGTCGTTTTCCTTTTATAACGAGAATTTTCTATTTTATTATTGTAGTAACGAAATTACTGTAATTTTGCAAATTGCTATCTAAAAACCGCCAATATCGGTACACGTGTGTTCGATATCTACCTGTTTTTTCCACGTGTATCTATAATTAATTATAAATAACATAATATTTCACCTTTAATCAAGCATCCATTACTCTTTTTAATGTGATATCGCTGATCAGAGCGAACATTTTTATAGACGGAAGACTTCATCAGCACGGACATGTCGCCTGTGCGTCATCGATTCATCATCAATGAACCGAATAACCGAACATGATTCTAGCTGGCTGGAAAATATAGCGTCGTTAAAAATCAACACTCCAATTAGACATCGTCAAGCTATTTTTATAGGGATGTATTAGCAAGCACGTTAATATGTACCGTGATTTAAAAATGTATCGCAGTTACCTACATGTCATCAGTAATTCTTTTAAATATGTAGACGTGGTAGTATAAGCAAATACTGGCAAAAAATACAAAATTTTACTTGAACTTTAAACTTCTTTGGTGGCGGAAAATGTGCGTATTTCCATTGCATCGATGACAGCTTACTGGATTGTTTTTTTTTTGCATAGGCATTTGCCATTCAGTCAGTCACATACTGGATTGTTCAAAATAATGATTTCATGAAGCGTCAGTAGTAAGTAAGTATGTACGAAAGAAAGTCATTACCATTTTATCTGTATTCCATTAGATGTTGCAAAGATAAATCCATGGTGGTCTAACGAAAGCGTAGAACCAACATACATTTTCCAAAATTGCTCTGACTGAAATTCGACGATTGCAGTAATCAATGCACCTTTTTTAAGAGGTGACGTTCATGCTCACCCTAGCGCCTGTTTTTTTCGCTCTAGGGTAGTGTAGGACATCACTTACGCAAAACCTGACCGTACCCACACCTACTAACCACCTCTATCTTCTATGGCATACTCGACTACACTTATCGAGTGTTACTTCGAGCATGTCGCTTTTGGCTCTGTTGTATTTATTCAGTTCCTTTTATTCTTTTAGTTCTGCTCATTTTGTAACATGCTGTTTACTTTCTTTTTATAATTTCCATGATAGTATTTACCGTTATGTTAAAGTATTCTTTGCTAGCTATGGCTTATTTTTTACCAGCTCTTACCTTTTCTGACTGAATTGACTCATACAAAAGCGCAATGTTCTGCGCTGCGTCCCCTCCACACATTTCGGTGGTCATTTGTCTTTTCAACTTTATAGGTATAGGTGCTAAAGGATCCATGGGCCATCAAAAATTGTATGAAATAAAAATTGGTATATCTAAATTCGCAGTTGATCCAGAGCTCTATGTTGGGATGAGAGTTCTCGTCCAATTTGCTTTAGTTCTTTTTTCGACCACTCTCTCTGCCACTGTCTCATACATTTTTCTCTGCTTTCAACTCCTGCTACAACTTGTACAGCAATTGTTAAGGTTGTCCTATATGCTCTTACCACTCCTAGTATTGGTTTTCTTTGTGCCCTTATCCTCATTTTTATTTACTTTTTTTTCTTTAATACCTCTTCCCAAAGTGGGCCCGCATATAGAACTGTATTTGTTCAAAGCCCTGTTTCCCTTTTCTATGAACCCCGAATTTATATTATCTTCCATTATGACGGCTAGATGATCTGAAAAAGCGACTGTCTTCATCCCTTCCCCAAACTATAACTTAATACCCCGTTGTACATGATGTTCCACACTATCGGTCCCAACAACGATCACTGAGTTTTAAAGCTTCTCCTGCCTCTCTTAATTCCTCCATTGTGAAATACACACAACGCAAAAGTCTAGGGATATTTTTATAAATAGATGTATTTTGTTTATCTGTAGTCAACTTAAAAAAAGTAATACAAAATTTGTGGTTTAAATTGTTGTTTAATATGTTAAAAACCATAAATTGCAAAAAAAAAACAGAAAATTGGAGCAAAAAAAATATATTAAAAATCACCCATGATTCACATATCACCATAAAATGTCAAAAATACGAAAAATTATAAACTTAAAATAAAGTATGGCCACCACGTTGGTTTATCGCAGCTATACATCTACTGTTCATGCTTCGAATCACATTGTTAATGTCTGCTTGAGGTAGTTGTGTCCATTGTTCTCTCAGAAGCTCTTTTAATTGAAACTTATTGTAGATATTGCCCATATGTGGAGTAATTCTTCGTTGAAGCATGTCCCATACATGCTCAATGGGATTCAAGTCCGGTGATTGTGCTGGTCACGGCAATACATCAATACCCTCGTTATCCAACCAGTTTGTTACAATATGCGCAACGTGTGGTCGAGCATTATCATGCATAAAGTAAAAATTTTCTCCAACAGCTGCAGCAAACGGGCGCACAACAGGTTCAAGAATAGTGTCCAAATATTGCTGATTTGTGAGAAAGCCACGTGGGAAAACGAGGTCAGTTCTTCCGTAAATCATGATTCCGCCCCATACCATTAATGTGCCACCTCTGTATGCATACACTTCTTGAAGATGTCGTAATCGTTCTCCATCTCCGGGTCTTCTCCAAACTCTTGTCCGACGAGAATCTGGATGAAATCCATATCTAGACTCGTCACTAAACAAAACTGTGGCCCAGTCATTGTCAGTCCAATTCTGAAACTCTTGACACCAGGTTAATCTTGCAGCGCGATTGCCTCTAGATAGAGGTGGACATCTCAGTGGTCGCCGACTACGAAGATTGGCTTCATGGAGACGATTCCTCACAGTACTGCTGCTAATTGTTACATTATGTGCAAGCTGTAATTCATGAACCAGCTCGAGTGCCGTGATTGTTGGCTGCCTTCTGGCATTTAAAATTAAATATCGGTCTTGAGCGACGGTTGTAGAGCGACCACGTCCTGGATGTTGCTCGGCTGGACTCCCAGTGTCTCTAAACCGACGCCACAAACGACTTACGACGCTTTGGGAGACACCCAGCTGATCAGCAACTTGAGTTTGTCGCATACCAGCTTGAAGGAGGCCCACGGCTCTATTCATCTCGTCCAACGTTAAATGTTGTCGTTGCATGGTAAAAAGACAATATCATTAACTCACCTATTAAGCAAGAATGGTGGAATAAAGTGACTACAATTAAAAATAAACAAAACATAAAAATGTCGATTTTTTTCCCTTTTAAAAAACATTCTAAAACACGTATTGCTATCAGTTTTACAATTTTTTTTTTTATAAGAAGTGAGTGTCTATATTAACAATTATAGTACAAGCAAATTTATATGGTCAAGAAATTTCTGTCATTGGTATTGTCAAATTATTAAAATATCCTTAGACTTTTGCGTTGTGTGTATATTGGTGTCTCTTCTAACGTGGTTTGTTTTTGTTTCATTTTGTCCTGAGAAGGAAACAGGTTTATTGCCACCTCCCATCTTCTATTGTCCTCCAAACTATAAGGCATTTCTGTCTGTCTTTATTGTTTTTACCACTATTTTGTAGGCGTCTCCTCGTATGTGATATCCCCCTTTGATATCTTTGTGCTCTCCTAATGTTTCTATGCATTTTTTCTTAATGTGTCTATTTCTTGGTTCCACCAGTATGGCAGAGTGTATTGTCTTCAGTGCCTTTTACCAAATTTACTTTTCATCACTACTAGTTTTAGTGTATTTTGCAACTCACCTATTGTTTCTATATTTTCTTTCTGTAACTCTTCTATCCTTTTTTAAGCCTTCATCAGTTTACTGCTCCTCTAATTCTACCCATTTTTTTGTCTGCTTTTATATTTACTTCATATCTTATGTATTTGTGGGATGTAAAAACTTCCTCGTCGAGCACGTCTCACTCTGTAATTTTCCTTGCTATTTGCTGGCTCGCTACCGTGATGTCGATGTGCGACTTCGATTTACCTCTTGTAAATGTTGGTTTATTATTATTTAAAACCACCAAGTCCACATGTACGATCCACTTATTCTATAACTCTCATTTTTTGTCATTTCCTGCAGCTCCCCAAAGGATGGACTTGGTGTTTACATCTCCTGCAATGATATATCGCCTACAATTTCTTGTGGTGTCGATTACTCATTGTGTGCGGCTTATCATTCATCTCCTCTCTTCCACTGTTAAATTTTCAACAGCATTCATTGACAGTTTGATACGCACATAAGCGTTTCCATTAATTGCTTTTATATATATATATACCTATATATCGCACGCTATATTTGGACGGATTGTTAACCCTTAAGTACCATGGCGGGGTCAAAATTGACCCCCCGCGTTTTTAATGCCAAGTTTCGCTACCGAAACATAGATTGAGCATTGCGCGCTTTCTGCTAATCTTCGACCGGTAGGTGATTTATCGATCTACGAAAATTCCGTTAGTTTATCTGTTACTACTGCAGAGTTAGGCACGCATAGGGTCAATTTTGACCCGCTTATGGTATAAGTGTTTCTAGTGCAATTAACGAGTAATTTGAAATGGCGGGGTGTAGTCGCAATAAACGTCCTCTGACACAGAAAGAACTTGAAGAGGAGGGACAAAAAATTATGGACAATGGACTAGATAGTGACAGTGAGTTTTTAGACCAGGCTAGTGAACACAGTGATCACGAAACAGACAGTGAAGAGGAATGGGACGATGATGACAAAAAAAATTGGCAAATTAATAATTCCGAAACTGGTAGTGAATATTCGGGTGAAGAAAGTGATATAGCTGACTCAAGGGATGTGTTTTATGGCAAAAATAGGTACAAGTGGTCTAAAACTTCTCTCACCTTTTCTCGTACACGTAAACATAATTTAATTAGTCATTTACCTGGTGTTATTGCAAAAGCTCGAGCTAGTATGCCAGAGAAACCAGTTGATGCTTGGGAATGTATTATTAGGCACGATATATTGCAAGAAATTCTTGAGAAAACCAATGAACGAATAACTAATATGGCTTCTAAATATAATTTACACAATTTATCGTGTCAATATATTAATCATCTTGACATAATTGAATTAAAGGCCTTCTTAGGCTTATTATATTTAGCTGGGGTATTTAAATCCAATAATGAAGATTTAAGGTCTTTATTTGCTACGAATGGTACTGGCCGTGATATATTTCGAGCAACCATGTCACTAAACCGATTTTATTTTTTGCTTGGAAGCCTTTGTTTTGACGACCCAGCTACTAGACAAGAACGTATTGCGCACGGAGATAAACTGGCAGCTATATCCAATATTTTTAATATGTTTATAATTAATTGCCAGTCCAATTATAGCTGTGGTGAATATCTCACAATAGATGAAATGCTCATTGCATTTAGAGGAAGGTGCCAATTCAGGATGTATCTCAAAAATAAGTTAGACAAATACGGTCTGAAAATGCAGTGTTTAGTAGACTCTAAGACACATTATTTGCTAAATGGTTTTATATATACTGGAAAAGATACACGCAGAGCAAATCCAAAAAAGTTATCCATCCTCACTCTAGATGTTTTGACACTTATTCCACCAATTTCTGGTACAAATAGAAACATAACAGCAGATAATTGGTTTTCGTCCATTGAGCTAATAAAAGAACTGAGAAGCCATAAAATTTCATATGTTGGAACTCTAAAAAGAAATAAAAGAGAGGTTCCTGCTGAATTTCAACACCAAAAAAACAGGCCACCTAATTCTGCCTTATTTGGTTTTACAGGAAGCGAGAGCCTTGTATCTTTTGTTCCTAAGAAAAATCGTGCAGTGTTGTTAGTGTCAACTATGCATTATTCCAATACATTGGTTAATAGAAAGCCAGAGATTATAAATTTTTACAACGACACAAAAGGTGGAGTGGATTCATTGGATTGGAGAAATGTGCATGCTATAAAACTGGCAGAAGAACTCGTAGATGGCCTCAAGTAATATGGTTTCGCATTTTGGACATTGCAGGATTAAATGCTAACGTAATTTTTAATGGAGTTCAGCAAAATCAAATAATGGAAAGAAGATTGTTTCTAACCACTTTAGGTCAAGAACTTATTAAGTCCCATTTAACTCGTAGAGCTCAGCAAACTTGTTTACCGAGAGAAATTCGTAGTGCCATTTTTAAAGTTTCCGGACTTCAGGAACCAATGCCTGCCGCAAATCCAGAGCCACAACGACGAAAAAAGAGGGGAAGGTGTAAAATATGTCCATATTCCAAAAACCAAAAGAAAGAAAGCTCATCGTGAGATAAATGTCGAGATTTTATTTGCAAAAATCATTCCCGCATACAGACGTTATGCATAAGCTGTGTTGAAAATTAAGGTAAAATCATGCTTGTCATTTTTGAGATACGAAATCCAAATCGTTTTTTTTTTTTATTTTAGGTAGGAGCTATGATACCTAGATTTCACCATTGGATATAAAAAAACTGCACATTGTTATTATTTTTCTTATAATTCGAGAAAGTGCATAGCTATGTTAATTTGACTGAATACAAAAGTTTTTTTTAAATAAAGTTATATCTAATTAACCAAATTCGTTTATTTTTATATAAATGTAAAAGTAGCTGTAAACAAAATAATTTAAAATAAAACAAGTTAAAAAAAATATTTTTTGATACAAAAAACAATGGGGGGTCAAATTTGACCCTGCCATGGTACAAATGTTACTATTTTTGGCCATGGTAGTTAAGGGTTAACAACAAACGCCGCTTTTAAGTTACAGTACTTGAGAACTGATCGGTATGACGTTTACAAACATAACTAACATTGCAGAACGTCAGTTGAGTGGTTTTCATTGTTTCCAAGTCTAACCTAACCAAAGATGGGTTTCAATTAAACAAGCCTCGTATTATTCGCTCGTGACAATCCTGTAGATACTTTATCATTTCAGCAATCAGCTTGGTTAACATAACACCGTGTATGGACAATCTCGCGCAAGAACGACATACCTATATGAATGGAAAATGAGTCCGTTCACCTCGCGAAGTGCAACTGAATGCCCACTGAGGCTGATTATGCATGCAGAAACAACAAAGGAACCGGTGTTGGAATTTACAGTTGATGGCTGCCAATTATGTTTTTCGGTCGGACGTTTGAGTGTCAAGGCCTTCAATACATGTTTATGTAAATATTTTGAATGTTTACGTAGAAAAATATAGAATGGGAGACTATGCAGAGTGTATCACAAAACGTTTATTCTATAAACAAGATAATAACAACAGCAAGTCGTAATAACATCAACAAATTATTAACGTATGTTTATATGTACATAATATAGATTGTAACATTATAAATGTCACATGATTGTTATTTTTCTTTAAATAATTATTTTATTCCAATTTTCGCTGATTCTATTCATTTCTGTTTTGTTTTACTATTTTTCTTCTAAAAATAGTTAGCGCTCAACTCTTTGTATATTTCCCATAATCTATCCCAGTCTATTCTGCGACATAGACATATATAAAATATCTATGTCTGTAGCCAACTCCAAGCGATAAAATGTATTTGTCAGTTGGCAACTCCAGCCTGTCATGTAAGTCTTCTCTTCTAAATAATGGTGGCAGTAATGTTTTTTTTTGCATTTTTTGTCTACTTAAGTGGAATTTCTGCTCATAAATTTGTTTTATATTATATAAATCTCCATTAGATTGTTGTGGCGTTTTAATAAATTTTTGTCCACTGTTTTAGGTGAGGTTTCCTTAAACACATGGTCCCTAAGCTCATTTGCTGTATATTTGCTGATTTGATGTATATGCAACTTGTTTGTGACCGGCTAGTAAAGTAAAACTTCCAAAGATTTGTGAGGTTACGGTCAAAAGGCCTAGGTGATTAAAACACTAATATATGTAGACTCTTTTATTGAAAGTCGAGCTTTCGAAACTGTTTACTTTCTTTATCAAGACAATAAATGTTGAGATAATAGTTCGCAAGCTATATTAAAATGAAAAACAATATGATACATAATTGTAAAATACAACAATTCAAACATATAATACAACATAATTTGACATAAGAAATAATTATTTGACTTAGGTCAAATGATGAGTCAGTTTGATCATTTGCTGTTGATATTCTTAGTTGGTCTTAGACTTAGTTTTTCATCGTGATAGTCTTTAACTTTAACTATGACATCATTGGATTGTGCATACACCCCTATTATTACTATTTCATAACCTTTTACTACGAGTTCGATTTTTTATTAAGCGTTCATTCACATCATCCCAGTCTTTGATTATTCTTCACGTGCCATATCAGAATTATCCGACGTTGGCGATCACTATTGCGAAGGCTTTTCGATCTTCTGCCACATGGAATGGAAGTATTTGATACATCTGGCTACCTTATTTTTAATGAGTATAGAAACGCCCACCTTTGCTCTCTGATCCTTTTTATGCCACTGTATCGATGCACATACTCATCTATCTGTTCACTTTTTGTGATTGGATTATTAGTGATGAGCCGTTTGGTTTTCGAAGCAGTATAGTTGTTTGGGACACCAAGTACTCTTATTTTTATCGACCATTTTTAAGAGAGGAAAAAACCAAAATGTTGGCATCGATGCCAAATAACAGAGATAGAGCTAGAAATGCCGAACAAAACTTTAGCATAGACCACTTTAATTTTGAGGTAGTAAATAAGTTTACCTACCTAGGTTCTCTTATCAAAAGCGATAATGACACATCTAAAGATGTAAAACTAAGGGTACTGTTAGCGAACAAATGTTATTTTGAACTAAATAAGCAGCTAAAAAAAAAAAGAAATTTAAGTGAAAAACCAAACTAACAATATATAGATCATTTGCCCTACCAGTGCTGACATATGGGTCAGAAACATGGACCATCTCCAAAACAGACGCAAATCGTCTGCTCGTCTTCGAAAGGAAGTTACTACGCAGAACAATTGGCACAATCTGTGATAATAGTATTTGGAGAAAGCGATATAATTTCGAATTGTACGAGTAGTATAAAGAAATTGTTAATGGTGGAGATGTAATATCTTTCATAAAAATGGGTAGGCTTAAATGTGATAGACATGTGTCAAGTTAAAATGAAAATTACCCACCCAGACGAACCCTATTAGCGGCACCAATAGGAAATAGGAGTAGAGGTAGACCAAGAAAGAGATGGAGTGATGATGTGGACGAGGACGCGAGGAAGATTGGCGTTGGCGTAGCAAACTGGCAAGGGTTTTCGATGAACAGAAACGACTGGCGAAATAGACTGGGGAAGGTCGGTGCTCAACTGTAGCATGACTGACGATGATGATGATTTTTCAGAGAAAATAATGAAAAAATTAATAAATAAAACATAAATAACAAATTTCTTACTGCAAAGAGAAGGAATAACGTAATAAGTTATTATGAGGAGAAAAAGAAAAAAGAATTGACTAATGTATTCCAAATAATCTAGAAGCATTTACAAGTAAAGTTTTTACATTTGAATTCTCAATCAATCATCCACATTGGAATGTGCAACTTTAGTAATAATAAACGTTATCGAAATAATTTCTATCTATTAAAAACAAATAGTAAATTAACATATATATTTACAGTATAAAAGTTCATCAACAAATTGCTCAGAAAAATAGTTGACTCACTGTTAAATAATTTTACAATTGGTCATTTAATTTTATTTAGAAAACATTTTGCAAGGTCGCAACCATTATTTGTACCAATTAACTACTTTAATCTAACGAAAAAATTACAGTATTTTTATGTAAGAATTTTGGTGCATTTTTTTATTTGTTCATTGGTTATATGTAATGTTTGAAAACAAGTTTTGATATACAGTGGAACAAACTTGAAATTTTGTTAACATTTTTATATTGCCTAATTTTCCATGTTGTCGTAACATAAAAACAAAAAGACAAAAGTTAGTTGTTCTAAATATCGACGAAAGTGTTAGCAATTCTTAATATCCCACAATTTGATCTTCTTCTTCTTGTTGTAGAGATGTAATGAGGAAATATGCTTGACATATTATTATTGTAATATTCGTTATTGGTTACATCTACATCACATAACTAATTCAGATTAATTATCTGACAAATTCAGTAAACACCCCAACAGCTCCTGCTCCGTCAAATCTCGACGACACATGATATCAACAGAAAGGAGAAAAATCACAATGAAAAGTCAAAATACAGATTAAACACGGACTTGCAAAGAGCACACTTAAACCAACTAACAATTTTTGATTTTATTTTTTAGTTTTTAGCATTTTTTACAGAAAATAAGTAAAAACTTCCCAGAAAAGTAGAATAAGCTCATAAAGACCGTATTTTTCTAGGTAGACATTAACATATTCAAAAAGTAATTACACTAAGTACCTGTAAAAGTGAAATTGTAATCCTCATATAGATCTAGGAAAGTCTTGAATTGTGAATTTTGTAAAATAAATTTAAATGAGTAATACAAAAGATCAAAAATAAACAGCGGCCAAAATGACCGCATCCGGTGCTTCTTGGTAGAGATTAACGTAGCTCAAAAAGTAATTACACTAATTACCTGTAAAAGAGAAATTATAATCCTCAAATAGATCTAGGAAAAGTCCTAAATTATCAAGCTTCTACGAAAAACTATGAATAAGTAAGAGGGCAAAAATAAAAACCTCTGATGCTTCCAGTGTTAATTATTGCAAACATAGCTTCAAAAGTTGATTTTTTTGAAAGTTATTAGTAAGCAATAAAAAACTTAAATTTCGCGTGATAATAAGGACAATATCACATGTATTCAGCTATAAAATTTAATATATAAATATAAATAATTAATAAAAAGAAGTTCCACATAAGTTATTGCAAAATTGAAATTGTTTATCACAGAATGCTTTTATCTACAACCTTATTATGCGTGAACTATTGGATCTACATCAATTCTGAAAGCATCAAATTGAAGAGAAAGGCTTATTTTATCAAATTAAATCATTTAATAAGTAAAAAATTATGTTAAATATTCTAAAATAGATTTACAAAAGTACTGTGATTTTAAGCTTAAAAACATGTATGAAAAACTTAACCTTGTACTGCCCAATTTTTTTTATTGCAAAAAAAATTTCCACTGTTATATAGTTCCAGGATCGGATCAAATTAAAACATTTTTGAAGATTTTTTAAATTTTTTATTTCCTTTGTTTGTGGGTTTGTGAGGGTTTGTGACTCTCAAATTACAATGGGAAAAAAGTCAATTTTTATGAAAGTCCACAAAGCAAATAGAATTAGGCGCAAAGCACAAATTTACATTACATTTTTCACATATTTTGGCACGCCCAGACTTCCCGGTTTCTTGCAACGACCGCGCTTTTCTGAACATGTAGGCCAATGGCCTATTCCGTGTTTCCGTATGTATTTCTCCGGTAGAGAAGCGATAGGTCCTCTTTTCCTTTTCTGCTCTATTTCTTGTTCTATTATCGATAGACTGGACCTTCCCCTCTTCTTGAGCCTATCTTGACAAGCGGCAATAGATGCTTTGAAATCTAAAACACTTCCACAACTGCTAAATCAAATATATGGAACACAATGCGGAGGTAACACTTTTTAGAACGAATCCGAGTAGTTCTATATAAAGCCGTCAACGAGTCCACTCCGCCCATACATTTATTGTAAAACATTACAATGTAAGGACACAGTGGCGCACCCAGGGGGAGATTTTGGTGGTTAACCCCCCTCCCCCAGGGCACTATTTTCCGACACTGTTACACACAAATTTTAAGGACTCAGCGTGGAGGTAGCATAAAAAAAATTTCGGTGCCCAACCAAAACCCCCCCGCAGGAAGATTCTAGGTGCGCCACTGTTAGGACATTCCACAAAAATGGTTTCTTTCTTTGCTTTGTCCCATCTTTGAACTTGACTTCTAGGATACGTTCCTACAAACGAACTCAGTAACCCTCTAAGGGTTATTCCTTCTTTCTTGTAGATAAGTTCTTCGAAACTCTACCTTCCTTTCTTTTTCATATCTTTGTCGGTAGAGAAATTACATTCCTACAATCCTTCAGTTCAATTTGCAATTGCATACTTGTAAACCAGTTATCAAAATATATCTCTTGGTAAGCATTTCTTGGGATTATTGTGGCCAATTAAAGAACCACATTTCCGCTGACTCCAACATTTGGTAAATATTCTGGATGCTCTTCTTTACCAGTATACAGTTCAAAATTATATACATTTCCGTTGGTATCGCATAGAAGAAACGCTCTGTAGCACCACTTTTTTGGTTTGTTTTTTATATAAATTTTTAGACTGTTTTCCTTTCAAAGGAATAACTTGTTCGTCCACTGATATTTTACTGTCATTGGAATTTTCCAAAAATTTGCTATAAATGGTTCCAAAAGCGGTTTCATTTTGTATAACTTATTTCCGGTAATTATCTGACTATTGTCATTGAAGTGGATATTGTTTTTTATTTGTTCCCAGCGATTCCGACTCATAGTTTCTGCAACAACTGAAATTCGAGTAGATGCTTTCCAGTACATTCTAGTTAAGGGTAAACCATACACTGACATGAACAAACTGTATACCATACCGAAAAAATGTATTTATTCTATTTCGTTCTTGTCCACATTTAAAGATTTTTCAGTGTTCTTTTGGGTAGAATACAGATTTGTTTCATAAACGAAATTGTCCAAAACATCAATTTTCGTTGATTAGAGCCGGAGATATTTCGACTTTTATAAATTTTAAGTTATGAATTGAGATTTTGAAATAGTAAAATTGCTTCACTTTTAAACCTTTTATCTTTGGTGCATCATACGGCTTATTTTTAAAGGAATCATTTTGAATTTTTTTTGTCAAAACTCTTACTTTTAATATTTTAAATGGTGCTTTTTAAATTTCTTATTATTTATAAACAAAGCTACGGTGAATTTTTGAAAAAAGAAGGGCTAACTCGGGTTCTAAGGGGCGTAAGACATTTTATTATATTACATTATATATTATATATTAAATTCGTGTAAAAATACCACCATTTTGAATAAAATGTTGATTCGTCTCAGTTATTTTAAATGTTTATAAGCACAAAATAACGGTACTTTTGTACAATATTTAGCATAAACTTTTGAAACGCTAAATTATTTAATTTTATAACATAAGCCTTTCTCTTCAATTTGATTCTTTCAGAATTTATGTAGACTTAATAGTCTACGCATAATAATGTTGTAGATTCAAGTCCCTATTCTTCTTCTTCTTGTTCCTACTTTATAAATAGGCAAAATGCCTGTTTTACTTCGGTTTTTAGCCTCAATTGACGTTGTCTGACCATCTTTTCCTCGGTCGTCCCAATGATCTTCTTCCATTTGGCGATTTGTCTCTTGCTATTCGTACTATTCTATTTTATGTCATTCTTTCGATGTGTTGATTCCATTCCACTTTTCTTCGTTTGGTCCACGCGTTTATTTCCTCTATACCACATCTCGCTCGTATTTCCTCACTTCTTACTCTGTCTCTTAGAGTTTGGTTTGTTATTTTTCGTAAGACTTTCATTTCTGTTGTTTCCAGTAGTCTTTGTGTTTTCGCCGTATCTGCTCTTGTTTCCGCTGTGTACGTCATTATCGGTCTTATTGTTGATTTATATATCCTGGTTTTCGTTTCTGTTGTGAGGTATTTGTTTCTCCAGATTGTGTTGTTGAGACATCCTGCTGCTCTGTTTGCCACGTTCTTTTGTTTTTGTACTTCTTCCACTTTTCCGTAGCTTGACAGTTTTATTCCCAAGTATTCAGTTTCCATCACTTGTTCTATTATTTTGTTATTTACGACTAGTTTACATCTTCTCGGTTCCGTTGATATTACTATCGCTTTAGTTTTCTCTGTTGAGATCTCCATGTTGTATATGAGCGCCATATCTTCAAATTCTTTAATTAATCTTTGTAGGTCATCTTCATTTTCGGCTGTTATTATGGCGTCGTCGGCGTAGCATATTATCCTTATTTCCTTTTCTCCCATTCTATATCCTCTTCTTTTTTTAACTTTCTTTATGATTTCATCCATTATCAGATTAAATATTAATGGGCTCAGCAAATATCCTTGTCTAATGCTAGTTTCATATTTGATAGGTTGCGATAGTTTTCCTTTACATCTTACCATAGCTATGTTATCTTTATATTATATTCTCAATGGTTTTTACTAAATCCAGTGATATTCCCTTTTCATATAATAAATGTATCGCCTCCCGAATTCTCACTCTATCAAACGCTTTCTTCAAATATATCAGACACATACCTATATGCTGGTTTGTTGTATTCCAGCGACTTTTCTTTTATTTATCTTATTACAAAAACTGCATCCGTGCATGATCTTCCTGTCCGAAATCCTTGCTGTTCCTCTTGCAGAGATATTCGTTCGTTTATTTTTGTCGCTAATTAAATTTTGTCGCTAGGTTAAACAAAAATGTCACCAAAAAAAAGAAAGCTTTCCTAAAATATAAGTCAGAAAAATCGAATGAATCATACGAAGAATATAAAAGAATAAGAACTGAAACTCATCAAATGGTAAGAAAAAAAAACAGACTACTGGGAAAGATTCACAAAAGGACTAGAGATGGATTTCTATGGACAACAGAAACAAGTATGGCGCTTCATAAGACAACAAAGAAGCGAAATGGAAGAACTAGTTGAAATAGAACACATACAAGAGGATACATGGGTGGCCTTCCTGACAGAAATGTTTAAAAAACAAAACGTAGAACCTTTACCAGAAACGCCAAATATAATAACTGAGGAAAAGACCGAAATCTCCCAATACGATGTGAAAGAAGGAATAAACAAATTAAAAAACAGAAAGTCACCAGGAGAAGATCAAATACCAAATGAACTCTTAAAATATGGAGGTGATCATCTTGTACAACAACTGCAACTTCTTATTAATAAAATAATCACCACGAACAGAATACCAGATGAATGGAGGAGAGCGATCATGGTGATGTTCTTCAAAAAAAGAGATAAGAAAAGCGACAAGTCCCTATTCTCACTCGAAATTAAATTTTTTGTACATTTTTAGTAAAATTGTGTCACTTTTCTATATAATTTACCGGTCTTTACCTTTAGTATTTAAAATTAAGTAGCGATTTTACCTTGTTTATGTATAAATTGGTTATAAGTGAAAAATGACGTTTAATCTTTTGCATATTTTGTTTATTACATATTATTATTACCAAATTTATCAAAAGCAGTTGTTAAATACCTGTTTCAATGAGTGTATTGGGAATCTCGTTACTTCCCTGGTCTATTAGCCTATTGGTATTAATACGTTCCGATATACCTGATTCACAAACCGGGATCGATATATGTATTCCTAGATACTAAAAATCGTAAGAAAAGCAAACATCGTAAGGAAAAGCTAATGTATCTGCGACGCATTTATAGTTGGTGGTTAAATGTGTACAAACAAATACTGGAGCCAGACTTTTAATCGATCAGACTGGGGATATCCAGTAATTTCATTTTATGTGGAAAAATCTACATCCCGTGGAATATTTGAGTGATATTTTGAATAGAAAATTTAAAAATACCTTGTGATATGCGTTTTAATAATAAACGTTACCATAAATATTGACTTTTTATAGTCAACAATAAAGATAATCGCTTATGTGTTTTATAACGATTAATTTCATTGCTCTCATTTACTTTTATTACATCAAACCGTCTTTGGAAAATAATAAATTTTGTTATGAAAAATGTTTGTTCAGATTTATACAAAAAATATTGTTTTGTATATTATTATATTAAATATATATTCTATTCTATACACGGTTCACAATTTGTTGATAGCTCACTACAAGTTTAACCCTAATTAGAAAACTGAAATACAGAAAGGATAGGTAATACGATATAATAGTAAAAACCAACCTAAAACTGACGGTTTAAGACGTTTTTGAATACCCACATTATATCTGAAGGAATACAATACCTTATAATCCTATTACGGGGGTATTTTGAATGTTTAGAAATGAACGACCAGTGTCAGTATATGATTGAAACATTTATTTGAACTAAATAAATATATTTTTTAAATTGTACTTATGTAAATTGTATTTTTTAATAAAACTTATTTATTTTATTCAAAAATAAAAAGTTTCTTGCCATTTGTAAAAGATACATTTATTTAATTAAGGAAAAAAGCGCCAAATGTCGCCTGGCAAAATTTCCAATGTGTTTTAAATGTATCCATTATTTTCGAATCCGGAGAAAACTAATAAATATTTTTGAAAAATTTAAACGCAGAATGAAAGATTACATTATTACTCAGGGCAGAAAGTCCCTGAAAACTTCTACAATGTTTATTTTAATATGTTATGTAGCAGGGGTGAAAATAAAAGAGAAAATATAGTATAATTTTTAATTGAAAATATTGTATGCAAAAGAAACTTTTTATTTATTCTAAAAAATATTTCATTCTGCCTTTAACTTTTTCAAAAATGCTTTTTAGTTTTCTCAGGATTTGAAAAAAAAATGGATACATTTAAAACTCATTGAAGATTTTGACAGGCGACATTTTGCGCCTTTCCCCTTTAATACCTTACGATTACAACTACTATTACTTACCTTATATAATTACGATTAGAAAACTACTCAAATTCAAAATAAATAGGATCAACTTCGGAATCCGAGTCGTCTTGAGGGTTAATAATTAGGTTAATAATCTCTACGGTCGCATCAATTATGTTATCAAGATCCCACATTTTTTGTTCTTCTTCTATTACATGTCTTACTGCATCTTTCCAGTTTTGTTTTGTAATATGTTATAAAGACTCGTATAACAATTCACGTACATTTTGTATTTTATATGACGTATTTTTTCTAACCACATAACTTTTCATCTGTGCTCAAATGAGTTCAATTGGATTTATTTCGCAGTGGTAGAGTGGAAGTCTAAAGACTGTGATGTTTCGCCTTTCCGCCATTTTGTCAACTACGTATTTCTTGAACTTAGATTTGTGTTGCCGGGCAATTTTTAAAAGTTCTGCTTTTACCATTCCATCTTCGTAAGGCAGATACTTATTCCGCAGCCAGTCAAGAATATCCTGTTTCTTCCACGCATTCGTTAGAAGTCTTTCTACTAGTCGTGAACGATAAGGTGCATTATCTAATACTATAATTGAATTTGGTGGTATGTGTTCAATCATTTTCTCAAAATACTCTTCGAAAACATCAGCTGTCATCTCCTCGTGATAGTCTTTTGTGCTTTTGGAATGAAGTTCCAACAAACCATGCTTAACAAATCCTTTTTCACTGCCAATGTGAGAAATTATTAATCTACTGCCTTTACCAGAAGGTGGGGAGATACCAGTAGACCAACCTTCCATAAAGGCTTGCCTGGAGCTTAATATATTTTTATCTGACCAAATTTTTTTTAGAGTATGACCTGAGTTTACCCACGTTTCATCCTGGTAGAAGATGGGCCTTTCTTCAGCCCGGAATTTTCGTATGAATCTTACATAAATTCTTCTCCAACATCATCTTCTCCTCCCGGTCAATCAAAAGTGATTTTCGGTCTGATTTCTCCCACCGGAAATTTAATTCTTTTAAAACTTGCCACAATTTAGTTCGTCCGATATGAGGCAAATCCGGGTCGTCTCTAACTTCTTGTAAAATTTTGTTTAGGTTTGGTATTTCTTTTTTGAAAAAAAATCCATGAATTTTCCTTCGAATACCATTTTTGGCAAATTCATAAATTTCAATAGGCTTTTTCCCTCTCTTTAAGTTTTCGTTTGTGTTTAGGTTAGCTATACCGTGTTTTTTTCTTTCTGATAGGAACCTATATAAAGTTGACTCTCCTACGCCAGTCATGTTGGCACAACTTTCGACTATGTTGCGAACAGTGTTTGTGGGATTCTGAAAACCAGAGCATCGTGAACATTCAGGACAATAGTCTTCTCTCTTGGTGAATAGACAGACTTACTGACTGTACGCAACAGTACCGGTGTAAAACTTGATGATGAAGCCATCACAAACAATCCAACAAAACGAGCACGAGCGAAAGGTACGTATATGTTCGTAGGTATATGGAATAAAAAATCACTCACGCACTGCATATAATTCGCAAAAGAAATATTCGAGACGCTAATTACTGCCTTAGACGCGGAAACACCGACGAACCGTAAATTACATGCGATCAAAAACGTACTAAACAAAAAAATTGTTTTCGTTCATCTTCACCCTTTCAAGTTAAGTTTCGAATATAATTATATTATTAAAAATCTGGGGAATTCCATCTTAATTATCTTGCAACGAATAGTACATTCGGATATGAATTCCAGGTTTTCTAGTAAAGTGATTAAACGCGAAGATTAGTATTGAAATATCCAAAGAGATATTTCAATACTATTTCAAGATTCTTATTTACAAAATTGTTAAAGGTTAAATTCTTATTTTTATTAATATAATATAATAACCAACATAAGTCGTGAAAGTTTTAATTGTTTTTTTGCTAAATATATTAGTATTAAAATATTATCAATATTATATATAACAGTATTAAAACATTATATTATTATTTAATGAATAAACACCTTAGGAACGCCTATGATTTACGACCGTTTTATGAGTTTGAAGCATATTTCGTGCTCTCAACAATTTGTGAACAGAGAATATATAAAAATTCTATTGGGAATCGTCAAATGTCGCATGCTGACATACCTGGATAGACAAATACGACAAGAACAAACAGGCTACAGCTGTGTAAACCGAAAGCAATAGATCTGGTCTCAAGACCAATAAACAAAAAAAACAAAAATTATGATACTCGATTGTTCAAATTCACTGCAAACAACCGGATCCTTGGACCAGTTTGAAATGGTTAACGAGTTCAATTATCTAGAATCCTACATTGGTAATACAGACTCTAATGAAACCGGAATACGTAGAAGAATATAGTACAATATTCCACTGCAGGATCACTATGTTTATAACGACAACTACGTTATGAACGTAATGATCCTGCAGTGGAATCTTAGACTAATAAGAATGGCGGAAAATGCTTTGAGTCGATTATCAAAACTATGGAAAGATCGCTCTTTGTCGAAGAACATCAACATGAGATTGTTACGCGCCTTAATACTTGTTTAAGTGACTGCATAATATGTTATTTTGATTTGAATTCGTTTAAAAATTGTTATAAATAAATAGGTTGCCATAGAAAATTTTCGGTAAACTTTTAAACTTTAACCTGTGGGTATGAAATAGACCTTTTTCGACAAAAGTCACATATGTAGTAAAGTACCTACATTAGGTACACTTGTTTATACTATTCAAAAATTTTGTTCCACAGTACCATCAGGTTGATATAATAATAAAAAAAATCGAATTTGACTAATGTAAGGGCACATGATTTGTGCGTGAACGGAAAATTTGCTTCAGTGTTCTTAAGAAATTTAATAGGAATGGTTTTAATAAATCATGTTAAATTAGTTGATTTTCTTACGTAGGTTTTGTATATCTCGGGTAAATAATTAAATATTTTAGGAACAAAGTGTGTAAAATTGTGTTTACCAATTGATTTATAATGTATAAATATAGCCATGGACTTTTCTTCTAGTGCTGCAGATATGATTAACAAGTTTGTATGTAAACAAAATTATATTTAAATAATGTTAAAAACACCTGCTTGCCGATGGAAAAGTTCTGATGATAATAATAGGAGTACACGTAAACTCATCACCAATTAGCATAAATACCCTCGTACATAGTACAAACTCATCACCGCTATAAAACTAGGGATTTTAAAATAGACCCCGAGAGATTGGTAAACTCATCAATGGCTTACCTGCATCCAAGGCGGGTATAGACCATAAACCCCTTGCAAACCGATAAGATTTGGTAGTTTGACAGAATAAATCTAAAATAGGTGTATTAAACGCAAATGTAATTCATTGGTTTTTATTTGGAAATTCTACAAAATTCTATTGATAGCTACCTAATACGAAAAGAAAAATTTCTCTTCGTTTGCCCTTTAACATGGATAGTGAATTGTTCAACGTGGACAAAATGGCATGATAGATATCAATAATTGCAAATTTCAATTGCGAAAGACTCTAAAATTGAATTGCCTTGTGTAGACTTTAGACTTGGAATTGTCATACAACTGGTGAATAGATTTTACACCGTTTTTTAGTTGTTTCGCACTGGTAGCGGATTATTCTGATCAAACAGAAAAAAATCAGCTTAATTAAGTTCTTTTTTTTATTATGACAGTTTTACATGAGATACCGTTTAATTAATTAAGTTTGAATGTTGGTTCTCTAAAGCTCTGGAGAGATTAGGAAATGCCGAAAGGTCTTAATCTCGATGAAGGAAAAATCCGAATCTGCACCTCCACGCGGTAGAGGACGGGCAACATCAATTTTGATGGCTAACGCAGATAGGGACCGAGTGATTGCCGGTATAAGCAGTCCCCCACTTACCGACCAACGGCTCCGGGCGGACGAGTTGGTAGGTGGTAGGGCACTCTTTTGTCCTGGGGCTGAGAAACCGGCCCCAAAGGCGGAAGAATCAATGGTTTGGTCAACGGCATAAGAATATAGAAGGCAACGAGAAACCACTATATTAAAGATCCCTATGGATATCTCTAGTACAATTATAATGGCTGTACAACTCAATAAAAAGTCGCATACTGATCATGGACATCGGAGACCAAGATCCGGCAAGAGAGGTCATTCCCATGACCACAGGGCCTCTCAGGTCGTTAATATGCAAAATCCCTGTGAAATACCCAATAAAACACCTTTAAGAAAAGTCCACACGAATTGTCTGAAGAGGATATCCACTTGGAACGTTAGGACGATGGCTCAATCAGGAAAAATCCAATGCGCAATTAAAGAAATGGAACGCATGAAAATAGAAATAATGGGCATAAGTGAAATGAGGTGGCCTGACTCAAGTTATTGTGATATAGAAGACTACAGAGTATACTATTCAGGATCAGAAAATGGTAAATATGAGAATGGGGTTGGAATTATCACGCATAAAAGTATAGCCAAACAAGTCAACAACTTCATACCAGTGAACGATAGAATCCTCCTGTTACAAATAAATACGTCACCGGTGAACACAAACATCATACAAGTCTATGCACCCACAGCAGACCATAGTGATGAAGAAATATCAGAATTCTACAAACAAATAAGCAACCTTATAAGAGATATACCAAGACACGAACTCCTTATATTCATGGGAGATTTCAATGCAAAAATAGGTAACGGAAAAGAAGGGCAACATATTGGTCTACATGGATTAGGAGAGAGAAATCAACGCGGAGAAACAATGAGTATCTTTGCAGCTGAGCATGACTTAATCGTGCTAAACACATTTTACAAACTACCGCCTAGACGCCTGTATACGTGGAAATCACCTAGAGACAACGAAGAAGACGTTATTATTAGAAATCAAATAGACTATATGCTTGTTAACAAAAGATATCGAAATAGTTTCAACAGTATTAAAACCTACCCAGGCGCTGATATTCAATCTGACCACAATTCTTTAGTGGGCGTGTATAGAACTAAGTTAAAGAAAATACGCGGAAAAACTGTAAAAAAACATGACATGAGAAAACTGAAATGTAGCGAAGTAAAAGAAATAGTCAGCAAAACATTAAATAGAAAATTTAAAGAAATCGATAATACAACGGAAAGCACAGAAGATAAGATAGAGTCCCTTAAGAAAACAATAGACGACATTAAAGACAATTTTATGAAGAACGAAGAAGGTAAGAATAAGACATGGATGACGACAGAGATTCTGCAACTAATGGAAGAAAGAAGGAAAAACAAGAACGATAACTCCATGTATAAAACATTACAGCGAGAGATACATTTGCTCCATCCGCATTACATGGCCTACCCACCTCAGACGTCCTATCTTTATGTGTTTTACGATATCTGGTTCCTGGTATATCCTATAGAGTTCGAAGTTGTATCGTCTTCTCCAGACACCATTTTCATTTACCGCTCCATAGATGCGCCTTAGTATTTTTCTTTCGAAACATCCTAACATTCATTTTCATTGCTTTTTTGTTAAAGTCCAGGTTTCTGAACCATATGTTAGGACTGGGCATATTATTGTTTTGTAGAGTTTTACTTTTGTATTTCTTGATATAACTGTAGATTTAAAAAGGAGATTAAGCCCAAAATAGCATCTATTAGCCGTGCAAATTCTGCGGTTTATCTCTGCGGTAGTGTCATTTTCAGTATTGACGAGCGTTCCCAGGTATACAAATTCGTTAACTGCTTCGATGACGTCATTTTCTATAACAAGTGGCCGTAGTGTTTGTGGTTGCGTACCTATTTTCATGTATTTTGTTTTATTGGTGTTTATTATTAAACCCATTTTTGTAGCCGCTTCCTTTAATGCTACGTACGCCTCTCGTGCTGCGTTTTCCGTTCTCTCAACAATATTGATATCATCAGCATATGCTAAGATTTGCACAGATTTGTTATATATTGAACCGGTAGTTGTGATTTGTGACGTACGTATTACTTTATTCAGAGCTAGATTGAATAGTATACAGGAGAGTGGGTCTCCCTGACGTAGCCCGTTATTTGTTTTAAAAGGTTCAGAGAGTTCCCCTGGATTCGTACTTTGCATTCAACTTTTTCAAGGGTTAGTTTGGTTAAACTTACCAACTGATTTGGTACTCCTAGGTCTATCATTGCTCTAAGCAATTCTCTTCTATTTACAGAGTCGTAGGCTGCCTTGTAGTCTATAAATATGTGGTGCGTGTCTACGCCGTATTCCAGTGTTTTCTCTAGAATTTGTCTCAGGGTTGAAATCTGATGAATTGTTGATTTACCACCTCTGAAACCAGCCTGGTATTGTCCTATTATTCGCTCTGCTTATGGTGCCATACGATGGCATAGTATATTGGAGAATATTTTATACGCTGCATTTAGGAGCGTAATTCCTCGATGGTTAGAGCATTCAAAGATATCTCCCTTTTTGTGTATGGTGCAAAGTATTCCAATATTCCAATCATTGGGAAGGGACTTCTGTATCCATATTTCTTTTATAAGCTGCTGTAGCGCTATTATGATATCGTGGCCACCTTCTTTCTATAATTCCGCTGGGAGATTATCTATTCCGGGTGATTTGTTTCTGGCTAGTTTGTTTACAGCGTCTTTAACTTCCAGGATCGTTGGTGGATCCTCCTCCCTCTCTAAGTATGTGCCCCAAATATGCTGTTTTTCGCCTTTTAATGGTGGTCAAAAGTTCTCTGCCTCTTCTCATTCTGTGCAACACAATTACTTTCGTAATATTATCGGTCCATGGTATCTTCAAAATTCTCCTAAAAAGCCACATCTCAAAAGCTTCCAGTTTTCTCATTAAATCAACATTAACAGTCCAGGCTTCGACCCCATAAGGAAGAATAGAGTGGATATAACATTTTACCATCCAATATCGGATTTGCAGATTGAGTCTTTGGTTACTCAGAAATTTCCTCATCTTTAAAAAGGCTGCTCTTGATTGCTCTATTCTTGAGCAAATTTCTGATTTCGGATTCAGATCATCTCTAATCCAGACTCCTGTATTTCATTTTATCCACTTGCGCAATATCTTCATTTTTTATCTGGATCCTTGTAATGACTTTGTCCCTCTTACTGGTAACCGTGGTTTTTGTTTTCTTTATATTTATTATTAAACCAAACTGTTCCCCAGTATCACAAATTGTGTTTAGTAACGTCTGCAGATATGTCTCACTTTCAGCGATAATCACTGTATCGTCAACATAATGGATGTTATTTATATTTTCACCATTTATCTTGATCACTTCTATACAGTTTTCAACTGCTTGCGTAAATAGCTCTTCAGAATATATATTAAATAGTAATGGTGAAAGTATACAGCTCTGTCTCACTCCTCTACTTATCTGTTGCGCATCCGTGCTAATGTTACCACAGCCTGTTGGTTCCAATAGAGATTTCTCACTATGTTAATGTCATTTTTGTCGAGGCCTTTTCTCTTTAGATATTCCATGAGAATGTTATGTTTAACTTTGTCGAAAGCTTTCTCATAGTCTATAAACGCAACGAAAAAATCTTTTTGTTGGTCTCGATATTTTTGGGCAAGAGTTGTGAAACTATACAGAGCTTCCACTGTTCCGAAGCCGTTATGAAAGCCAAACTGTCTATTACTCATATCCGCTTCGCACTTTTTGAATATTCTTGCATGTATAATCTTTAAAAATGTTTTTAATAAGTGTGACATTAAGCTGATTAAACTATAGTCATTACAGTGTTTGGGGTTCTTGGTTTTTGGTAGCAGAACAAAGGTCGATAGCAGCTATTCTGTAGGTATCTCACCAGATTTGTATATGTTGTTAAAGAGTATAGTTATTGCACTTAAATTTTCTTCGTCTATAAGTTGTAGAAGAGTATTAACTACAAAATACTTCAATCCAAAGACGACTGTAGAAGTGACAAAAAGGACTGTCCGTGACCAAAAAAAAACCTAGATCCGAATACGATATAACTCTTACTGGGGAAGTATACCCAGTCAATCACATTACAAAATATATTTTGGACACACATTCGCTATATTTGTGTTGTTTCAGTCAATTTAATAAGATCTGATAAGATTTTATCTTGGCCCTATAAAGTTGACCGTAACATGTCGGAAGCATAACCTCGAACAGCCGCGCACTCCAAAAAATAGCCGTTTCTTCTGCTGCCCAATGGTTTGGTGTTGCAAAGGCTACAAATTGCCTGAAATATATGGACCAAGAAGACTTTCATTAATTGGTGGCAATTTGAATATAATGTAATGTGTTGATTAATCTTTTGTCCGTTCTTCCTTCGCTGTCAGAGCTGGATCTACTCAGATTCTTTCGGCTTTAGTTGGTGATAGATCTGTCGTTTGGATCCGGTTATTTATCAAGATTGCTGGTTGTTTAATTTTGTTTTCGAAATCGTCTACATTTTTCTGTACTTTATTAACTATAAGAGAAACTTACCAGAAACATTTTTGTATTTCTCATCGCGCTTTCTATAAATTCCTTCTAATTTTACTCTAATCATTTCAGATCCGGTTCAGTTAAGAAAAATAATTATTAAAAATATTGCTTATATTTTAACTATTATTTTCACTTAAAATAGATTTACTATCACTTTTTTGCTATCGTTATCTGTTTTTTATAATAGTATTCCACCGACCTTTAGAAGCTTGGTCATATTTTATAATTTCTAAGCGAAAATAATTATTTTTTGCTTCAATAATTAGCTTTATTAATTTATTTCTGAAAATTGTGTATTCTTTTTTACTTTGAAAAATAAAAGCAGATATCGAGCACAGTTTTATTAATTAAATCTTGCCCAAGTACTTTCGCTCACTAGAGCATCTTCAGGGGCATTTCGTCAAATTTGGGCTATCCAACAATCATAGAATGTCATAAACATAAAATTAAACATAAAGTTGAACATAACACTACACTAAACAAGGACACTACCGCCTTGCAGAGCATCCAACTAGATGAGAAAGACATTAAACTTATTGCCTACTTTACTGGAACCAAACAGCCATTATTAATACCAACAACAGAGAATCGAAGCCAATCAGTATTGAACGAGGCGTAAGACAGGGCTGTGTACTGTCTCCAACCCTCTTTAACGTGTATTCTGAGAATCTATTTAGGGAAGCTTTAAAAGATCAAAAAGGAATTATCATAGGAGGAGAAATAATTAACAATATACGGTACGCCGACGATACTGTGATTCTAGCTGAAAACATCGACGATCTGTAGGAGCTAATCAATAGAGTTGACATGGAATGCACAAATTGGGGACTGTCGATAAATATCGATAAAACTAAATACATGGTGACCAGTAAAGTGGATATCGGCGCAACCCAACTGATATTAAACCAACAACCGCTGCAGAGAGTTCAGAGATTCAAATACCTTGGATGTTCGATTACCCAAAATCCTTCGAAATTCGATGTAGAATTGAACAGGCAAGAAACTCATTTCAAAAATTCAAGCCTCTATTATCCAATAACTCATTAAATCTGGAAATCCGTGAAAAGTTTACAAGATGTTACGTGTGGTCTGTACTTTTGTATGGATGTGAAACTTGGACTTTAAACGCCGATATCATGAATAAAATCGAGGCGTTTAAGATGTGGTTGTATCGAAGGATACTAAAAATTCCATGGACTAGCAGAACCAGAAACGAAGAAGTTCTTCGAAGAATGGGACATCAACGAACTCTATTAAATATTATTAAGAGGCGTAAACTAGAATATCTTGGACATATAATCAGAGGACCAAGATATGAGTTCCTTCGGCTAATTCTCAACGGTAAAATCGAAGGAAAGAAATGGATAGGACGGAAGAAACTCTCTTGGTTGAGGAATTTGCGGCAGTGGACAGGTTTGACAGCGGACCAATTGCTACACGTAGCGCAAGACCGAGATCAGTATAACAATATTATAAGCATGGTAGTCGCCGACGTTGCGTAGGGATATGGCACTCTAAGAAGAAACAAGGACAAACAGTTTAAAATGATTTAAAAAGTCGAAGCTACATTCTGATCGGCAACAGGAGAGAGGATCGGCCTCTCCATGGCCATAACCAAAACAATGGATTTTTCTAAAAGTCAAAGTTATTCAACTCAAAGTAAAACCCGGAAAACCACAGAAATATTTCTTTCTGTGGTTTTCCAGAAGTAAAAACAAAATTGGTCTTATTTATGATTTTATCATTCGTTATTAAAAGGTTTTCCCCAATTTTCCATTGTTATTTTTGACATATAAATAATCGAGATTTAATGTAATATTTTCAATAATATTTTCGTTTATTATTGACACGAAAATTCCGATTACTCGAACAAATATTCCCTTAATATAAATTTCCATAATAATAATATTACTACCTAGTATATTTCCCATGTAAATATTTGTATTGTACAAATTGTTGTGGCTAATAATTTAAAAGCAGGAAACATCAAGAGATTAGAGGTAAACATGGAAATTTATCAAGAAAAAAAAACAGAACTAGCCGGTAGGTAAAAATAAATAATTTGTATTATTAGAAAGATGCTAGGTAATTTAATAGGAGAGAGACATGAATGTGTGTTTTCGCTGTTGTTGTTTAAT
Organism: Diabrotica undecimpunctata; assembly: GCF_040954645.1. Taxonomy (NCBI): domain Eukaryota; kingdom Metazoa; phylum Arthropoda; class Insecta; order Coleoptera; family Chrysomelidae; genus Diabrotica; species Diabrotica undecimpunctata. The sequence goes on from NC_092809.1 coordinate 141,199,385, forward strand.
AATGTATACTTCCAGTTTACTGTTAATGAAATCATTTTTGTAAATTTTACTTCTTGTAAACTTCTCTGCACACTACCTATCTAGATTTTTTGTAAGTTATATACGTTTTTTAAAACCCTGGGCCCTGATTCTAATTGAGATTTCGACTAAAAACATGTCAAAATTAATATGGCGACGTCGAAATGCGACTTTGCGAGCCTTGTGGATTTCAGCTGAACTAACCAAACTACGTCACTAATTTTCGATTTATCGAAATTAATTTCAACTTCAAGAAAGTGGTTGAAATTTCATTTCGAGTCGAAATTAATCTGACATGACTGGCTGGACTGGGAGAAGTGAACTTAGGTTCAGTTTAGGTAGGCAATGTTGTGTTTTGATTCCTGATAGGAAAGCTGAGGCAAAAAGTATTAATATGGCTGCGTTTTACGGACATTTGCTGGTTTTGGAGGAATTAGAGAAGATAGATATCCGACGCTCACAACGGAGGATAAGAAGAATGTTACGGGATACTCAAAATCCTTTTTCACTAAGTGATGCTCCATTTAGGCAGCAATTCCGGCTTAATAAACAAGCTGCAAATTATTTGATAAGGGTATTAGAACCATATTTGGAGGAGGGTGTTTATGCCTTTAGGATATCTACCCAAAATGTTTAGGGTAAGTATTACTAAGCTGCACTGCTGCAGTAAATTTAAAAATATATTAGAATATAACCACTAAGTCAAATCTTAGTGGTTATAACTTAAGGATTTTTTTCCTTGTCATCTTTTCTTTCAATTCAAAATATATTTGAGAATAGCCACTATTTATGATTTAACAACTCAAACAAGAAAAAAAAGACGTTCACGGTACGTAAACAAAACAAACGTTCAACAAGCGTAGTGCAGCGTGCACCCAAATTTTCAGCAGTGTCAAAACGATAAAGTAAATATCCCCAGTTTTAACTACAATCGAAATGAATGAGAATTGCTAGCGATTGCGACTGTCATGGCGAAGTCGCTTTTAAATTTCGACATCAAAATGAAATAGAATCAGGGCCCCGAGTGCGATTTTACAAAATATACCTGCTGTGACCACAAGCCCTACCTTCTATGCATAGGTAATCCAGAACTGTAACTATCTCTACCCGATATCAGCACGTCTTACTAAATATACCTGATTCCAGCACAATTGGCGTCATTTTAGCCTTTTAACGAATTATTATGCTGTAATCTTGAGCGTAGTCGTCACTTTGTTGGTTGTCATTGTTTCATCTATGTAAATACGTATGAAAAATGTCTGAATTATATTTAAGAAACGAAATTGCTGCGGAAATGCTAAATAATTGAGGGGAAGTACTGCAAAAAAGATGTATAGTCTCATCAAGAGGATATGGGAAGAGGAAAATATATGCCCAAAGATTGGATCAAAGCTTTATTATGTCCTATATACAAAAAGGGGTATAGATTTGCATGTGAAAATTACAATAGGTGTTGCTCTGTTGAATACTTGTTACTTGTTATAAGAAGGAATAAAATGTATGAGCCCCAGCTCCTTAGGCATACCCGCAAAACTGGTTAGGTTAGTAAGAATGACTCTGAATAGCACATGAAATCCTGTAGTATGGAGAGGATTTTCATCGGATTAGTTTGAAGTGAATAGAGGTCTTAGACAAGGAGATCCATTATCAACGGTGCTTTTTAATTTAATATTGGAAACGATAATCAGTAATAGCCGAGTTAAAACGACCGGATCCATGTTCAACAATGAACACCAATGTCTGGTCTTCGCTGATGATCTTACTATTCTAATGAAAATAAGAAAAGAAATACAAAATGTTATAAAGGGATTATAAAAGGAGGCAAAATATTTTGACCTAGAAATAAAACAGGAAAAGTCAAAGTACAGGATAGTCGGAAATGTACAGCAAAAAGAAGAGGGGCAGTTTACTTTCATATCTAATGAATCAAGGAAATATAATTTCGAGAGAGTGGTCCATTTTACCTATCTGGGGGTTATTATAGAAGAAAAAGGTCAGGAAGAATGGGAACTGAATGCCAGATTGGCACATGAAAATAAAAAGATTGGAAGCCTAAGACCACTGATAAAATCCAAATATGTATTGAGAAAAACAAAGTTAAAAATATATAAAACAGTAATAAGGCCCACAGTAAAGTATGGACAATGAAATAAGTAAATACGCAGAAACTGGAAAGATGAGAAAGAAAAATGTCAGAGCTATATATATAGAGACAAAAACACGGTGGAAGGTTGGGTGTGATGTACAAACAGGGAACTATAGGAACTGTATAACAAACCAACCATTAATCGCTTTGAAAGGAAAGGACGATCCAGACAAAGATGGTTGGATAGCGTACAGGAAAATCCCAGAAAAGAGGAAAATGATGGTTGGGAATTAAACATTCCTTTATTAATAACATAAATAAAAATCGACCAAACGCTAAAATACATTAAATGACGTTTTGAAGCTATCTTCTGTATTAACTCCAAATTATTTTTTATCTACAAGTTTTAGTGCTTGTTTTAACGTAGCTTAAAGAATAAAAATTTTACCAAACCATAAAACTGCATTGTTATTCCTTCCGAGATTCCCTCTCTGTCTTTCGAGACGTATTATTTGGAAAAATATCCTAATCAACCAAATTGTATCTGGATTGGGTATATTTAGTAAGATGTGTTGATAGCGATTACGAATACTTACAGTTCTAACAAGCTATGGATGACGTAAGCATAGAAGGCGAAGGATGCTCACTGCGGGTCATTATTATCCGTCGTTTTGAGTCCACTGCTGAACATGAGCGTAAATAATTCCATTGCATCCGATCTCGAGCACCCTGAATCCAGTTGTCTGGCTGATAAGAATCGTGTACTAGCAAAAATCGCAACCAGGGTAGGTAAAGTAATGAGGAAAAATGAAAGAAGAAATGAAACATTTATCAGCGAACGGAAAATGGAAATAATTGATCAAAGAATAACTAAAGGGCATAAGAACAAACTAAAAAAAAAATAGTGTATTTAATAATGACTTGAATGTTTAAAAATACGTTTACTTGTTTTCCTAAAAACTTGTATCTTTTTTATACATATAAAAAAACTTGAACGATGCATAGGATCCATAATTCGTCATCAGGTTCCACATTTTTGAAAAAATATAAAATTTGCAAAAATTATTGCACAATAATTAATAGGATGGATACTTAATTACTCAAAGCAAAATATTTCTACATGCCCATTAATTTTTATTCCACGTACATAATTACCTGTCACTTCATTTAAAAAATATCATCGTCCTATAATGTAAATTAGTTTGATAAGGTGCTAAAATTGATTACTCACACCACACTCATTAGCACTTGTACATTTCCATTACTCCTTTCATAACTATACAGTGAAATAATTGGATGATTCAGCGCTGGCTCTAGCCTTTTCCGTGCCAACAAACAAAAATATTGAATTATTGACGCTCCTGTCTTTTTGCCAAGATAGCTTGGATTAGAGAATATAGTTGGAATGCAAATTGGTGTTAAAACAAGCATTATCTTGATGAAAAATCTTTTGCTTTACCAAATGAGGCTGTTTCTTTCGATTTTGTTGCTATACTCCATTCTTAATAATATACTCATTAACCTCATTATATACTCAAAAGAATTATCTATAGAGAGTTATGCAAGATGCAGTGGGAGACAATAAAACACTAACGCCTTATTACGTACCGAGGGCACGGAAAGTCCTCAGTCCCGGATACGTAAGTAGTCGTTAACACTAAAAACCTTAGCCCAAAGGTTATACGAACTAAAGATGTACAATAAGCCAACTGATTGATGTACAACAGGTTATAAAAACAAACGGCTTCCGAAACCACGTCTTGTTCATAGATTACAACAGCTCATAGATGTTCTCAAAGCAAAACAATGTTTTCTGGCGGTTATACTAAGGTGCAGCATATGTTGTAAATTATCTTCACTTTGAGAGAATAGTACTGCGTCGTCTGCATAGCAGATTATTTGAAGTTATTGTTCTCCCATTTGGTACCCTTTTTTAGTTCTTACTTTTTTATTATTTCGTCCATTATCAGGTTGAACAATAGAGGACTCAGGGAATCTCCATGTCTTATCCCATTTAATCCCCAGGTAATTCTTCTTTTACTTTTACTTTTATTGTGTTGATTTGGTAGGTTTTCTTGTTTAAATACATGTTCTCCCACCCCAATCAAAAAATTTTATTGAGAAAAGTTGTGCAGTTTATTATTATAGTACCGTTTTTATTACGGTATTTTGGTACCAAATTTACTAGGTAGCCATTGAGTTATAGGTCATAGACATATTTTTGGAGGTTCACCGCTCGCTTTTTATTACCGCCCTTTAGTGGTCATCGTTCAATTGACATCACGTCAACTGCCCACTGAAATAATTAATTTTATTTATCGTATTAGGGATCCTTTACTCCTCCAAGTTTTATTTACTTTATAGGATAAAATGTAATTAGTATTTTTGTTGGAAATAAGTCACAATTTAAATTTAAAATAAGTTTATTTTTGACGTTTCGATTTTTTCTTTTTTTCGGTGAAAAAAAACTTATTTTAAACTTGTAGCTTATTCCCAAAAAAATAGTATTAAGATGCCATAAGAAAATAGCTTCAGAACAGTATTAGGATAAAATGTATAAATAAAAAATCAAGATGCATTAAATAAATTTTATTTGGTTTTTAATTATCTATAAATCGAAGTTAGAAGAGACAATATCTACGAAATTTAAGTTTTTCTCCAACCCATTTACAATTACACAAAAACTGTAATAACCATCAACATTTTAGCTAATTATTGTACAAGAATTCGTTAGACAATTTTCGTTTATACAATTTAGAACTTGGTTTTGGAATGTTACTATCAAACACATAGAAAAAATATTTCTTACTACTAAAAATTCGAAACTAAATCAAATCACTAACATTTCAAACAAACTACTTATAGAAGAAGAATTAAACCAAGAAATATTCTTTCTGAGCACTTATGTAAGAGGGCAGTGGTTTTTTAGTGATAGGTACTCGATTATTGTCTGGAAGTACCCCAAGCTTCTTTCTTCACTAAAAATATATACTTTATCCCTCTGAAGACACATATATTCCCAATTATAGCTATATATAGAGTATAACAATAATAAGCGAAGTATTCATTTCTTATAATAAATATATATTTGCTTTATGATCCTCAAGAAAAAAGGAATTCTTATTTATGTAATTATTTATGTTTTACATAACTTTTAACATCAATTAAAAAAAGAGAACTTAAGTAGAAACTTTCACCAATACATCTGTAGTGATTTTGCAACAGTTAGTATATCAAACTAGTCTTAATTTGGATATATAATAAGTTTTCTCAAAGTTAAACTCCACATACTGTACACATTTTTTTGTTTCTAACGGCTTTATATTATAAACAGACAAATCTAGGCTGTTGCAAACTTTAAATAATGTTAAAAAAGATTTAGCAAATAAAAAAATCAAATTTTATCAAAAATTCTGATATAACTTTTGCAATATCACTAAAGAAATGTTTAGATATAATTACTGATATTCAAGGATTTAATGTAATTTTTAACAGCAATTAAATATCCACAACTTTAAAATAGAAAATATAAACAAAATTATGTTGATTTTGGATAGCAAATTAAAAAATAATCGATTCCTTTTAGTTTTGAGGAATATTATAATTACTTATGTATAGATTTCTCTGCAGTCTTGTCATTAATAAATCTAATTACCTATTCTACGAGAACAATAAGTTCTCAAAATCGCATTACAGTACAGGTTAAAAAATACAGATTATTATATGGTGTTATAAATCCTTATGCTTTTTTCAACGCTATTATACTGTGAAAAAATCAAATAAATATAACAATATACTAACCGAGCAGCAAACTTAAACAATTCATTAAAGCTACTATATTCACTACATATCACAGGACAACAGATCAGTTGCTATACCTGAACATACGTAGCTCGATGGCCCGGTTAGGTAAACAAAAAATCACCTCTACAGTCTTTTCCCGCCACCTTTTGAAGGCGACCCTTCCTTTTCCGCGTCTCATGAACTGGTTTTTTCGCTCTCTGACCCACTCCTCAAGGACTTCTTCAATTTGTCCAGAAGTCTGTTGTGGAACTTGTTCAAGGTCGGTTCTGAGTCGTTCTTCGGGGGCGATGACCCTATGCTCATATTCCTTACGGGGCTGGGAAGGCTGCTTTCACTAGTTCTGGAACTTGCTCTGGAGTACTGTCTGGATGACATATTGCTGGGCACAGAACTACGGATCGGAGATGTTACAAATTCCGATCCAGGAGAAGTCGACAGACTTGGTCCTTCTGATTTACACTCAGACACTTTTCTCGAACGACACGACGTTGGATTCGCACATTCAGAAACTCTTCGAGAACGATTGGCTTTGTAGATATCCCAATCGTTTTTCACTACTGGCATCATAAAAGCCATTTTTGATCAATTATTTTATTATCACTTTCAAATTTCAAAACACCGAAACGTCACTTTCTTAAACAACTTGTTATCGCAACAACAATTCTAGAATGAAGATTTCCTGTGCGTACGAGACTGTTTTATGTCATCGGAAACTTACTACGTGAACTCTGATTGGTAGTCACTTTAGGGAGGGGAAACTCTGCCTTGTGATTTCCAATAACAAACACATGTGAGTTGTCACGTTCTCCTTCTAAAATCGAATCAATGAACGCTAACGACTGCGCAATGTTTTCTGTGAATATTCTAGAATATTCATACATCTAGCACACAGTAGATGGCGATATAAAAGAAAACTAGTAATAACTAATACCCCACACATACGGCATAATGGATTAAACATTTTATTTCAGTAAAATTTCTGTCTCATAGTTATTAAGATTAAAAAAGATTTTTTTTATAAAATATGACATTTTTCCTCAGTGATAACTACTTTTACAAATTAGTTAAACTATGGTCTTGCCCAATTTGTTATTCACGTAGTGAAATATACATGATTGATATACAAAATTCTAGAATATATATATATATATATATATCGCTTAATTATTTTATTAATACACCAAAAATGGAATAGTTATTGTAAAATTTACACTATGATACTAATAATGCATTAACGTAGCTTCAATTAATCAAGCTTGAGGTAGTTCATTTGCAGGTTTTTTTATTATTTCGTACATCGACAGACTGACAGCTGTCACAAATATTCAACTCATTGCGTTTTGTTACTATTGTAATTTGTGATTCAAGTTTATACGAATATTTATAGCTAAAATCGGGAAGATTGAATCAGTTAAATAAGAAATGGCGAAAGTAAATGAAGTGGCTAATTTGTACAAGCAATTAAAATCCGAATGGAATACTAACAATCCAAATTTAAGTAAATGTGAAAAATTACTGTCAACTCTTAAGGTAACATGCTGAAACAATTTATAATTACATTGCTATTTTAATAAACCCTATATATCAAATTAGGTTCTTAAATTATACCGATGTCTATATTTCTAGCTTGAGCTCACCAATCTAATGTTTCTGCCAATTACCACATCTACTGCATCCAAACAAGAACTACTTCTAGCCAGAGATGTTCTAGAGATAGGAGTCCAATGGAGTATAGCCGCCAATGATATTACGTCTTTTGAAAGATACATGGCACAATTAAAATGTTATTACTTTGATTATAACAACCAACTACCAGAATCACCATTTAAGTATCAACTGCTTGGATTAAACTTGTTATTCCTGCTGTCACAAAACCGAGTAGCAGAATTTCATACTGAATTGGAACTTCTACCTGCAGATCACATTCAGAATGATGTGTACATCAGGCATCCTTTGTCTATTGAACAATACTTAATGGAAGGAAGTTATAATAAAGTAAGTATTAAAAAGTAGTATATATCTTTAATTGAACAAAATGTTAGTAATTAGACCTTTCTATTCTTATAAATATAATTTCTCTCTCAAATACCAGGGAGGACACCAGGCAAAAGAAATAAGAGAAAAGTGGCATTTTATTATCCAAATCCAAAAATAAACTTTAATATATTCTAGATCATGTCTTTATTTATTTATTTATGGGATGCCCCCATTTTTACAAAAATTTAACAATCTTAACTCCATATTCATTTCAGATCTTTCTGGCTAAAGGTAATGTACCTGCTAAGAATTACAACTTTTTTATGGATATTTTATTGGACACCATAAGAGAAGAAATTGCAGACTGTTTGTCAGTAGCTTATGAAAAGATCTCAGTAAAAGATGTAACCAGAATGTTGTACCTGCCAAATGAAGAAGCTGCTAAAACATTTGCCAAAAAGGTGTGTAAAATTGTGTTGTTAGTCAAGTTATTTTAAAATCTTATTTGTTTTTTGTATTACAGGCTTTCCAGCTCAAACCTTGGAAACTCAACAACGATTTTTTCCACTTTCTTCCTGAAGAGAAGACCCATGAACCCATATCCTCAAAAGAACTAGCACAACAGGCTATAGAGTATGCCAAGGAACTTGAAATGATTGTCTAATAGGTGTATTTAATTCTTATATTTAGGATTTTGTTTTATATAAAAATCAATATTAAATAAACAAACAATTAATTTGTTTTATACTATTTTCTTTATTTTTTGTAAAGCAGAAACTTTTATAAACTTTGGGAAGTGTGCCATTTATTATTAACCACGAACAAAATAGGCAGTGGTGTTTCAGTGGTAGTACCAAGAGAAAACATTGAACAAATAGGGAAGCTAGAAAAAAGGGAATAAAGAAGGTGGCAAATTATAGGCAGTTATGGTTAAAAAATGTTATGAATGATATGGGATAAAACAAGCCACAAAAATACTCATTTAAGAAGAAACAAATAAAGAATGTAATAGTTATACTAAAATAAATCCATTGAAAAACCATACCTGGAAGAAAAGTACAGAACATAATTGAAATAAACAGATGGGTAAAGGAAGTATATATAAAAAATCTAACATTCATTCCTTATAGGTTTTTAATTGAACTTCAGTACACCTTCCTTCCAGAAACTATTGGTACAGGAAGTAGCACAAGACATAGAGAGTAGGTGGGAACAACTCAGAGAAAGATTGAACAAGCAGCCAAGTTAGCACTTCCAAAACCCTCTCAAAGAAGACAAAAAGATTGATATGATAATGATTGTAAGAGAGTGATTAAGACGAGCCAGAATCAATAGAATAAGAAAGAATAATTTGACCAATAGATAACTACATGCTGAAAAGAGAGGGAGGCAAAGAAAATATGCAGAACAAAGAAAAGGTTGTACCTGGAAGAAAAATTTAATAATATTGAAGATTTTGTAAATATAGGCTTCAACCAAGAAATAAAAAGAGAATGAAGTCAATATAAAACCCCACCGAAATATTAGAAAGATGAGGATGGCTATTTAGTAGGAGGAATAGATGAAAAACTTAGAGATGGGCCACATATTTTAAAAATGTATTAAATACTGATAAAAAACAATATCTCCAGATACAGCAGCCACTAGAAGAATCAATAAACTGGAATAACAATCATGAAATACCAACAAAAGGAGAAATAATAGACATAATAAAGAGTTTAAAAAATAATAAAGCACCAGGTGAAAATGGCATCACAGCAGAATTCCTAAAAAAATGTGGCTAAAGCCTACAGGAAGAAATCAGAGTTGATATGTGAAGTATGGACCAAAGAGCAAATACCAAAACAGTGGAAAGAAGCCCTACTATGCCCAATACACAAAAAAGGAGATGTAAAAACTACAGGGGTATAGCATTACAAGACACAACATATAAAGTTCTAGCTACATAGATCAGACATAGAATTAATGCCAACATTGAAGAAAACCTGGATGAATAGCAGATCCTGGCTAGTTCATATGAATTCAATCTGTTACTAACCATATTTTTCATTGATTTTCGACAAGCATATGACACAATAAACAGACATCAAATAATGACACATTAAAATGTTTTAACTTTTTGGATAAAATAATATGATTAAAATCCCTAAATCCCTTCTGAATGAAACCAAAAGTGAAGCTATGATGGAAAGTCAAGTCTCTGACAGCTTTAACATCACTAGAGGCCTACGACAAGGTGACCCCTGTCTACTGTACTTTCTAATCTAATAATGGAAATAATTTTAAGGGAAAGTAATATACACACTAAAGGCTCAATCCACCACCAAACACATCAATGCATAGCATATGCAGAATATCTTGCCCTAATAAGAAGAAGATCAACAGAATTAAAAGAAATTTTGAAAAGACTTGTGATGGAGTATGGGCTTGAAGTAAATGAAGAAGAAAACAAGGTATATGGAGATAAGGGGTTATTTCCCCTTAGGGATTTAGGACAGTTTTGGAAAGTATCTGCCCTAGACAAGAATATAACTTTGAGATAGTTGGACAGACAATTATTTGAAAGTAACATTCAATAAATAGAAATAAGGGACTCAAGAAATCGAAATTAAAAGTGCTGGAAATCTAAATAAGATGCTGTGATCAAAGAAAATATCCAGAAGAGCAAAAAGAAGAATATATACAACACTTGTCCAACCAATGGTGTTTTATGCTAGCGAGACCTGGATTTTAAGCAAAACCATACAACTAACGCTAGATACTCAGAAGAGTATATGGAGGTAATAAGAGATCCAGAGAAGAAGAACAAATAATGCAAATATAAGGACAACAAAAAATTTCAAACATTGCAAAGTTCACAGACTAAGATGGCTCAGACACATAGCTAGAGTGCAGAAAGCATTAATAAATACTGAAATCCCCAAAGAATTAATAAATACTGAAGCTGACCCAAAAAGGAAAAGAGAATGACCACGAAGAAAATGGAGAAAAAAGTTAGGAGTATAAAATTGGAGAAACCTAGCATAATCTAGGAAGAAATGGAAGAAAACCATTGAAGCCTTGGGCCTCTAGGGCCTGTTTGAGCTGATGTATATATATATATATATATATATATATATATATATATATATATATATATATATATATATATATATATATATATATATATATACCTTCCTTAGGTTTATTTTAATCAATATTTCACCAAGCAATTAAAATTCTTCAATTACTTGGAAAATTCCATCACCTTCTTACTTTGTTCTTCAAATTTTGGCTTTTAGTTGTTATCCACTTGCTATGGTGTAAATCAAGCATGCTTTCAATGATTTCGTAAACAAAATTATTAGGAAATAGTAATTTATCTTTAAAGAGATGGGAAAAACCTTTCATGCCAAAATAAACTGAAAAGTAGGACAAATCTTTAGGTATAGCTTTTCTTCTGCCCTTTAATGACAACAATTTCTTGTTTTGTGCCCACTATATTTCTGATTCATGAATGGCTTTCTTAACTAAATAAAGAAATGGCAGCAGTAAAATGGACTCATTTAAATCATTGAATAGGAAGAGAAGCTGGAAAATGGACAAAAATATATTAGAAAGGGGCAAAATAGGCAGTTGTGCATAAAATGTGTTAAGATTTAAGAAACAAATGAAAAATGAAATAAATACAAATGTCCATTGAAGAATGGATCTTCCTCACAACTGCAAGAAAAGAACACAACAGAACTAAAATTCACATATGGTGAAGGAAGTATATACAAAAATCTCATATTCATCCCCTACAGGTTTTTAAATCAAACTGCAGCAAACCCAGCTTCTATTTGTTTTAATCAATAATTCACCAAGCAATCAAAGTCCTTCCATTTCTTGGAAAATTCCATGACCCTCTTACTTTGTTCTTCAAATTTTTGACTTTTCGGTTTCCTCCACTTGCTATGGTGTAAATCCAGCATTCCTCCAATAATTTCCTGTGCAAAATTATTAGGAAATAGTTGTTCATCTTCAATAACATGAGCAAAACCTTCTTCCATGCCAAAAGAGACTGAAAAATAGGACAAACCTTTTGGAATAGCTTTCCTTACATCCCTACCCTTTAGTGACACCAATTTCTTGTTTTGAGCCCACTCTATTTCTGATTCATCAATGGCTTTCTTGAAGTAAATTGGAGCTAAGTCACCCTCTTCTTTGGGTACTGGTATACACTCTATTACCATATGGGGAAATCTATGTAAACCTTTAGCAGATTCAAAAAATATAACATCTTCATCTTGTTCTTTAAAAAGTCTTACAAGAGCTTTCCTTACATCAAGGATATCTGACCATTCATTTTCATCTAACTGAGTAGCACATGGGGTATGCCTTATTGGAACTATAAGGCAATGGCCTTCTGTTAATGGTTCAAATGATGGCAGAGCCAGATATAGAGTGTCTCCCATGGATACCATTAAATGTTTCAGCATAGACTCTGACTGAATACATCTATCACAGTTGTCTAAACTCTTGGACACTTTTTTATGATCTTGTATAGCCTTACTCCTATTTTTCTCATCAGTCTTTGAATCTGAGTGTTTCTCTCTGATATTATCTGAAAATATATCATCTAAATCATCATTCTTTTTAATTTTACTATAAGCTTTGATGAACTCTTTGTCTTGATCAGCTCCAGCTTGATATTTTTCATTTTCAAACATTTCTTTTAATGAGTATTTATCATCATCTGCAAAATATCTTACTCTTTGATTGTCCCTATGTGTTTCAGTTCTCTTTTTCTTTCTAGAATTACTGGACTCTCCATATTCTGATTGCAATCTCAAGGGCTTGGATTGGCCTCTAGAATCAGTTTGTGTAAGTAAAACTTCTTCATCTCCTGCTGCCTTTTGTTGCACTGACTTTCTTGCTTGTTCTAACTTTTCCTTTAGTTCTGTGATTTGTTTCTCATTTCCCATTATTTCAGCTTTAACTAATTTTGCTGCTAAAGCATTCAAATCTTTTTCTGTGTACTCAACTGTTTCTGGAATTTCTGTAGTATCTGTAACAGTGCCTGAAGGATTTACAGTGTTATTTGTTTTTGATTCTTCAGCATCTTTCTTTTTCTTCCAATTAGATGTACTACTGGATGGTCTATAAAATAAATTAAAAATAATATTATCAGTTGTACCATACACTGGTCACTTTTAACATACCTAGTGGATTTACTATCACTATCTTGCTTCTTTCTCCAACTAGAACTTCCAGTACTTGGCAACTGAGACCTGTAACCTGATGATCTGTGCCTTCTATCTGAATCTTCATCATCTGAAAGTACTGGTTTTTTAAAACCTGGCAAACCATCTCCGCCATGTTTCCAGTAGGGATTCAGTTCTCTATCACAGTTCCTAGGATCATACTGCTGTTTTTCCCTTTCTAACCTCTTTTGCTCATCTCTTTCCTTTTTTCGATCAGAATTAGATGATGTTAAAAATTTAGTTTGAATGTTCATCCATTCTTCTCTCTGTGCAATTGATTCTTGTTTTTGTAACTTACTTTCTTGACTTTCCTTAGTGGGCTTGTAAGGGGGACTTCTAGATCTAGACCTATATGAACTTCTTTTACATTTACTAATTCTATCTTCATCAGAAGAATCACTACTGGAACTATATTCATAATTTTTATTTTTTTTGCTCTTCTTTTTCTTATATATTTCATCTGAGCTAGATTGTGAATCTGACGAGGAGCTATAACTACTCTTTTTATTTTTGTGCTTGGATTTTTTCTTTTTCGATTCTACAACTTCTTTCTCTACCCATTCATCTTCAGAATCGGAGCTGGAATACCTTTTAGATTTTTTAGATTTCTTTGATTTGCCCTAGAAATAATGAACAGTTAATACCATAATAAATATTTGAAATAATATGTATCTTTCGTGACAACATTTATTATCTCACCATTTATTTTTGTTTATATGAGAACAACAATGAGAAAAATATTTTGAGATTTAAATACACTGTTTAAATACCTAACCTAACCTAACTTATGGTGTCAACGTTACTGTCACCACCTGTCACTTTTATGAATGGCCTCCATCCTCTATGGTTTAATTCTTATTTAATTTATCTGTGTTTAACAAGTATTTAAAAATTGCATTTTATATTTGTACAATAAACAGTAAAATTTGTTTTGAATAAAATTGTATCAATGCAAATAAGACAAAAGTGCAGAGAAGTCTACAATGTTTTCAGAAAAAATTTATTTTTGACAGAATAAAAATAAAAGCACCGTCAAGAATAGAAGAAGACAATAATAAACGTCACCACTTCGCTATGGCTACCGAAAGTGACAGTTCCCAAATTTCTGATAATTTTAATAAATCAGCGTTAGAAAATGGAAATACTATAATAAGCAATAAAAGTACTGATATACTAGAAACAGCAGAATATGGTCTGCCCCTAAAAGAAGTGTATAAATTAGGTTTTAACTTTTATAAAGGTAAATTTAAATATTTGTGATATCTTAGTTCCACATAAACATTCTGATTATTCCCTAGAAAAAGAAGGTAAAGCAGTACACTTTAGCTATGAAGACAAATTACAATTAGTAGCATTCTCCCAACAAGTACTTCACGGCCCCTACGCTGACGCAGTACATAAATTACCCCCCTTGGGGACCTTAGATGTTGTTGGTAGAGATAGGAGGGTGGCGTGGCAAAAATTGGGCCAACTTTCGGCCGACCAAGCTAGGGCAGGTTTTGTAGAATTACTTAGTAGAAAATGTCCTTTATTTTCGACATACATAGAGGCACACAGGAGAGAAAAGAAGGAACAAGAAAGGCGAGCGTAAGTACTATATATTTATCATAAAATAACTTTCTTGTTTGGAATGTTAGTTAGACTTTGCTATGGTTTATTATTGTACTTGCCTTGGCTTACTAGGAACAGTAAGAATAAAATAGAACACATTTTATATATCAAAAATTGCAAAAGCAAAGAAATATGGACTTTTTTTATTCATATCATTAATCCCACAATGAAATGTAAAATATTTTTGACAAATTCTTACATTATTTTCTATAGGTTGTAGTAAAGTTAGGTAATTAGTTTATAAATAGGTAATTATTTTATGATTTTCTTTGTGTAATTCTTAAAAGTATAATGTAGATAATCTAGAATTTATTGTTCCATTTAAAATAATTCGCCATAACTCTATATTCCTACTTATTCCCAGTATCCTTTAACAAGATTAAATTATTTAATATAATGTATCATTAAACTTAAAACAATTTAAAAAATCCCATATAAATTCTTAATTTTAAACAAACAGAAAATAAAAAAAAGTCGACAAATGGTAAAATTTGTACAGGTGGCTTGTCAATTGTGGGAAATCTATTGTAAGGGTATGAAGAATGACCCAGCTCAGAAAAAACTGGAAGAACATTGTCAAACTGGCCAAGATCGACAAAAGTGGCAGCCATAGCTCAGTACCTATGTACTCAGACAGACAGCCAGGGTTTGGTTCTAGTAGACACCAGAAATTTTTATTTTAACTGAGCTGTCACATTGCTTTGGAGGTATTTGTTGTTTGTTTGGGTTTATATGACTGCGGACACTAAATCCATTCGCCAATTGCTTTGGAGGTATGTAAAGCTGTTGACTCTGTCTAAGTAAGTAGTTATTAACTATAGAAAACAGCTTAAAGCTTGCATAGACAGAAAATGTACCATAAGTCAATTGGCTGAAGTACAACTGGTTATAACTACAAATGAAATGAAAAAAAAAACTAGTTCAGTGGTAAAAGGAATATTCAAATATGTCATGCTCATGATGATGCATGCAAAAGAATTGTCCAAATTTGAACTGAAATATATCTACATTTTTATAATCTGTACTGTATCTAACTTAATATTATATCACTTGAACTTTGAATTCTAAATTGATTTGAAGGTTTACATAATTTGAATATGTTAATGCTAATATATTGAAATAACTAAATTACATATATGTTAGAGATTAAATAAAAAAAAATTAATGAAGTCAAGTCAAGCAAAATGTTAATTAGTGAATAATTATGTCACTGTGTATTCATTCATTTGGAAACTTAACTAGACAAGGCAAGTAGACAATAATAAGAAAATGAATTTCTGTTAAATTTAGTTCAGTTAAGTCATTATACAGGATGCACTATACTGAACATAAGAAAACCTACGGAGTAAATAAATAATAACATTACTACTACTATAAATTAACGTAAATGATTGGTAAAGTTGACACCATCTATCTATCATCCGTTGGCAAATTCAAACAAAAATATAACTTCCAGACCATCTTTTACCACATTTAGTCCAGACAAATTAATATATGTATTTAATATATTTTTTACCACCAAAAATGAGATGTTTTAACCAAATAATGCTTTAAATATAATGTGCAGAATAATTTTGAATTACATTCTGCTTATGAACTTGCTTTTTTGTCCTTAAAAATAGAAAAAAGTTTCAATTATATTGCTTAATATTTCATCTACATATAATCGTCTAACAATTTTAACTGTACTAATGCCCAAGTATCAATTTTCAAGTTTCGAACTGATTGATTTACGATAAGTAATCCGGCATGTGCCTTATCTAAGGGACTGGACTTGCAAATTTTTAGTTTAGTTGTATCTTTGCAACTAGCTTGTTTATAGATAGATGTGCATTGTGCATTGCTTTAGTTTTGAGTTGTGTTGAAATTTTGTTGTGAGTAGTTATAATAATAGTAGTAATTTTTGTTGTTTGTTTTTTGAAACTGTCTATTTGTGTATAAAGAAAATGTTTAGACCATGTGAAAAATCACCCACAGTTTCTCGTGCATGGGAGCAAGAGAACCCAAGTAGTAGTAGAGAAAGTGTAGTAGTCAACAATCTTTTAAGTGTAATTGATACAAAAAACAATGACACTGAGACTGTAACTGTAGAAAAGTGTTTAAGACTTCCAAAGAAAAGGATTGTTTTAGAATGAAAAATCTAAGAATTTGTATGAATGTTTACAATAATCTTCAAAATGATCTTGAAAATAGTTGTAAAGGCAGTATTATAAGAAAAGCGGTATTATAAGAAAAGGAATACAAAAAAAATGTAATACCAACAATTGATATTATATACACCAAGCTTGTTGCGATGGGAAGAGGCTGCCCTAAAATCACTTTACGTAGTTGGCTGAAAAAACTTGGGTTCAAATACAAAACCGCTGATAAACGGGTGGCTATTATGAAAAGTAAGAGGATAGTATACTGGCGTTTAGATTATTTAAAAAAAATTCAATAATACTGAGTCCAACAGCGGACTATATATTATTTAGACGAGACATCGTATGACATGCATGATACCGTAAACAAGGGTTGGACTGATAGTTACTTTGGTGCCAGTTGAAAGGCGTACCTACGAATAATGGTTCTCGGATGATTATTGTGCACTGTGGATCTGCAAATGGTTGGGTGTCAAATTGGTTAATGCTTTGCGGAAAAAAAAAATAGAAAAATGTAGTGTAGGTAGATTATCATCAGAATATGAATTCTACTATATTCGAAGAGTGGTTTAAAAATACACTACTTCCCAATATAACACCGGGCAGTGTGATAGTTATGTACAATGCTAGCTACCACTCAAGGCTTCTCAAAAAAATTCCTAACAGTTCGTCTTCAAAACAGGAACTAAAAGATTTCCTCTCAGATAATGATTTGTATTTTGATGACAACTATAATAAGAAGCAGTTACTTGAAGTGCTTCGTACTAAAACTTATAAGAAACAATATATACTGGACACTATTGCAATACAACATGGCCATACTGTTTTTGAGGTTACCACCATATTTTTGCATATTCAATCCTATCGAACTTATTTGGGGCAAGTAAAAAACGGATTCGGAGGAAAAATAGTTTTCCAAAATTTGATGCGAAATTGGTCAATTTAATTCGATATGAACTATCAGAGATTACAAGTGCCGACTGGAAAAAAGCAGTGAACCGTGTAGTGAAAGGAGAAAATGAGTACAGAAGACTAGGACAATTATTTTCAAACAGTGGACAACTTATTATTAATCTGGTGGATAGTGACGATGATGAGAGTTCATCTGCAGGAGAAATATTTTAGACAAGGTACGCTAATATGATGATTATTTCAGTTAAAACAACTCAGTTTTTCATTATAAATTGCCAAGTTCGTTTAAAACAATATTTTCTTAAATGTAAAATACTTTTCCACAGTTTCGTCTATGTACTTCATCGTTAAACGCTAATATGGCTTTTCAACGCTTCTCATATGTTTCAGGCACTTGTCATATGTCGTATAATTTTAATATATCTACGTCATACGTTATTGGTATATAGTATATACCAATAACTATACATACCAGAGACGTATGACGTAGAATATTAAAATTGTATGACATATAACAAGTGCCTAAAACACATGAGAAGCGTTGAAAAGCCCTACAGAAGATGCCGTTGTTTCACCTAGTATTTTTTCTGACAGGGTGGTAGAGTGATAATTTTTTTTTACATTTGACTTTTAACCATTTAAAAAACAAAGAAATATAACGTTTTGCTTGTTTTTCCAAAATCAGATTTTCTGCTCTTTGACTATAACATACACATTACACATTGTTATTTTATGATTTAATACTAGTATTAAAACATTTGTGTCGGTGAAACAACCAATATCGCGATACGTATCTGGACATCGGTTACTCGAATTTCATAACATACAAATATTATCTGTTTTATTTTGCCGACGGACGAAATATCGATGGACCCGACTTTATATAATTAATTATAAAAGGTTCACGAACAAGAGGGCGGAGCTATACGAAAGGGTGGGAGAAGTTAGGGCGAATAACGGAATAATGGAAGTGCCGGGAAGAGGAGAAAATGAATACAAAGAAATCCTGGGGACAATAACTGGAATAATAAAAAAGAAAGAGATCCTGGAAAGGAAACGACAGCAGGCATAAACGCTAAAGGGAAAAACAGAAGAGAAGGAAGCCGCGCATGCGTTTTAGGACGGTCTAAACAAGATTAGCCGCGCGTGTGTGGCTGAGTTTTTTGTTTGATGGTTTTATTTGGTAGGCAGGGCTTCTATTTTATCTATTGATGATTTGAATTAGCCTGTATAAATGAATTGGTTTGTGGGTGAGTTTTTTTGTTTGATGGTTTTATTTGGTAGGCAGGGCATCATGAACACACCCGTGGGCACGACTTCCAAGAGATGAAATGCACTCGGGTGTATCCTGTGACTCTGAGTCCAACACACGTCTTTAGAAGATTTTTACACCCTCAACAAAAAAAATTCTTACTTTTCTATCTGATCTGTCTTCCTTATTAGTAGCTATAGGATATCATCATAGCTATAATAACATATTATTAGTAATATGCAGCACACATTACTACTAGGAACTTTGGTACATCTGACTTATTATTCTTAAATGGATATTTTTCTTTATGAATAATAGACTGACCGCTACTATTTACTATTATTCTCATTATCACTTACAATTATGATATAGATAGGATTCTATTCTGTTTTTCCTTAAAAAATCTATTTATTTCCTATTTATTGTATATATTTAAGTAAGTACATCCACTTTTTGCTCCTATAGTATTAATTTTTATATAAAAAGTTAGTGCTTTTTCTCTTGTCTGCTGTTTCTTTAATTCCTGAATGTTCTTCTATTTTATCTATTAATGATTTGAATCAGCCTGTATAAATGAATTTATACAAGACTTTTATTTTTCCCATTTATTTTTAAATACAATATATTTGCTAAAATCCTTTTCCAAACGATTTTAACAAGTTTTTTCTGAACAACCTTCTCAAAGTAAATTTTGCACAAGCTCCTCAAAATGGCGTGAAGCTTCTGCTATGACCTCATTAATAATTATTCCAAAACATCATCCTCAGAGTTATTTTTTAAGTTTTGTACAGGAAATTGTGATTTAACTGGATAAAATATAACATAAAATATATCTGGTCGATAAATTTATATTCCAATTTGGCAAAAAAAATTGGCTCAGAAGCATTATTATTATTTCTGTGTTACTTGATTTTGCTATTTAAGTTAATTGTAGTTTTTCATAAAATTCTCTATCACTTTTTCTTCTTGTGTTTCCTGCTAATGTGTAAAGTTGAATTGGATTGACACTCTCTTTCAAGTATCTATGTATATTTTCTTTTTTAGTTTATCGGTTCAAATTTGATTACTTTGTTGTTTAATTCATCTGTTTATATTATTCCCACTTCTTCCTTTGCTCTGTGTGGTGCTTTTGTACCAGAATAATATAGTGTGTGTCTATTTGTTAGTTTTGTTGTACATTTGTCCTTCTTTCCCGTCTTCAGTCTTCTTCCCAATCCATTTCTTTTTTTAACTCCACTTCTTTTCCACTTAGTGATGTTATATTTTCTTTTATTCTGTCATTCTTTTTTTATTTCAATTTCTTCTGAGGCAGCTTTTAGTCTTAGCCTAGTCGCCCTAGTCAAGTCTAAGATCTTTAATTTTTGTGCAACTTTCTTTACTATCAATTTTTATGTGTATATACCTATATATTTTTTGTATGGTATTATATTAAATGCATGTTTTTATTTGTGTTTTGTACAATACCAGCTCATGATCACTTTTTATTTCTCCCGATTTCAGTGCCCATACATACAAGATTTAAGAATGATGTTTTGGAAGAATGGTCCATGTTTTTAATTTTGCTGTGAAAAATGTAGTTTAGTAATGTTTTTAAAATTTACATTCTCTTATTATATCAACATCATTTGTTCTGTATTTCATATTATATACATGATAAAATGTATAAAAATGTTACAGTCAGCAAGAAGAGGAAAGGCAAAAGGTGGAAGAAGAAGAAAAGCTGAAGAAATTGGAGGAAGAAAAAGTACTTCAAGAGGAAATTTGGAGACAGGAGGCAATTAAGAGACAGATCCAATTAGCTTTAAATCAACAAACCTATGAACAGTTTAGGAAGTATGCAGAGCAGCAATATCCAGGTTTGTTTACTTAAATTTTAATATTTTTTATGCTCCAAGCTTTTTGCCCATATTAAGGCCAAGTACTCTAATTGATAACATATATTAAATGATGCATCATACTCATACAGTGAGTTCCGAAGAACTTATTGTTGCTTTAAAGCATAGTATTGAAGAAGATCTGAATGAATTCATCTGGCAACTTCCAGATGGAGTTCCATCTTATTTATTGTTAACGAACGTGCTCAAAGATATTTTAAATTTTAACATGAATTTTATTGGATGTACATATACATCAGCAATAATGTTATTTTAATATTCAATTTTATTTATGTGTATAATCTTTTAATTTCTTTACTCCCGATGAAGCTATTAAATAAATGGCGAAATATTGAGCCTTAGAAAAAACAAAGATTTTTATTTAATATAGACCACATGCCATAATATTAGTTAAAAACAAACAATCTCGTCAAGACAAGCGCGGTGTTTTAACTGTCAAAAAAATATAAAGTATACTCCCAAATTATTAAAAATATATTAAAAAAGATTAGGAGAAGAATAAAACAGCTTTAAAAAAAGTAATATATATGAATTATTACAAAAATAATTGTTAATATAACGTTAAAGTTACTGAGTAAGTTATTGTTATTATTCGTTGTAATTTGTCTAGTTTAATAAACGTCTTAATAAAACAAATGATTGAATAACAATAACTCATTTGTTGTTATTTTTACGATATTCATTGTCGACATTATAGGTGACCCCGAAAAACAAGGTTCTTTGATAAAACAGCTACAAGAACAACACTACATTCAGTATATGCAACAATTACAGGCGACACAAAGAGAAAAAGAAAATCAAAAGGATGCTCATTCTGATAAAGAAGATGCCGTTGACGTTGCAGAGCAGGTAAAACATTTTTAATAGTAGAAAAGTTATTAGTTCGTTTAAAGAAGGGAAATTTAGGATCTAATTCATAATTGAACAAAAAAAAACCATAGGCAGTAGTATTTTTCCCATTACTTACTATTTTTGATGAGAATTAACAACAATTTTTGTTGAAAATGCGTTTATTTTGACGGGTTGATTTCCACTTCAGACCAAACCTAACTATAACACTGATTAGTTAGAGGTATATAAAAATATTTATTTTTTCATTACCAATGCATTCTGCTGACTAAATCCTATTACCTGACTTCTTATCTGTAACGATTGCGCCAATAGGAGTGACGTATTGATGACAAAAGAACGTCATATGCCTTTTACTTATCATTATTATGGAACTTAAGAGCTCAAGGAATTTTTGGTATGAAATCATCTGTGTTTTTCGTGTACCTTTATCTCTCTTTATTCCCAATGGCTCTGCAGCCCAAATCGAGCTCCTTTGTGTTCTTGCTCTTGCTTTGATGATTGTTTTGCCCAGAGTCAATATTACTATCCTATTCTCCAGGGATGCACTTTTCAATCTACATTCTACTGCAGGTGTGGCTCGTTTACTCATGGCCTTTATCAAAGTGTTGGTAGTAACATTATTAAATGCTCCTTCAATATCTAAAAAAGCGGTAATTGCTATCTCTTTGTCCTCCATTGACTTTGAGATAAGCCTATTTAGTTAGATCATACAACGCTGGTCCGTGGATTTACCAGGTTGGTATGCATATTGACGATTGCTTACAGGATTATCTTTTAGTACTTCGAGTCTTATGTACCTATCCAGAAACCTTTCCAGCGTTTTTAATAGAAAAGACGATAGGTTTTAATAGGCTGGTCTATATGATTTTGGTATTAGGTCTGATACTTTGTCTACCTTATGCAAGTATATGACTTTAACCTTTTGCCATATTTCCGGTACGATCTTCGATGCTACTGGTTTTGACGAACTTGCATATGTATGGTGTCAATACCTCTAATCTAAAGTATCGGATATATGCCATCTGTCACTGGAGACTTATATGGCTGAAATTTATTTATAGTCAGCCTTTGTTCTATGTTGGTTCACCTTTCTGCGTCATTCAGAATTGTTAATGTCGGAAAGTGCTTGTTTATGAGTTCTCTAAGACTTTCCTCTTTAGTCTCCATAAATTTGCCATTAAGCTTCTTTAGGAAACCTACTTCTTTAATGGTAGCACCATCCTTTGCCAGGACCACCATCCTTATGGATTCGAGAGCATGCCGGGATATCTGTAGTCTCCTCGCAAAATTCTCTCCATGAATTAGTTACACCCGTTACTTAGCCAGCCTTCGTTACTTTTGACTTTATTAAATAGTCTTCGAACTTCCGACCTTAGCTTCTTTACGCTGTTATTCCACCGGACTGTATTACTGCTCGTATGTGTGGCGTGCGTTGTCATCACATCTTATGTTGAGGTGTAATCCTTTTCCTAGACAATATGCAACTGTCTCGCATAACTTTTGCGTGTCGAATATTGGCCTGTAGAAGGGTTATTTTTCTATTCACTACGAAGAGTTGTCGTTTCATTTTTCTTCTGTGGGTCCAACACACTCTTGGACATTAATCCTTACGAGTGGGCTGGTTCCACCTTAACAAGTTTCCCCTGTTTCACTGGAGCTACTTGCTACTGTCTTCCCTTCCTTGGATCGGAAAGTTAACTTTCCGATTCCGAAAAAGGCTAACATTTGGAGTTTCTGGAGCTCTTCTTAAGATTCAGAATCCTTTTGAGAAAGTCCATAAAACCGTTTTGTTTGAATGTTTGCTACTCCAGACTGTCCATAGATGTATCCTGAGCCCATGGTTACTTATCCTCAGTCTATTCAGAATCCTTTTGTACTCAAGAGGTTCCCCATCTTTATCCTGTATGAAGACAGTATGTGAGTGCAGCTTAGTTCTTCTTCCCCCTCCAACACCGGATACTAACAGGAAGCAGCACCACATATTTGAACTTTGTACATTATTTAATTTAAACCTGTACCTCTAGCCTCCCCTTTTCAGCGAGACCTCATTCGTCATGATCCAATTGGCTGTTGTGTCTCCAACAAGAAAAGCGTCAAAAATAGTTAGAATGGACCCTTAGATTTGATGCAAAAATTTACAGAGGATCTCTCTCTTTAATATATATATATATATATATATATATATATATATATATATATATATATGGACTCTTATGGAGTGCGTTGTTGTCAATTGTTGCGATATTTTCCAAAATATGGGGAAAACATTCTGTGTGGCTTAGAAGGTACATAGCCAGCCCATTTACTTCGCTCGTCCCAAATTCCACCAAACACTTCGATACTGGTTTTTTGCTTTTTCTATTTTTTTTTGTTCGCTTTGCCCCATGTCCGTATTTCTTCGTCAATTATTAGCTTACTAAGTTTAACTGCGACGGATTTTTCCTTCTGCCAATATCTTTAATTCTTTTCCCATATATACTCAATTTTTAGTTAGATCATGGTTAGTAAAGCTCCGCTTGCTTTTTTTAAATTACTATTTGCTCTGCATCACTTGTTTCTTATCGCTATTTTCTCTCTGCTAGCTCGTATGCATTTCTTACTTTACATAGCGTTTGTTTCATCTTTTCTGTCTTCACTTACCTGTATCATGTACAATCCATTCAAAAATAATATTATTTTTGTGTCGTTCCTTTTCCTGCCATTCTATAATGTTTTCTATCTTAAATCATGAATGTGTTGCCTGTGTGAGTCCATTTCAAATAGGAAAAAAGAAATAAAATAAGACTTACTCACAATCAATTTAATTTTACCACCAAAACGACCGGTTTCGCTTACTACACTTTACTAAGCATCTTCAGGTCTAACGGTACCAGGCAAATTAAATGCTGAAATTACAAAAGCCCTGACAAATATATTTTGTTGCTTGGAATAGGGGCAGAGACATTTTATATATGGCTATGGCATAGAATAGACTGGAGTAGATATGGGTTCTGAATACGGAAAATAGAATATAATAAGTGAGAGATTAAAATTGAAAGATAATGATTAAAGAGGATATTTAGTTGATAGAAGAGTTGAGCGCCAACTATTTTTAGAACAAAAATAGTAAATTTAAAGAGAAAGTTAATAAAATCAAGAGAAATTGAAATAAAATAATGATTCGAAAAAAAATAACGAAACATGTCACGTTTACAACGTTACAGTAGTTTATACAAAGGTCAGTAAAATCACAAGTTTTATTTTTTAATTCAAATTTCAATAACATACTACCTTTATTTCATAACAAATGCACATTTCGCTAATACAATCCTGGCAACTGTCAAATTTGTCTCCAATTACACGCAATAATTCTATACATGTCTAAAACACAACATTACGTTACGTCTGAAGGAAGGCTATGAGAAGAACAGTAATACAGTTTTAAGCAAGTGTTGCTCCTCTTTTATCAATTATTTTTGTCGGTGATTGCTGTCTTATTAAGCATTCTCTGATCTCACGCCTATTTGTGAATATAAAATATTATTGATGTTTAAAATATCCAATTTATATTTTTAGTGAATGTTGTTGATACAGTTCTATAGGACACACGGCGTTGCAAGTTGGTATATTTTTTCCGTATTTTCCTATCATTGCACTGTATATTTTTCTTCTGTCTCGTCCATTAAAGTCACCCAGTAAGAATATACCTCTTCGATTTTAAAATGTTTTGAAATTAATATTTTTCAAAATTATTTCTCTGTATATTTGTAGTGGCTTCATCGGTTGGAGCGTATATACCCACTATTACAGGTTTTATCCTCCTAGTTGTAGTTCCATTGTGATTATTCTTTTGTTACTGGTACTCCAGCTACTCATTTTTCTTTCTGACTCCGCTATATGCTTTTTTCGTCTCACTGAGTTGTAGGTCTTTAAGGATTATAGTATCCTTTGCCCTACTCCTTGCATGTTCCAACATCCTAAACTCATGTACTTTTTTGTTGTTATGGTAGTTTTGAATTTGCTCTAGTCGAACATCGAAGCTTGTTGGATTTTTTTTTGCCATTTTACCAGTCTTTTATGGCCGCGGAAAATTTCTATAGAGGCATTCTTCCGTTAGCCTATGATTCCAGACTTTTTTAGTAAATCATTTTGACTTCGTATATTTTGCAGGCAGACGAAAAATCGATTTCAAACTCACAAAACAATGATACAGACGAGCTGAACATCGTAACTGCCAGTATGTGGACCAGAGCAGAAGTGGATGCTTTCAAACAAAGTGTATCGCAAGGAGAAGGTGACGGCGTCGTGAGAGTGGGACACGGAGAAACCGTTACCGTCAGAGTACCGACACATCCTCACGGGTCGAGATTATTTTGGGAGTTTGCGACTGACCATTACGACATAGGTATGTATTCTTTAGAAAAATATGTTTTCCTTCGCTGTTTATTGCCACAATCTTACAATCAAAGAAGAAATGAAGAAAATAAGGCTCATAATTGGTCGCCATATTGCATGCGCACATTAACAATGAGTTTCTAAAATTATTGTAACAGGAACAAGTGAGACGACTGGAAAAGAAGAAGTAGGTTCAGTGCTTGAGAAATGGGATAAAGGAAACAAGTTTTAGAACGCTATTTCGACACTAAAATAACTTTTATTTTGCTTTATAAGGACGGAAACTAATGATAAACTGTTGTAGTTTATTATTTAGGAATTATTGGTTACGTGTTACTCTAATAACGGTTATTTTTTAAGCATACTTCAAATATTTTGTAATCTAGTTTTGCTTTTTATTAGGTTTTGGCGTATACTTCGAATTTGGAACCCCCAAGACTGAAGAAGTCTCAGTACACGTTTCTGAAAGCGACGACGAAGATATCGATGAACTAGACGACGACGACGATGTATTCGATGAAGAGACGATACGAACTAGCGATTTAGAATCAGGTTCCGTCACCATAAACGGCATCTCCAAACCTCTTCTTCACGAAATCGTGCCAGTATACCGAAGAGATTGTCAAAATGAAGTCTACGCAGGATCCCATCCC
Organism: Diabrotica undecimpunctata; assembly: GCF_040954645.1. Taxonomy (NCBI): domain Eukaryota; kingdom Metazoa; phylum Arthropoda; class Insecta; order Coleoptera; family Chrysomelidae; genus Diabrotica; species Diabrotica undecimpunctata. The sequence goes on from NC_092809.1 coordinate 141,226,185, forward strand.
TATCCCGGCAAGGGAGTGTATTTATTGAAGTTTGACAATTCGTATTCCCTTTGGAGATCCAAAACGCTTTATTATAGAGTCTATTATACCCGTTAGGTTTATTTTATTAAATATAGTTTTTTATTTTACTATTTTGCTGTGTAAAGGTCACTGGAATGTTTCCAAGTGGGCTTTAAAAAAAATGTTTGAAAATATATTATCCTGTATTTATTGTTCTTCGTGTTTTTCTAACAATTTACCCAATTAATCCTTTATGATGGTCAAAATATGGACCATAATAAAAAGACACTACATAATCTTCACAATGTGTTAATTGTGAATCAGAACATGATATAATAATCCAGGGGAAAACATTTTCTCAGAAAAGGTCAAAGTAATGAAAGAAAAAAAGTACCAACTGACCAAAAACTGAAGAATAATGAGTCTTTTATATCAAAAATTTCGTTGTCATTGAGGGAACAGCTAACAAAATTAAACTCAACAATTACTAACCGCTTCAAGAAGCAAAAATAGGAAAACACATTTTACAGTCCCGTCCCACATCAGAAGGACCCTTACGTCCGCTCCCTTATCTAAAGAACTTAAGACAGAAGTACAATGTTAGCACTATGGCAATCTACAAGGACGACAAAGTACAAATAGTAATGGGTCACTACAAAGGCCAATAAGTAGGTAAAATTGTGCAAGTATACAGAAAGAAATTCGTTATCTACAGTGAAAGAATTAAGAGGAAAAAAGCCGATGGAGTTAGTCTATACAGGGTGGTCCTTAAGTAATTGTTCAAAAAGAAACAGTAGATTCTACATTTTAAAATATTACAATTAAAGCTAACTTGCTTTAATAAAATTTTGATGAAAGATACAGGGTGTTAAATTTAAAAATTTAATTTTTCTCTCTAACTTTTACATATGTGGACATTTATGTATAAAAATTTATAACTGAGGGCTCTTGAGTATGAGAAATTATAATTTTGTGCATACTTTGATGTAGCTGATAGAGGGCGCCACATATCTGGCATAAATTTGCGTTTAACTTTTTTGACGTGACAACGTCTTAAATTAGGTTGTGGCTCGGAGTCATTCATGAAAAAGTGCCCGCTCACGTCTGTTACAGTGAGTCACCGAACGAGAGAGAGGCCCGCCGGACCGGCGAATGCCTTGCGTCTCTCTCCCACTCAAACATGATCGGTCCGCTGCGCGCGCAGCACTAGAGAATTAGGCGCGTTGAATCGGTGCGTGCTTCCGTGCTTGTGTCTCTGTCTTTCTCGAGCGTTCTTGGCGTTCAAGACACATTACAGCAGAAACACTTCCTTTCATTTCATATTTCTCCTATCATCGTCCTATCCTCAACAAAATCACTCAAATAGAAATTAGTTAAGTTTACATGTACAATGTTTTAGTAAACAAAATATATTTCTATAGTTAAAATTTGTGCAATTCTTATTTTCATTCAATTCCTTGTTCCTATTGTGCAATTTAATAATATTCATATCAATAAATATTCTACCGAGAAAAAGACGTTGTCACGTAAAATCTTCGGCCGTAAAACCGACTTTACAGGCAACCGATTTTTGCACTTCAAGTTAGTGCTATTATTGTAAAAAAAAATAATAAAGATACATTATTTCAACAAAAAACAGGTATACCTGATAATAACTTCAAAACTTTAAGTTTTCGAGATAATCGCATTTTACAAATCAACTGCATAAACTCTGATTTAACTCAATTACTCTAGGCAACGAAGTAAAGATAGACAAAAATATCAATACTTCTGAGTTTTGGTACGAAAAACCTTTAATAGTTTCCAAAATAAAGAAAAAATTGTATACACGATTTTTTTACATACCTACATCAGTAGGATAATTATTAATAAAGTGTTATGGGATTTGACATCAAACATTTTACTTTAATATTAAATTAAAGTCCTAATAAAATAATTTTATTTACAAACTAAATTAAGAAATAGTTACACCGAATAACATTAAACTTTTGTCTAAGTAAGTGTTCGATATGTCCACCATTTTCTTCAATGCATTTATCAATATATTCCATAAAATATCGTATCATATTAAATAGCATCAATGGTTCAAAAGAAACTGCTGCAGTATTTGTTTATTCCCAAAGTTGGTTGTGAATAGTTATGGGATTAGAGAAGGTACAAATATTTGTACCATTTTGTTTATTGTTGATATCTTGACTATTTTGAACGAAAAAGTTCAAATTACATAATTGGCATGTAGAATTGTTTTGCTCTTTTGTCCTAGTCCGTTTTTCTGCCTAGTAAGATATTTTTTCTGTAATATTATAAAAACTCTCACGGTGTCATTTAAGTAAGAAACGGAAAGGTGATATAAATATGGGCTACTAGTACAAATATTTTTATTTTATAATTTTTTATGTACAATATTCACACACATATTCGTCCCTTTCTGCCCCAGAACAATAAATAGAACACAGAAAATACAATTTACATTCGTATTTTCCGGATCCGTTACACCAGGAATCTCTTCCAAATCCATATCTTCATCAGCTGGTTAAAATTCCTGCTCACTATCGTTGTCAGAAGAACTTTCGATTTCCTTTTTATGCCGTCTCTGACTTGTTTTTAATTTTTTCGTCACATATTCGTCCCTTTCTGCCCCAGAACAATAAATAGAACACAGAAAATACAATTTACATTCGTATTTTCCGGATCCGTTACACCAGGAATCTCTTCCAAATCCATATCTTCATCAGCTGGTTAAAATTCCTGCTCACTATCGTTGTCAGAAGAACTTTCGATTTCCTTTTTATGCCGTCTCTGACTTGTTTTTAATTTTTTTCTTAGTCACCTCCCTTGTGGACTCAGCCGTAATGTGTCGTTTTACGTTTTACTACTTATACATTTAATTTCTTTTTGTTGTTTTGCTGGTCTAATGCTTCCTTGTAAGGTGAAGAAGTTATTACCGCTGATTTCGATGATTTTCTACCACGATTTGTAGATTTTTTCCTGATCGACGGTACTGGCGATATTTCAAATGGACTTACAAACTTCTGCAAACCAGAAGGATCTGGTTCACTGATGTTGCTTGCTTCTGGTGTTTTTTGTAGAATATCAGGTTCAATAGCTTGCGGACTTACAAACTTCTGCAAACCAGAAGAACCTGGTTCACTGATGTTGCTGGCTTCTGGTGTTTTTGGTAGGATAGCAGGTTCACTAGCTTACCGTTCTACATGGCTGTGGTTGTTACTCTCAATTTCTGCTGTAATAAAATCTGCATCTGAGAACACAGTCTTATTCAATGGATAAATTCGTGGCGTGGAATCCATTTACAGCAATTTCTCCAGTTTGGCTTTTAAGGTATGCTTTGCCAAAAAGTTCTTCAATATCGTACTGAGAGAGGGCGCGGTTATTATGACGTAACCATTGCCTGATTTCTTCGCTATAGTATGCCTTGAGCGTTCCCATGAAAGCTTTGTCTAGCGGTTGCAGTTTGTATGTTGAATGTGGAGGAAATGAAATTATAACTATGTTATTCTCCCTTGCCAGATTGATCACATCTAAATTGCGAGTATGGCTGTAGTGTCCATCCAATATAAGAAGTACAGGAAACTCTTTAGAGGGATTAACGGTATCCTATGAAGTATTTAAACCACTGTGTAAATAAATTAGATTGCACCCAACCACTAGGAGAAGTACCTTTCGTGAGTTGCACATTCATATTCTTTCTTGGGAAGATTAACATGGGTGGGATAAAATTCCCTACAGCACCAGTGGCAGCTGGTGTGGTAAAATTTTGGATAGGCCAAGCCAGCAAATTACATATTAATAGCTATGTGTAATCAGTGACGGATTCAGAGGGAGGGGTCACGGGGTCATGACCCTCCCCTAACTAATTTTTTAATGATTTTTCTGTTCATTTTAACTTCTGCGTTATATCTAATTTTTGCGATTTTTGATTTTTCATCTAACAAATCGCGAACAGAAAATTCCGTCTTCGGTACATCCTTAAAGGACAGAAAATTACTTAAATGTTCCTTGCAACTAGAATGTTTTTTAAGGAGGCAGACATATTTTTTAAATCAAAGTATCCTTCACAATTCCATACACATTTCTTATTAGAAAATAACAAACACGGCCAACAATATACTCTGATTTTCGTAATACTTCCAGACAACCATTTGTAGACATCATACCAAGAGCAATTAAAAGTATTACATTACTATTACTGCAACCTGGTAAAGAGTCATAAAAACTCATTTTTATGTATCAGTTACAAAACAATCTCACATATATAAGTTGCATACAATCAGGAGATATAGAAATCATGCAAATGTGATTTTTTTCTTTAAATTTAACAAATTTTTTAAAATTTATTTGGGCAACCATGCACTTGTTTGCAATGGTGATGTTTGTTTAAAAATATGTTACAATTATAGATTATGTTACATATGTTTTACCATAATTTAAAAGAAAATTTATTTTACAATTCGATAATTACGTACAAGTGACAACGATGGTCGTCGTAGGCCCGATCGTCTGGTGCCTAAACAGCAAGCATAAATACGACAATATAAATCGTTGTCCGTCAAGCTGCTTAACTTCAAACGCTTTTTGTACAGGGATCTTATGTGAGCTGGGTCGGCCAGTTCCGATCGGGCCTATTAATGATATTTAAAATGCCTGAATACGATTCGATACTTTCTGTGGTAATATAATAACATAGTTGTCTTAACGGACGCTAATGTATTGAGTGATTTAGTACATTTAAAAGTTATTTACATGCATTAACATAATTTTTGAATATATGTTTTTCAATTTTAAAGCTCTTAAAATTATTGGGTAGGCCCGGCCTACCCTGCCTACCCCCAAAAGCCGCCACTGTACAGCACTCATACATGCAATTAAAGTGATCAATGATCCTCTCTCAGCCGAACTCAGCGATGCGATTTGTCTCTTTCCTTTGCGCCCCACTATTGCTGCAATTTTATTTTGCACAATGGTTAGGCCTGTTTCATCTACGTTGTAAACCTGATTACTGGAAAAATTGTATTTATCATATGCTTTTTCTAGATGATCAAAAAATATTTGAACATTCTCTTTGTTAAAGCTAGCTGCCCGTCCAAAAAACGTTCCAGTTGATCTCCTTAAAGCCAATGTATTTTTATGACGCGCCAAGAACAAATCTAGCCAACCTCTACCAGCTTCTTTTAAATGCATAAAGGGATGATTTAATCCATTTGATTCAGCCAGGTTAAATGCCATTCGTTTGATATCAGTCCGCGTTAAACCATAGAATTTCGCTTCCATTTGAAGGATATAGTCTACCAAACATTTTTCTAAATCTTGGCCAAGAATAGTTCCTCTTCCCAGTTTCTTAAGTACTGCTTCATCTGGACTCAGTTGTCATTTTTACTAACCGTTGTACTGTCGATCTCGGGACATTATAAGTTTTAGCTGCTTTTAATGTACCCATCGTTTTATCTCTCACAGCTTGAATAGCAGATTTCATGCTATCTGGATCCCAGGACTTTCGTTGTTTTGGACTTACAATACCTTTTCTAGGCATTCTGAAAAGAAAAAAAAACCCTGTAAACCAAACTGATACAAATATGGGCTAGCTCATATTTGTAGCACCACGCTGGCCCATATTGCAACATAACCAAACATATAGTCAAATATTAATAACTAAAATGCAACACAAATTAAAAGAAAAAGTCAAAAATATCAGCTTTTCGCTTACGATGTGTGATAAAATATTAAATTTATTCTTAGTTTTCACCGAAAAAAAAATTGAAATAAAAACATACCTGAAGAATTTCTTAAACAGCTTCAACACTAACATGTGATTGTTTCAACGGTCACTGGATCTAGGTCACTGTAAGCTTTATTAGTTATTATTTTAGACTAAAGAGTGTCTAGACATGCTTTTGACGTATATATGGTGGTGTGTATTTCATATTAATTGCCCATATTAGTAGCATAGCCCATATTTGTACCTTCTCCTCTATTGTAGACACGTTGTTTCATTGTGCCCCATATACCAAAATGGAATATATTAAATTCTGGTCTACATGGTGGCCAAGGAAAGTGGCTCGGCATTCAGGAAAGTTGGTATTTAAATATGTTTCCACTGCCCTCATATAATGTGGAGGTGCACCATCTTGCATGAACCACATATTTTGCCTTGTGGCCAAGTGTACTTGAGAATCATCGTCAACGCGAACCATTACTTCATGTTCTTGATCAGGTGTAATGATTTTCGATCGGCCTAACGTTTAGGATGAAACAAATCACTTTTGCTTAAATTCCGAAACAGTTTGGTGATTAGGTTGCAGTCTGGGTATTTTCTTAAATATTCCATTTTCACTGCATGCTCGTTAAAATATTGCTGACAATAAATAGCAATCATATATTATGGATCTCTCAGGATTCTCTGCTTTTCCTTAATAAACTAAAATATACTAGATATTACAAAAGTCACTGATTAATTGAAAGATGACTTTTTTAGTCAAAAGTATTTGACAGATCAGCATACTATGTTAAGATTTCACATAATGCATTAAATAAGGCTGGGGTTATTTAATGATGACATCAAAACTGGCTTCAAATAAAACATTTAGCAGCTGTAGCACACCATTTTGTGGTGTTACATCTTATAAAATGCAATTATCTTAAAAACTGTTCTGTTATGAAGTTATTAACAGACATTTTTTTTGTTGAAATAATGGATCTTTAATATTTTTTGACATAAATAGCACTAACTTGAAGAACAAAAATGTTAAGCGCAAATTTATACCACATATGTAGCGCCCTATTTCAGTTAAGTCAAAGTATGCATCAAATTAAAATTCCTCTTACTTAAGAGCCCCCAGTTATAAATTTTTATACATAAATGTTCACAAAAATGAAGGTTATACCGAAAAATAAAATTTCAACTTTAATACTCTGTACTTTCATCAACATTTTATTAAAACAAGTTGGCTGAAATCGTAATATTTTAAAGTGTAGAATCTACTGTTTCTTTTTGTACAATTACTTAACTACCACCCTGTATGTAGGAATCCATAATTCAAAAGTTGTTATTGTTAACATTGAAATGGATAAGGACAAAAAGAAGATCATTGACAAACGAAAATACACTCAGGAATCAGCTGTAGAAACATCTTCAAGTGTAATAAAAAGAGATTACAAGAAAAGGAACAAGGAAAAGGTGTGAAGGTAGGATACAAAAACCTAATCGTAGATGAAATAAAATAAGCACAGAGAAACAAGCCAAAACCACTGCTAATTGACAAACTTCAGAAGACTCTGTAAAATGAGATTGCCACAATTAAGAGCATGGGCATCATCAAAAGAAGTAGAAATGAAAAACTTAAATGGCATCTCAATTTACAAAAGAATCTCTGACTGCTTATATTCTAGTAAAATTTTGCTGCTACATAGTGGATATAAAATGTTCATAAATGTGTCAAGTGGAACACTGAATCATCTATTAATAAAAAACTTATGTATTCATATAAAATATATTTATTTTTATAAAGTAAAAATATAAATTGTGATTATTAGTTCTTTCATTATACCTAATGTTCTTATAAATATTGCAATTCACTACAATCATATAAGGCACTTAATCAGAATAGTAGGATTGGAAAAAGAAAGAAAAATTACACTAAAATGGCATAAATCTATTGCTTTTGTTTGATGGCGATTAATAGCAAAATCAGATAACAGATATTTTTCCATTTGGTACATGTGTGTTTAAATATACCCTTTGAAGAGCCCATAATAAACAGGAAATATCAGTTTATATAATTTGCAGAGCATTTTTTTACTATAAGGGTAATGTATACTAAAAAAAACCATACTGTGATCAATAGAACTATTCAAAATCTTCAAAAGATAGTAAAAAATAGACAAATAACGTAATGAATGAATTATAAAACAGAGAGAAACAAATTAAAAATGAGATAGTCCAAAGAAATATAACTGATTTGATACTACTTACCTGGTAAAGAATGCAGTCTGTTTAAAATTATATAAACAAATAAAACATTTTGATATACACCTTTTTACAGTAGGCCATTCATTTGATTAAGATTTAAATATATCAAAAGTAGCTTCTTTCTTGAAAACACAAATTTACAGACAACAATCTGCAATAAATATCTAAATTATTAGAAACAGAAATCATTAAGCAATAAACTACGAAAACTACTAGCCTTTCAAAAAGAATTGCAATCATGGCTAAGCTCAAATTAACTACATAAAACTGTATATTCACTTATAACCTTTATAAACAAGTAGTGTAAAATTTACCTATTACAAATTATCCTAGTACTAAAAACCAAACAGACTGAGATAGTCATCTTAGGACTTTCTTTACCCACTAACATTATTTTTTAAAGTAAGCGTTTTGAAAATATAAACTAAACATCATCCTAGATTCTTATCTTTACTGTAGAGATATGTTCTTTAACGCCCGTAACTTCTTGGCTATGAAAACATCCATTTCCTGTGAAGGACTCTTTGATGGACTCATGATCAACCTCCTCCTGAGCCTGGGATTAATCTCAGACTTTGTTACCACTGGCTCTGGAGTTCTGTCTCTGGATGGAGCTAATAAACTACCTATTTTATGATAGTCTACAGGAGACCAAGTTATCGGTTTCTTCCTGGGCCCTCTTTGGATAACGATCATCTCATCAGGGTTTGTAGATTTTGGAGTGTCTGGGATGTGTTCATTAAGTTCAATGAGTGCTATACGTAGAGATCGGCGAGGAACGTTTTCGTCCACAAAGGCTTCCTCTTCCTCCATTGTACTAACGGTTACTAACGGCCTTAACGGTCAGTGTTCCCTTGTTTATGTTGAGGTTAGATTCTATAATAATATCTTCATAATGTTCTCGTTACTTATTTAATTAACTTCAGGAATAATGCACTAGAATGTTTTTTAGGTGAAGCATTTGTTATCTTAGCGCCAAAACGAACCTATTTTCATTCACTTCCCGCCGCAAAAACTGAAATAAACTTTCTCCCACTTTACTTGTCTATTTTGGAATACACCGTAGTCAAATGTCAAATCTAAATTTCCTAAATCGATAGCTCAGATTCATTTTTAAAAAACTCATTTTAGTATTTAGATCAAAACAACAATTATCTAAAATAAACATAGTTTATATAAATAATTCATTACAAACTTATAATATGTATGTAAATAGTACGAATATTATAGAAATAATTTTAGAAAATCCCCCAATTTAGTTTGTAATATGGGAAGATGGCAACCTAGGAAAGCTTATCATATACTTTTCTCAGCTGATTCAACAGGTGTTTACTGTTTATAAATCGTGTCCCTTTAAATATGTTTATACTGATTATAATGTCATTTGTGTTGCATATTGTACAATAATAACAATATCTTATAATAACTTCCACATAAAAATAAAACAATGAGTAGTTTTAAATTGTTTTATAGTAACTCATTAGAAACTTTGTTAGATTGTTTTTTAGAAGACTTTATACTTTCTGGTTTCGAGGCATCCTAAATGAAAAAATTACTCTTAACGCATAAAAGATAACAACAAATGATAATTATATGAAGAAAGCACACAACACTTTAATCGCTAGTTAAATAAAAAAAAATGGTCCCAGGCCACCTCGCGATTTTTTAAATTTACATCAATATTTAATATATATTTCAGGAAAGTTGCAGTATTATTTTACCAATAAAACTTTTTTTTTATTGTTTTTTTGTTGCAGCCCAGCTCAAGTGCCACAGACTAAAGAAATATTTTTGTTAACTGTGCTCATGCGGCATGCAACTAGTGCCGCACTTTCCTGTTGCAACCTGTTTATTCGTATTACATTTTACACTGTTTGATCATTTGTAATCGTAGGTAGCTTCGACAAGTGCAGTTTATCGTAGTTAGAGAGAGTTAAAAAAAATGAGTTATGAGAAAGAACAACGTCGAATCAAATGCTTCTGACGAAATGTTATCTGATGATGAATTCGACGAAAGAAATGTATGTGGCGAAAACTATGAAGATGATTATTTACATAGTAAAGAAGGTAGTGAAAGCGATAACTCGTCACGCAAATTTCCTGTACGAAAAAGTACAACACATGACCAGTAAGGACGATGGTATTCAAGATTTACCTAGTACTTCTACTGCTCACAGTAAGTAAAGCCCATTTTGCTAGACATGGTTTTGTAAAGTTTATAACGTTTGTAGATTATGTCGATAATGTCAATGAAGAACTTCCTCATGATCAAGTTCGATCACGATCAGATGCTGAAAGATCTTCACAACCAGTACAAGTTTTAAATTTTATCGATAATACGATTTCCGCGGTTTTGGAGCAGTTCAGAATCGATGAAGAAGATAACGATGATAAAGATGGTAACGAAAGAACAAGAAAATTACAATATTAATTGATATATACCGGATGGCAGCTACATAAAATAATTTTCAGTTGTCGAGCCAACGCCCGGCATAAAGTCCCATACACTTCACGGTTATCTTGACAAGGGACCCTATGAATTCTTCAAACTTTTATTTGCAGATGAAATTATTGCTGAGATAGTAGAAGAAAACAATAGATATTCAGGGCAGAAGAAAACCCAAAAAAAAATATAAAAGTTCACACCGTTTGAAATGGTGGCGCGATGCAGTAACTGAAGAAATTGAAACATTTTTAGGCCTTGTGTTGTGGATGGGATTATGTTCCTACCCAAAAATCACAAATTATTGGTCCAAAAGTTCCTTGTACAATAACAACTTAATTCACCACATGAGTAGAAATCGTTTTGAATTAATACTACGAGTCATTCATTTCAACAATACCGAATCTATAAATCTGGATCCCAATGATAGAATAAGAAAATTGACGCCTCTTCTATCTATGAGAAAAAAGGTATATCAAGATGTTATTGTACCAGAAAAAGATGTGTTGATGAGACAATTGTGCCATTTCGGGACGATTATCTTTTCGGCAGTATATCAAAAATAAACGCCATAAATGTGGAGTTAAGTTGTACAAACTATGTTTGAAAGGAGGATACACCTTTGACCTTAACATATAGTGCGGGAAAGATACTCATCCACTGGGAGCCTCTGCAGGCGTAGTTTTACATCGCACATAAAACTTGCGTAAAAAGGGTCGTACAATTTACACCGAAAATTTTTACACAACTGTTACTTTGGCTCATAAGCTTTTGGAACATAAAACTTAATTAGTTGGAACAATAAGACAAAATCGAAAACTTAATTATAAAAAAGTTAAAAAAGCAAAATTACAGAAAGGTGAAATATGTGCCAGAGAAAGTGATGCAGGAGTGTTGATGCTAAAGTGGAAAGACAAGCACGAGGTGTTGACACTTAGCACAAAACATACTGACACTATGAAAACTGTTAAAAATAAATGGGGAAATAATGTAGAAAAAACTGAACTCATAGACGAGTACAAATCGTACAATCATTCACTCTGGAAAGGGATTAAGTGGTACAGAAAACTGGCCTTTGAGCTAATTTTAGGAATCAAAGTTGTAAGTGCCTATATTCTACATAAATAAGTAACAAAGGCCAAGATGTCAATTACGACGCTATATTCTGTGGCGCTGTCCATCCACAGCGCCACAGGAGGTAGAGCCTCAAGAAAATCACAAACTTGAGAATGTGGAAACAAGAAATCGTTGTGTGGTATGTTACCACCGAATATCATAAGAATACGTTAGAAAAACTGCCTCCAATAAGACTCCTCCCTCAGTCCCCCTGGAAATGTATAGCGTGCAATAAACATTACTGAGTTTCCTGCATCTTTGTAGCCAATTCTACCAACAAAATATAGTTTATTTTATTTATTTTAAGTCTATAACGTATTTTCCTTATAGAATGTGTTAAGTTTTTTCTAATAAACAAACTTCCAAAGTATATACAATTTTCTTACGATATAGGAATAAAAGTAACCTATCCGCAGATACTGAGTTCTTTGGTAAGCGAAACTTGAAATTTTGGGGAAGTGGGTTACTTGGGTCTGCCAGGCCACATATTTATTACTCCCATATAAATGTATAGCAACGGCGGTATGATAGAAATGCCACGCATCAAAATTCATTGGAACAACATGCAAGGCCGTTCCTGGCGGGTATGCAATGAATCCCCCGCACGCAGGCGCTAAATTTTAGGGGCGCCAAATATTTGGTTACCATTACAAAAATATTCTCACTTCTAAAACAAAAAAAGTCAGTGTTCAGTATTCCGATTGCTATTCCCTATTATAATACCAAAATTACTAATTAAATTACCACCCTACAATTTTATTAGTGTCAGCACACGACGCGTCGTCTAATGCCGCTCGCCGCGTTTGAGTAAAGAATGTACTATTGATAAAGAGCAACAAAAATATTATGAAATTGAAAAACAGCGATGGCGTGGAATCATTAAAAGAATGATTTGTATTGTGCAGTATTTACCTGGCCAAAATTTAGCTTTAAGGGGTGACAGTACAAATCTTTATGAGACTAATAATGGCAATTTTTTGAAATTAGTTGAAATGATTGCTAAATTCGATCCAATTATGATGGAATACCTGAGCAATATGAGCAATATTCGAAGGTCTAAAGGGTTGTGCCGAAATATGCCTCATTACCTGAGCAATCACTTCCAAAATGAATTAATTCATTTATTGTCAAGAAATATTCAGAAAGAAATTCTAAATTGCCTTAGAACAGCAAGATATTACTCAATTATTTTGGATGAATCTCCAGATGCTAGCCATGTTGAGCAGCTGACGGTCATAATTCGCTTCGTTTATTGTTCTCCATATGAAGTCGAAATTGGAGAACACTTTCTGGGTTTTTTCAAAGTTTTAAATACTAAAGGAGAAGGGCTCTTCAATTTTTTAAAAGAAGAAATGGGGGGTTAAGACAATGGGGCAAATATGTCTGGCAAGCATGTGGGCCCACAAGCTCACATTCTAAAAATTAATCCCAGAGCAATATTTTTGCCTTGCAGCTAAAATTTCATGTGAGACTAGTTTTTTTTTCAATTATTCAGGAGTTGTTCAATTTTTTTTCTGCTTCCCCCTACAGATGGGACATTTTAAAAAGAAATGTACCAAACTCAACTTTAAAATCAGTAAGTGAAACACGATGGGAAAGCAGAGTCAAAGCCATTCGCCCTCTTAGGTTTCAATTCCTCGAAATTTGTAAAAGTTTACATGATTTGGTGGAAGATAATTCAAGAGATATGAACACGAAACATTCAGCAAGGTCACTATTAGACAAAATTAAAACGTTCAAATTCATTTTTTTCTATTATAATTTGGCATGATGTGTTAACAAAAGTTAATATAGTAAGTAAAATGATCCAAATTCCAAATACAACTTTAAATGAATGCCACACAGAAATAAAAAATCTTATTATTTATTTCACTGAAAAAAGGTCAGACAAACATTTCGAGATTTTCAGGTATGAGGCTGTAGCAGAAGCAGAAAAAAGTGATGTAGAGCAAACATTTCCATTATTAAGACAAAGAAAGACGAAGCTTCAATATTCGTATGAAGGTACAGATGAAACAGTATTCGATCCAAAAACAACAATTTAAGATCAGTTTTTATTTTCAAATTTTGGACACAACAATTCAATCCCTACAAAGACGCTTTGGGGGAATATATAAGTGGCACGATTTATTTGGATTTTTGGGTTAATTTTCAAAATCTAGATTCTGATGTGATTAAAAGATCATGTATGGATTTGGATTTAGCTTTACAAATTCAACATGAAGGAAACTAATGCAAAGATATTGATGGTCTTGATTTGCATAATGAAATTCTGTCATACAAACTTCTTAACCCAATCACAGACTCTAGCAAAATTTCGGATTCGCTCATAGATATTTTAAATTATATAACAAAGAAAAATTTACAATCCTTGTTTCCAAATCCATTTATAGCCTTGAGAATATTCCTGACCCTTCCAATTTCGATGGCATCTGGTGAAAGGAGTTTTTCAAAGCTAAAGCTCATAAAAAATTATTTAAGAACGTCAATGTGCCAAGAAAATCTATCAGATTTGGCCGTCATTTCAATTCAAAATAAAATTTGTGAAGCCATTGATCACAATGAAATGATAAATGAGCTTGCATCTGTGAAAGCACGACGTATCATGTTGTAATTCCAATATTTGTTATTTAATTATTTTTTACTTGGTATATATGTATTATTTAATAAAGTTTTTTGCATTGAGAGTATCTCCTTTCCGTTATTGTTTCATGTTATATTGCAGAATGCCTTATTAATTTGCGAATTGAGTGTTTTCTTTCTTACTGTTAACTTACATAATAATATTGTTTTAAAATGACCTTTTTTCTTCATTTAATTTTGAAAATAAAACCTTTTCTTCAAACATGGTTCATTTTATTTTTCTTTTTACATTCATATCGTATTTTCAGTCATATCACAAGAACATGTTATGATATAGGTATCTTAAAAACATAATATGGGGGCGCACAAAAAATCCTGCACGCAGGCGCTCACTACCCTAGGAACGGGCCTGACAACATGCGGCATAACTACTGTGCCGCAGAACTTAAACTAATTTTTTAGTGCGGCACACCGTGAATGCCGCCTGGCGATTAACGTGTTAATCAACAATATCCAGTTAGACAAGAGTAACTTCATGGTAACGAAAGCTAAATAAGACGTAAACAAAAAAGCTTTCATTTTATCACGTAATTATCTACCGACTATCAGTCATTATTAAAACCATTAAAGAACCTTAATCGTAATCGACTAACCATAAACACTATTCAATTTAGAGCTGTGGAGATCCACTTATTGACCAACGGATTCGGACGGATGAGTTGATAAGTGATAGGGCACTTGTCCTGAGGTTGAGAATTCCTCTAGATAGACCAAATTAATGATCGACGGCTTAAGGATATAGAAGGCAATGGAAAGCCGCTGTATTAAATATCACCATAATTCCCCGTGAAAATTACTATAACACAAACACTTCAACTTCAAACTTTTTTGAATCATGGAAATCGGGGGCCAAGATTCGGCAAGACAGGTGAAAGATGCGAAAACCTCGTGAAGAAAACCATCATTAGAAAATCTAATTTGAGAATCTGCACTTGGAATGTCAGAATCCTGTTAGCAGCTGGAAAACTGGACAAGGAAATAAAAGATATAGAAAGAGTGAAAATAGATTTTCTGGGAATCAATGAAATGAAATGGCCAGAGTCAGTCATTGGTACAAAAAAAATCGGTTGCCTGTAAAGTCGGTTTTACGGGCGAAGATTTTACGTGACAACGTCTTTTTCTCGGTAGAATATTTATTGATATGAATATTATTAAATTGCACAATAGGAACAAGGAATTGATTGAAAATAAGAATTGCACAAATTTTAACTATAGAAATATATTTTGTTTACTAAAACATTGTACATGTAAACTTAAACTTAACTAATTTCTATTTGAGTGATTTTGTTGAGGATAGGACGATGATAGGAGAAATAGCATCGCACCAGCGGACCGATCATGTTTGAGTGGGAGAGAGACGCAAGGCATTCGCCGGTCCGGCGGGCCTCTCTCTCGTTCGGTGACTCATCGTAACAGACGTGAGCGGGCGTTACACTTTTTCATGAGTGACTCCGAGCCACAACCTAATTTAAGACGTTGTCACGTCAAAACTACAGTGTATATTGCAAGAGCGCAGAGGGCATTCAACATAGAGATGTTGTAGGTAGATTAGTAAGTTTTCAGATACAAACAAAAATGCGTATTATTGTTGTCGATATGTCGATATTTGGATAGTGAAGATTTCAATGTTGAAATGCTTTTATTGTGAACGAACTGGACGACTGGAAAAAAATTCTTGGGGAGGCTAGGACCCACACAGGGTTGTAAAGCCAAAATGATGATTGTATTTACCAAAGGCATTCTTTTGCGTTTATATTTTTCGGAATAGTTGCTGAATCCTGTTCTGTAGGTATTCTGTGTTCAAGAGATTCGGTAGAGATTAATAACTTCAGATGCAATTAAATTGATTATTTCACTATAATTGTTTCAAGAGAAACAACTATAATTAGGTATGTTATCAGAAGTACAGAGTAAAACAATTTGATCTATGTGTGATATTACAGCTGCCACCAGACACCAGGGTGTACAATAGTGAATAAAACTTTCAATTACAAAGAGAAAAGATAGAAGAAAGAACACATAAAAATATAACAAGACCGAATCAGGAGAACACCTATTGCAGTCACACTATTATCCTAATACGCTGATCAGCTTAAGTCACTAACTTCCTAATGTCCTAATCAGCTTAAGATGGAATACTGGTAGTTCTGTTATGACATTGTGAAGACACACTCAACTTCTAATACGGTGATTGGCTTGGGTCACTAATTGCCTTATATGGTCACGAGTAGTTCGGTGATGACACATAAACACAGCGGAACGAGAGATAATAATTTGGTGTGATTTAATTATGACCATTGTGAACGAGTTTGATTTAATTTAATAAAATAGCTATATTTATGTAAATACGTGTTTTAACTATTTTAATAGACGATACTATTTTAATAGACGATATCAGAAGTGTGTTAAAGAACCTACGGTAGAATCTAGTGAACTGTTTTTAATGATAAGTGATTTTTAATGTTAAGTGTCCAAAATGCCGAAAAGGAAAAAGTCCAAGCGAAATAGTAGTTCCAGTAGTGAAACCACAACTATTTCGTCCACCGATTCTTCGCCGAGAAGGGAGTCAAGGTATACAAAAACGAAAAGAACCAGTAAGTAAAAAAAAAGATCTAAACATTCAAAAATAAATAGAACCTATACGTCTTCGCCTTTGCCTCAAATTAAAGAAAATGCCACATAAATAAATTCACCATCTGCATCTTATAATTGTACGAATAGAAACATTGAATCTGTCAGTTTTATTCCTGAATTTGATCCACTAATTGGAGAAATAGATCGATGGATTGAAATAATAGAGCACAATGCTAAGACGTATAGTTGGTCTGATAACTACATTATATTTCAAGCGATTTCTAAGCTTAGAGGTACCTCTAAAACATGGTACGCTAGTTTTATTGAAAATGAAGTTGCATGGTCTCAATTTTCTTGGGCAGAATGGAGATCAGTGTTAGAAAATACTTTTTAAAGTACACGAAATACTTATGATCTTTTTATGAACGTAGCCCATCATAAACCAACAGAGGGTTCTTCATTATATGAATTTTATTTTGAACATTTAGCAAAAATTAATAAACTTAAAGTAAATTTTTCCAAGTCAGATAAGATTTCTTTAATAATTGATGCTATTAGAGACGAACATATTAAATCTGCTATTGAAGTTGCTCAAATCAAAGATGTCAATTTATTGGCAGTTTATTTAAGAAATAAGCTTTATCACAAAAGTCCAGAAAAATTGCCTGATTTAACAAATCCAATTGTTTTTTTCCAAATCAAAATTTGTACATAATAACAAATTTGTTAATAACAAATTTAACAAGAATAAACCTTGTATGTGCTGTGGAATTCAGGGTCATTTAAAAAAAGATTGTCACCACAGAAACCAAATATGCAGGTTTTTTTTTTTTTAAATTAAATGTCATATTGAACAATACTGTTTTAAAAAGAACAAAGAATGTCAAGAGACAAAAGTAAATAAAACGAACAAAAATTTAGAAAAAAATAAATCTGTTAAACAAATACAGTTTGATTCATTCGAAAATAAATTTAATAAAATTATTTTCTTAAATGAGCACAGCCATACTGCATTCATTGATTTTGGCAGCGATTGTTCGCTAATTTCAAAAGAATTGGCAGATAAGTTTAAATTAGAAATAAAATCATTAACTAAAGATGTAAAACTTTCTGGATTTTTGGGAAATTCTTTATCAGTTGAATATTATGTATTTGCTAAAAGAAAAATCGATTTTGTAGAATTAAATATTATGTTGTATGTCATGGATAAAGATTGGGTTATAATGACCTAATAGGAAGAAATTTTACAGAAGATGTAAATATTATGTATTATAGGATAGATAATAGTTTAACATTTAAATTCCTTAGATAAAGAAAGACTTAGATAAATAAATAAGTACAGGAAATATATCTAAATACGAGAAAATGATGTTGGAAAATATTTTGCTAAATCACGGGGACTGTTTTTATACAAATTTGAAAGCTCTAAAAAAATCGCATTCTGTTGTTATGAGAATCGATATTACAAGTTCAGATGTAGTTAAGTTTCGTCCCTACAGAACACCTGCAGCTGACAAAGAAATTTTACAAAAAACAGTATAAGAATTATTGGATGCAAATATTATTCGAAAGAGTAATTCATCGTTCGCAAGCCCTTCTTTTCTTATTGATAAAAAAAAGATGTAAATTGGACATGGACATAAGAAGAAACAAAAATTGTTAAAGAAATAAAGAAAGTTATAGTCTCAGAACCAATTTTAACAATATTTAATCCGAAACATGACATAATAGTTTACACGGATGCAAGTAGAGAAGGATTTGGAGGCATAATAACTCAAATTGTTGATGGTCGTGAAAAGTCAATTGCCTATTTTAGCAAGCAAACCACAAAAGAAGAAAAGAAATATCATTCTTTTGAATTAGAGCTTTTGGCTATTGTCAAAACCCTAGAAAGGTATAGATAATATTTAGCAGGAAGATCTTTTACTGTAATAACAGACTGCAATTCCGTTAAAAATGCATTAGTAAAACAAACAATAATCCCAAGAACAGCAAGATGGGTTTTGTGTTTACAAAATTTTTGTTTTGAAATAAAACATAAATCAGGAGTACAACTACAACATGTAGATGCCTTAAGTAGGAACTTTGAAAGAACTGAAGCAGGGGAAAGTCTTGAAATTAAAGTGATGCTCATCAAAGAAGACGACTATCTAAGAGAAGCACAGGATACAGATACGGAAATAAATAAAAAAAAGATTATTCTTTTGTCAGGAGATCAGGAAAATCATAAGGATACTTTCAAGAAATATGATTTAAGAGAAACAAAGTTTATAAAATAACGGAATATGGTAGAAGATGGTATGTGCCTAAAAATTGTCGTTGGCAAATTGTCAAAATGAATCATGACGATATTGGACATTTTGCGTTGGATAAAACAATTAAAAGAATAAAAGAACGGTATTGGTTCCCACGAATGCGAAGATTTATTAAGAAATACATTTCGGCTTGTCTTGCCTGTTTATACCATAAACAACCGGGAGAAAAAAAGCCTGGCTATCTACATTCCATTCCAAAATATGCTAGACCGTTTCATACACTCTATGCCGATCATTTAGGGCCATTTGTGTTAACGAAATCTCAAAATAAATACATCTTGGTTTTGATTGATGCCTTTTCTAAATTTGTGTTTGTTGAAGCTGTCCCAGATACATCAAGTAAACATGTTATTTGTGCTTTAGAAGAAATTTTTTAAAATATTTGGTAACACCAAACGAATGATATCAGATGCACGATCAGCTTTTGTTTCAAAAGAATTTTTGAATTATATGGCAGAGAGAGGAATTAGAGTGTTTACAACTGCAGTAGGAATGGCAAGAGGCAACGGCCAAGTAGAAAGGGCAAATAAAACATTACTAGATACCATGGCCACAATGGGTGCAAAATTTGAGTCCGATATGTGGGATAAGAATTTAAAAAACATTCAACAAGGAATAAACGGAACAAAACACCGAATAACTAAATCTTCTCCCAGTGAAGTGTTTTTCGGGTACAAATTAAGAGTTGATGGAGACAAATACATAGATGATAATGATATGGACATTATTGATGTAATGTTATTGAGAAAGGATGTAGCTAAACGATTAGAAGAAAACAGAATCAAACAGAATAACGAATTTAATAAAAAAAGATGCTCTCCAGTGAAATATGCTGTTGGTGACCTGGTATTGACAAAAGTTACAAGTTTTCCAGCAAACAATGAAAGTAAGAAGCTTTTAGAAAAGTATAGAGGGCCATTCAGGATTGTTGAGGTTCTACCAAATGATAGATATCGTGTAACAGAAGATGTACATTCATCAAGAAAAAGGCGTCCTTATGAAGGAGTTGTTGGTGGAGAAAACATCAAGAGATTTAAGATTCAAAGATCTTAAAATTATTCAGGTTAGTTACATGATAGTGTAGTCATTTTGTAGAATGACATAAAGATATTCTATTGTTTAAAAGGAATTTGTTTGAATAGCTGGAACTAAAAAAAAAATATATTTTAATTGTCATTCTGAAAAATGACAACAAAGTGTTTCAATGATCTGAATGGGTTTATTTGAGTAGTTCTGACTATTTGAAGCAAATTTATTTTATTCGTCATTCTGAAAAATGACAAATAAATGTTTTAATGTTCTGAATGGATTTTCAGTTCGTCATTCTGCAAAATGACAAATAAATGTTTTAATGTTCTGAATGGATGTTCAGTTCGTCATTCTGCAAAATGACAAATAAATGTTCTAATGTTCTGAATGGATTTTCAGTTCGTCATTCTGAAAAATGACAAATAAATGTTATAGTGTTCTGAATGGATTTTCAGTTCGTCATTCTGAAAAATGACAAATAAATGTTCAATGTTCTGAATGGATTTTCAGTTCGTCATTCTGCAAAATGACAAATAAATGTTTTAATGTTCTGAATGGATTTTCAGTTCGTCATTCTGCAGAATGACAAATAAATGTTTTAATGTTCTGAATGGATGTTCAGTTCGTCATTCTGAAGAATGACAAATAAATGTTTTAATGTTCTGAATGGATTTTCAGTTCGTCATTCTGAAAAATGACAAATAAATGTTCTAATGTTCTGAATGGATTTTCAGTTCGTCATTCTGAAAAATGACAAATAAATGTTTTAATGTTCTGAATGGATATTCAGTTCACCATTCTGCAAAATGACACCCAAATATTTTAATGTCTTGAATGAGTTTGTTTGAATAATAGACAAGCTAGCAAAGGTAGCTATTTGAAACAAATTTATTCACATTGTCATTCTGAAAAATGACAGTCATATGTTTTAATGTTTAAAAATGAGCTTGTATGGATAGTTGTAGCTATCTGAAACGAATTGATTTAGACTATGTCATTCTGCAGAATGATGGAGCCTTTCTGTAAATTGGCATTCTTAATAATAAAGAACATATTATTTTTTTTTAATAGGTGTTGTACGATCGAGGACGATCGTGACGTCAGGATGGTCGAATGCAGTCACACTATTATCCTAATACGCTGATCAGCTTAAGTCACTAACTTCCTAATGTCCTAATCAGCTTAAGATGGAATACTGGTAGTTCTGTTATGACATTGTGAAGACACACTCAACTTCTAATACGGTGATTGGCTTGGGTCACTAATTGCCTTATATGGTCACGAGTAGTTCGGTGATGACACATAAACACAGCGGAACGAGAGATAATAATTTGGTGTGATTTAATTATGACCATTGTGAACGAGTTTGATTTAATTTAATAAAATAGCTATATTTATGTAAATACGTGTTTTAACTATTTTAATAGACGATACTATTTTAATAGACGATACTATAGATAGATACACCTAGTATAAGTACGAAGAAAATATATTTTTAACTTGCATATTAAAATAGGTACATAAACCTCTCCAAAATAACATCTAATTAATTTTAAAACCTGTTCCAAACTCATTAATTCTAAAAGTTATTTTTAAACCGAATTGAATACAAAAAAATAATCCAGCGCTTTGATTTGACCATTTTTTTAATGTCCGTTTTTTGATTTGGTTGGTTTCAGTCGTTCGATTGAAGTATAGTATGGGCAGTCATCTGAAAAGTTTTTAAGAACTTGCTTGAGCGACTGTATTGGACAATTTTAATGTAAGTTCCGCACTACCCAACACAATCTTCTGGAAATCGAAATTGCAACGCATGTCGTCACTGGCGAACAGTTGTAGCAGCGGATATTTCGGCAGCGTTGCCAGGTATGGCGGTCGAAGATCCTATGATTGTCAAGATTTAAATTATTAAAACCATTCTTCTTTATGTGCGATATCGAAGTTTTAGACGTTAGCGATCAACAAGACGTAAGACAAAATCAATCATCGTCACTATCTTTGCCTTTATCCCACCCTTCAATAAGTTAAAATATTGGACTTTATGTATGATCACATAACATGCTTTTTCGGCTTTTTTGTAACCGTACGTTCCAAATAGAACTATCACTAGCACAATTAGTGCTATTATAGTAGATACATAAAAATATCGCGGTTACAATTCACCATACAGATTATTTCTCAATTTCAATCCTGTTTTGTTATCTAGTGGGTGGTGTCAACAGGTTATATCAAATAACATATCTATTACATATGGACGGTCCCAATTATTAAAATCGACGTTATAATACACTAAAATTTGAATATTATGTATAAAAATAGATTCAGACACATTTATCACGTTTCAAGTCATTATAATTACAGCCATGGACAAAAATATCGAATATTTTGGAATTTTCTAATTTTTGTTTTTTCAAAATAAATTGTGGTCAATCAAGACGTTTATTGTAAAATAAAGTTTATTTTAACAATGTTTAATGAACAATTTTAAGTTTTTATGCAGAGAAAATTGCGAAAAAATTAAATGTTTAACACTAGGTAAATAACGTTATTTTACTCTAAACTTAAATGATAATTTAAATTGCTTAAACAAGTCGTTTTAACTAAAAGAAAAAAGAAGTGCATGATCAGTAACGAGTATTCTTCCCTCTAGCTCTTACTGCTGCTTGCATCTTTCTCAGCATGCTTGCAAGTAAATTTTGGACATATTCTTGGGAAATTGCATTCCATTCATCCTGTGCAGCAAACCGAAGCTGCTCTATCGTATTTGGAACGGGATTTCATTGTCGTTTGCTGCGTTTTAGGTGATCCCACATGTGCCCTATTGGATTTAAATCCGGGCTAAACGGTGGCCAGTCCAATCTTCGAATTTGGACCTCATCAAAATAATTACTCACTATGGCAGCGGCATGTGGTCGAGCATTATTGGGCATTAACGTGAATCTTCCATATCCAATGTAACCAACATATGACAAAACATGATCTTGCAGGATGTTTTAAATGTAAGCATCACCAGTCATCCGTCCAATCACTTCCACAAGTGCGGTACGTACCTCCCAACTAATACCTTCCCAAAGAATTATGCCATCAACTCCAAAACTAACGCTCTGGGCGAGACTGCAGCTGGCGAATCATTCCCCAACTCTTTTTTAGACATAGCTTTGACCATCTGGATTCCATAATAGGATTCTGGTCTCATCAGTGAAAAGAACATTTTTCCAGTTGTCAATATTCCACTAAATATGTGCTCTTGCAAATTCCAAACGACGAGCTTTATGATTTTGGAGAAGACGTGGAACTTTGGCGGGGCATCTCGGCTTTAAGTTTGCTTCTTTTGATCTTCGTCTAATTGTTTGTGAACTCACATTCACTTGTCTAACATTTAATAGCTCATTTCTGAGGCGCATCGATGTCAATGAACGAATTCGTGTAGAATTAAGAACCAAAAAACGGTCATCAATTGCGGTTGTGCACCTTAGGCGTCATTGACCAGACCTTCGTATAAAATTTCCTGTTTCGCGGTACCTTTTTAGAGTATTCGAAACTATAGATTCAGTTCTGCTGAGACGTCGTGCGATACCTTTTTGTGTATATTATTCCTCGTACAAAATTACAATATGTGCTACTTGGGCTTCATCGCAGTGTTGAATTGGTGGGATACTTGTTTTAAACTTAGTTAAATCAAAACAATATTCATTTAAACTTAATAAATTAAACTAAAAATAACCGAATTAGTATGATTTTTCCTTTACGTGAAGAAGGTTTTTTATGATAAAATGTACGAATGACACTAACCACTGAATAAACGTCAAAATAAACATCAAAATATTTTAAACCAGTTGAGTACATCAGCCTACTATATGAATATTATCGTGACTACAAATAATAGTGACTACAAAAAAAAATTGGAAAATTACAAAATATTCGATATTTTTGTCCATGAGTGTATAATAATTAATAAACTTGGTATATAATAGTAAAGAAATATGATAAGAAGGAATTCATAAAAAGGAACTCATGAACTAATTATTGAAAAACCTAATGAAAAGCCTCGGATTAGGCAGGAAACTTTAAGACGAACTAAGCTACGGAAAAGCTTTTTTCACATTCCATGATTTCCCTGTTCGCAAAATTGAACAAAAGCATAAAAGGCGCAGATTTGGATAATCACTGTATTGCTATAAGACATAATCATAAGTGCTTATTATAAGAGCTTCGAGGATTAAAAAGTGCTTATACTACATAGTATATTATATCCGAAGGAGGTTGCTTTAAAGAAAATAAAGTAGATCAATTATTATTCTCTTTGCCCTTTTCTAATTACATTTCCCCATAAGTTTCTATCTTGGGTTATACCAATATCAATCCTCCTTGTCCTGTCTATGCGCCTTTCTTTAGACATTGGTTGGTATTTTTATCCTACTCCTCATAGGAACTTGTAAATCAGCAATTCTTGAACATACCCGAACCATCTTACCATATGCTCTCGTTTTAACATCAATCGGCGGCACTGCTAGCCTTCTCTAAGATTCTTAATTTTATCATTTTTTGTCACTCCACTCATCCATCTAAGCATTCTCATTTCCGCCGCATGCATTCGTTTCTCATTCCTCTTTCTGTTTAACTGCCTAACATTCAGTTCCGTACATTATAGCTGGTCTTATGGCATTGGAACCTTTCTGTCGCACAACACACCACTCGCTTCCTTCCACTTCATCCATCTTACCCTCATTCTACGGTATGTATATCAATTTATTTCCCATTACTCTGTGCCATTACATGCCAATTCTAGGTACTTAAAACTATTATTTTTCACAATCATTTCACATGCCAATTCTGCTATTTTGGACTGAGTAGACATATGAGAAGCAGAAACTTAAGCCAAAAAACAAAAATAACCATATACAAAACCCTTATACAACCAGTGTTGACATATGGGTCGGAGGCATGGACCATTTCCAAGGCAGATGAAAATCTCCTGCTTATATTTGAACGAAGGATCCTGAGAAGAATATTTGGTGGCATCTGTGAAAATGGTGTTTGGAGAAGGAGGTACAACTACGAGATATATCACAGATATAAACATATATTTGGTGGTAAAGACGTAGTATCCTTTATAAAAATAGGAAGACTAAGATGGGCAGGACATCTGGCAAGATCACAGCAGAACAACCCTCCTAGAAAAATCCTTATGTCACAACCTGTGGGAAGTAGAAAAAGGGGTAGACCAAAACTCAGATGGAGGGATGGTGTAGATGAGGATGGTAGACAAATAGGCGCAGCAAACTGGCAACAGTTGGCAATGGATAGAACTGACTGGCGTAATAGACTTGGGAAGGTCGAGGCTCTTTTATAGGGCTGTAGCACCAATGATGATGATGATGTAATGCCAATTCTAGGTACTTAAAACTATTATTTTTCACAATCATTTCACTACCCAAAGTCATCATTTTATTTATAGTAACTCCATCTTTAGACGAATATTCTAAATACTCTGTTTTTGTCCTACTAAGCTTTAAACTTTTTTTCTCAAGAGTTTGTATTCACTGTTCATGTTTTGGTTTTAAATCCCTTTCAGTATTTCTTACTAACACTACATCATCAGCATATATTAATCACCAGTAAATGTTACTTTGGTACACGAGATAGTCGGCATAAAAGTGAACGGTTTAAGTGAAGTTTAATTAACAACATTAGGTATGCCGACGATACAGTCATAATAGCCGACAACTTGGAAGACTTAGAAAGAATAATGAACAAAATATTAAGAAATAGTGGAGAATACGGACTCTCTCTTAACATCAAAAAAACCAAATTCCTGAAAATTAGCAAGAACAACAATACAAACGAAATGTTAACGGTAGGCGGCCAGTAGATTGAGAGAGTAAAAAGATATACTTACTTGGGAACGATAATCACAGAAAATAACGATTATACTGCAGAAATAAGAGTCAGAATTGAAAAAGCACGTGCCAACTTCGTGAAAATGAAACAGATTTTATGCAGCAAAGATCTGACATTGGCTCTCAGAATAAGGCTAATTAAATGCTACGTACATAGTGTACTCTACTATGGAGCTGAATCATGGACATTAAACCGGAATACAATAAATCGACTTAACGCGTTTAAGATGTAGACATTTAGAAGATTGTTAAAGATTCCATGGGTAGATAGAGTCACGAATACAGAAGTGTTGAGGAGAATAGGCAGAGAGAGCGAAATGGAAAATACAATAAAAGAAAGGAAATTGCAATATCTCGGACATGTGATGAGAGGCGAAAGATACAACATCTTGAGACTCATAATTCAAGGAAAAGTAGAGGATAGGAGAAGCGTAGGGAGAAGACGCATTTCCTGGTTGAAGAACCTGAGAGAGTGGTTTGGTTGCAGCTCAAGGCAATTGTTCAGAGCAGCTGCCTCGAAGGTCAGAATAGCCATGATGATTGCCAACCTTCGTTGCGGAGATGCACTTAGAGAAGAAGAAATGATACTTTGTAGTTTTGCTGTTATCTGATTTAATACTAATAAGACTAAATAAGGACTAAGCACCGAGCCCTTGTGCAATCCTACTTTCACATAAATTGAATACAACATTGAGCGTTTGTTTATTTATTTCTGTATTTTTCTATCAGCAGCCTTCTAAAGAAAATTGTAATTGTTGTTAATCTGACTCGTATAAAACCAAATTGATTATCGGATGTTATGGTTTCTTCACGTATCTGTTAATAAATTGCTCTACCATATTTTCATGGTGTTTATTTTCTACTTATCTTTGTAATTTTTAATTTACTATTAGGTAATCTATTATGCTGTCCAACCATTTGCACATGGATGGGCAGCATATGGAGCTCTTAAAAATGTATTTAAGGACCGCAACACACTGATTAATCTGAAGCGGAATGTCTTCGATCATTGTGTTCTGCCAGTAATCACCTACGGTGCGGAAGCACTGTCCCTAATAAAAAACAATGTTTCGAAACTAAGAATAAAACCAAGAAGAATGGAGCATTCAATGACAGGAGTAACAATAAAAAACAAGATCACAAACGAAGACCTACGAGACAGAATCAGAATTACAGATGTTGTGAAGACAGCTTGTAAACCGAATAGAGACCAAGAATAGATCAACGAAACAGAGGAAGACCATTTATACGATGGCAAGATGATCTGCGAAAGATGACGAAAAATTGGATCCATACTGTACAAGACCGTGCGCTCTGGATAGGTTAGGAGGAGGCATACGTCCTGCAGTGGACAGAGAATGGGCTGATGATGATGATGATGCTATTATGGATATTCATCCTCGAGTATTCTATGTGTATTTATGAATTTCTTTTTTGGGAAAAAATTTCCGATGAGTTAGCCAAAAGAGGTGCCACAAAACTACCTTTTATTGAACGGAACCATGTTGCGGAATTGATAACAGCTATTGAATACATATATATATATATATATATATATATATATATATATATATATATATATATATATATATATATGTATATATATATACATATATATATTCAGGGATTCTACAGTATTCACTGTCTTCCCTAGCTCAACCGTTTCGATCTCTCTCTGTTGTTCCATTCTCCATCGTTTAGGCCTCTCTTACTCATGGCGTCGTCTACTTCGTTCTGTCTCTATTGATGTTCTTTGCTTTATTTCGTCATTACTCCTCCTATCCATTCTTGTTACTCTGCAGCATCTTCGCAGGCATTCCATCTCTGTTGCTACTATTTTACTGCTGTTTCTTGTTTATGATCCAATTTTCAGCCCCATATGTCATAATACTTGGCACTAATGTTTTATAAATTGAATACATATGTATATAAATATATATATATATATATATATATATATATATATATATATATATATATATACACTATATTGAATACATATACTCCTAGAACTCCAAAGCATGCTATATAAGACCAAATAATATGGAAGAAAGGGATTTACCTAGCATAAAGCCTGAAGGTATACTCACTAACTTCCTGGGAAGAATACGACTATAGTTTGTCGTTGACTGAATGTAATGGTATTATATTCATTGTATGTGACTTTCACCTGGAATATTATTTTATATATTGCGTTGAGCCTCCATCAGTGGTCTAACAACTAACAACTTTTTAATGTCTCTAAAAGAGAATAAGTGGCACCCAAATAAAGTGCAAGTGATTCATGAACTGAATGAACATAATTTCGATCGCAGACAAAAATTTTGTTAATTAATGATGGATCAATGTAATCATTATCCGCAATTTCTACGGAAATCTGTTTTCTCAGATGAGATCACCTTCTCCTTAACATGGGACAGTAAATAGGCGGAACTGTGGGTACTGGGCACAAGAGAACCCTCACTGGGCGGTAGAAGGGCACACACAGTATCTAAAGACAGTCAACATGTGGGCGGGAATAGTTGGTAATACAATTGTGGGACCATTTTTATTACGGTTCATTAAATGGTGACAAGTATTTGGATTTACTTTAACTGCGAATAATTCCCGCACTTGCAGCTCTTTACCCAAATCATCAGCTACCGAACATTTCGGTAGCTATAATACCGGCAAGATGGAGCACCCATTATGCACGAAATGTACGTGAATACCTAAATAATTTTTTTCTAATGGATGGATCGGCAGAGGAGGATTGTTAGAGTGGCATCTCCTGATCTGTCCCCACTAGATTTTTCTTATGGGGATACCTTAAGTCTAAAGTTTACGTTAACAAACCTAATAATATTCACAAGGAAACTAACTTCCTGTGTATTGTAATAATATTGATGAACTTAAAGAGAGAATTAGGACCGAAATTAATTTAATTAATGCTGATACACTTATAACGTCTTGCATATTGTCAAGAGGCAAATTGTTTGCAATTTGAGCATTTAATTTAATAGTTTGTATTTTTATTTAGTCCTGTTTATATTTTTATAAATTACGTTTAGATATGAGTAAAATATTTTTTATTTCCCGAACATAGGGTTATGTGGCATCAGTGACATAAGAAAAATTTGACATTCATATACGAGTATGAGCTTTTTATCAAATGGCTAAATCAAGCGTTTAACGAATTTATTCCAACCTTTACGTGCTCACTGTATATTATATATATATATATATATATATATATATATATATATATATATATATATATATATATATATATATATATATCAAATGCAAAATAAAGCAATGAGACAAGAATGCCAAATATATAAAATAAATGAATTTAACTATCAAAATAATGATCAAAATTATATGTACCTACAAATAAAACAATTAAAAACAATTGAATGCTAGGTTAGGAGCAATATATTCGCAACAAGGAAAATAAATAACACAAATAAAGAAGATCAATAACACGCAGACGATACAGGAATACAAAAAGGATGAAGAAGAGCTAGAGAAAGAGACAGAGTGAATAAGAATCAAAAATAAAGAAAATGGATACGAAGTCACCATCGCCATAAAAAAGTCTCAAAGAGTGAAGAAGAAATTAGAAGTAAAAAACCCCCGCCTCTACAATTCTTCTTCTTTAAGTTCCATCTTCTATCGAAAGTTGGAAATCATCATGGCTATGCGGATCTTATTGACTGCCGCTCTAAATAGTTCTGCACTACTGCATTCAAACCATTCCTTCAAGTTTTTAAGCCACAATATTCTTTGTCTTTCCACATTTTGCTTTCCTCGAATTTTGCCTTGCATAAGCTGCTATAATGAGTATCTTTGCCCTCTCATAACATGGCCTAAGTACTCAAGTTTTCTTCTTTTGATAGTCAATATTATTTCAGCTTTATTTCCTATTCTTTTAGTAACTTTTGCATTTGACATTCTTTAAGTCCATGATATTCGTAGGATTCTTCTGTCCACGACATCTAGTGTCCCTTTAGTCTTATTATAATCTATAATTATTTCCGGTTTACCTGTTGCATTATCAATGTTGTTGTCGTAGACGTAATGCATAGTAGATAACACTAAAACATTTTTACCTTTTCGGGGTACATACGATACAAGGGTACACTTCTCTTGAAATGCAAACATACTGTTTTTTTTCTAGCCTTTGTTGTGTTAGCACTAGAGGAATTTGAGGTGTATTCTTTCGTAACGTTCCTATAACAGTTAAACGATGTTCACGTTGAAGTAATCGCGCGAGCTGAACGCATGTGAAAAAATTATCCATGGTAACGTTCCTTCCCGTTCCCCAAATCGGTTCACACAGACGAGGTACAAGTGACATATTTGACGTATCAACAAAATATTTTCCTGCTGGCTGTCTACCAACATATACTTCCATCTTGGACGTATAATACATCTCAGCGTCTGCTAAAGCATATATTTTTATACCGTAATGATTTGATTTATTCGGTATGTAAACCCTGAATGAACATTTGCCGCAAAAGGCTTCTAACTTTTCATCTATCGTAGTATATGCTGAAAGATTGTAATGCTTCGGTAGATTAGAATTTAAAGCTTCAAAAATCTCACATATTGCGGCCAACTTGTCGAATTCTTGCCTTTGTATCCTAGTACTTTTGTCATCGAACCGAATGTGTCTTAAAATGAACTGGAACATCTTTAGCGACATCGTAAGGCGATAAATCTCCATTGACCTTCCATCTGTTCTAAATAAATCATCAGCATTAAGATGATTGCTTTTGTTAGCGCCGGATATGTACAACAGCCCAAAGAGAGCTTTTAATTCTTCTTCTTTTAATTTAAGATCAATTGGCCTAGCCGTTCTGTTATTGACTGTGTCATAGCGTTTCAATGCTACTTATTGGTGCATTCTACTAGAATATCTGTAGTGAAAAAACATT
Organism: Diabrotica undecimpunctata; assembly: GCF_040954645.1. Classification (NCBI taxonomy): domain Eukaryota; kingdom Metazoa; phylum Arthropoda; class Insecta; order Coleoptera; family Chrysomelidae; genus Diabrotica; species Diabrotica undecimpunctata. The sequence goes on from NC_092809.1 coordinate 141,257,111, forward strand.
TCCAAATCTCTTTTATCACCAATATTCGCCTAATATCACCTTTTGGTCCTGCCAGATTGGGTAAAAGATTTTCAGTACGAGTTCGAACGTTACGATTAAATTCATGATATTTCCTCCAACTTGTTCCATCTTTCCCAAACAAACGTGGTATACGCTGGATTACTTCTACTGGTACATGATTTTCGACATATTCTTCATCACAGAAATCCTCCTCTGAATTGATATATCTATTATTTAAACTGACTATGGACCAAAAACGACAAAAATTTACCGTTGAGTATAACACAAATGGTAACCTCGGTCGTTCACACCGTCAGGTCGAATAACATATGAACTATCCGCACTCGGTCACAGATTTTTCAAGACTGAATAGAATAGCGTGATGAGGATTTGAAAGCTACCTTGCTGCGCGGACAAAACACGCGGTGTCAGGGACCGTACGTTACCACTCGAAGGTTAATAATTCGATGGGCACATCATCTGGTCTGGTAGCTTTGACCTCTTTTGTGTTTGTAATAACATAGATGACTTCTTCCCGTAATATTGATGGTCCGGTATGCTCTGTGGTTTCTAATGATAGTTCTTCTCTTTCATCATTAAATAGCTTTTGGATTTAGTTGGTCCAGTGGCACAATCTTTCCTTCATATCAGTAATATTATCTCCTTTATCATTTTTAAATATATTCGTTCTTGTGCTTTTTCTAGAACCTGTCCTTTCTTTGATTTTTTTGTGTAAATTAAAGCTATCATACTTTTTATCCAGACCTGTTTCCTTGCATCTGTCGGAAAGCCACCTCTCTTTTGGCCTCACTGAACTATGGCTCACGTGGCAGGGTCGCATCCCTGAAGTAGATATATCTTCTACCGGGAACGTAAAAGAGTATTTACCCGCTACCGAGTACCGGTACGGGTACAATACAAATGCCGCTACAATAGTAAAAGAAATTAGAAAAGTTAATTAAATACATAAAGATGTTGAAGGTATTTATTTTATCAAATAGGTATAGTAAATGGCATTGATGAATAAAAAGGGATATATACTCATTTTACAGCTACGAAAAAAGGAAGATAGGCCAATCAAATTGATGCACATGTAAACTTTATCAATAAAAGAGAAGGGAACCATAATAGATGACATATAGGAATCTGTTGCAGATTCTGCTACTAGACTGTGTTAGAAAATACATATACAGAAGCAGAGAGGAGAACTAAATATTAAATTTAAAAAATTCTATTAGATGCTAGGAAGAAATTCTAAACTATCCATAGATAATAAAGTATTGATTTATAAACAAATATTTAGTCCAGTATGGACCTAGGGCCCGCAGCTCTAGCGATGAGGTAATAACAACAACATTGAAGTAATCCAGAGGTTTAGAACGAAATGTTGAAAACCAATAATCGTAATGCTCCATGGTATTATAGAAGCAGTTCCATCAATCGAGACATAACAATGGAGATGGCGGAAGAGTCCATATCCATTCCTAGTTACCATAACAACTTGAAGATTTATGAAATATAAACAAACTTTCATAAAAATATGCAAATAATTTCGTTAAATATGCACAATATAAAAGATGCGATTTGTATAAATCTATATAGTGACTTTTTTTGGAGTCCGTGTTGAATTTGTCTTAGGTAAAAACATGACATTTGGCAACAATGCCTTAGTAGCGGCGGCCACCAGTCTTTGGCTGGTTGTTTCGCTGCTTCTGCTTCAGACAGTTCAGTTCATCGTCTGTCGGCTGCGGGAGAGGATATTATAATGTCGGAGATTGTCAGTCGGTAGTAAAGCAACATTCGAATCGTCCTTCAAAACTGTGTTTTCCCAGTTGGTGTTAAATTTAACAACTCGTATTTTAAAGACAGTTAAAGTTAATCAATATGTTGTGGTGTTTATAGAACGATTTTCCCGGATTATTTGGAAAGAATGGTAAATTTCAACACATGTTTTTCTCGCATCTGAACAGTTACAGAAAAATTACATCACGATATTGCCCAACTGACATTATTTCGTCTAGACTGGTATTTTTAAAAGTATGTTAAGCAATTTACAAGTAGATAACGATTCGCAATAGGTATAGGGATTCAAATTATGCTAATGTCCCGTGCAGACAGATAGGTCAAGAGGTAGAAATACATACACGCGATGGTAACGTAAATTATTCGTTATTTATGACCAGCATAGTCACCTCTCACCTGTATGTTACTTTGTTTTTCAAAATATTTAGTGTTTTAGTGATTGTGTTTTGTAATTCACGTCTTTCGCGATGTAAACAAAGGTCAGCAACAATATTAAATCTAGGACAATTGCCAGAATTTACCATATTTGAAATATAAATACATTTTAGATCGTTTTGTATGATTTTTGTTTTGGTTTCTGACAAAATATTCTGTTGTCTTTTCTTTATTATATTCATAGATAATATAATACAATATAAGGATATTACAGTTTTCATTGCCTTCTCTCGCTCTTCCAGCTGCCTCTGGGATGGCATTCCTGGTATCAATATTGCTCATCTAATTGTCGATATATCTGCCTGTTACCTATGCCAATGGCTGATCTTTATGTCCGTACCTCTTCAATGTTTTCTGTTCTATACCTATAGTTAATATTCCTTCTATACTCGATTTGGGAATGCATGATAGTGCATTTTTTATATCAGAAGATTAGAACGGCCTTTATAGAAGATTGGTCAAAACAGAACAGTAATAAAATAATCTTGGAAAACATCGTATAAATGATTTCTTCATGGTATTTTTCGTATAGTTTGAAAGATGTTTATCGAAAGTCACAAGTTGAGTTACTTGTTCATATAGAAGATTGTCTTATCTTCTTGTTGACGCGCCTTATCAAGTCCTCTTGACGTTGGCGATTACAAGACTCTTTCTGTCTTGAGCTATTTTGAATAATTGTTCGACTCTGCTATCCCGGTCCATTCTGTGACATTCTTCAACCACGACGCTTATGTTCTACCAATTCCACTGTGTCCTTTGGTTTTACCCATCATAATTATTAGTCGAAGAATATTGTACTGTTTTGCCCGCCTTATATGTCCAAGATATGCTATTTTCCTGCTTTACTGCTTTATTTATCTGCTTAGCAGTCCACGGTATTTTTAGTAACATTTCCAAAGCCTGTAAGCGATTAATAGTAGATATTGTGAAGGTCTATGCTTCCACACCATATGAAATAACTGACCGTATGTAATATTTAATCATTCGTTTCCGAAGTTGAAGTTTCAAGTTATCGTTACAAAAGAGTGACCTTATTTAAAAAAAAATTGTAGGAGCCATCTCAATTCTACATTCTATCTCTTTATCTGGATTTAATTGTTCGGTAATATATCATCCTAGATATTTAAAATTGGTTACTCTTTGTATTGGTTGTCTATTTATTTGCAATTGAGTATTTTGATGAGGTACTTAAGCGACTAAATACCAGTGTTTAAGAACAATTAATTGTTAGTCCCATCTCTCGTCCCACCGTTAATGGACTTTAAAAAAAGATATTGCAATCGAATTAAGTCATCGCTCAATATAACTGTGTCATCTGCGTATTTGATGGTATTTACCAGTTTTCCATTAATTTTTACATCATATTCCAAGTTGTGCAAAGCACGTTTGAATCTGAATATAAATTAAAAAACATTGGGAACAGCATACAACCCTGCTTGACTCAGAATCTTACACTCTTCTGTCGACTTCCCATTAATACGAATGATCGCTATTTCACGCCAATATAATTTTTCAATAATCCTGACTTCGCGGCTGTCAGTTCCTTTATCTCTTAATATTTTAATTAACTGGTCATGATATACTGTATCAAGTGCCTTTTCATAATCAATAAATACGGCAAATACATCTTTATGTTAATCTCGGCATTTCTGTAGCAAAACATTCAGTGCAAAAAGTGCTTCTATAGTGCCCAATTCATCTCTAAACGCAAACTGCGTTTCATCTTGATCTTTTTCACATTTATTCCTTATTCTACTGAGGATGATACGTAGCGTAATAACTTTTGCCTAGAAACCGCTGAGTTAGCGGTTTTCAGCGAACCTTTTTTAGCCTTTGAAGTAGCCTTTTTACGAGGAGGTTTTAAGGGGAAGCCGGGAGGTAGGAGTGAAAACATGTGTGCATCTTTTTTAGGATCCCAAAATTGACACTCTTAGCAAAATTCAGCATGTTCGTATGACTTTTAGAGATCTAGTGGCATTTTCGTCTCTGACGACTAGAGTAATTAACTCCAGCTGCAAGTAGATCTTGACTAGGCAAAATGTTATTGGAACCGAATAAGTTTTGTTTTCAATGAAGCTATTAAATTGTTAATTTTGTTTTTAATTGCATTTTAAAATTAACATCGCTATAAAAACGAATTTTATGCGGTGCTTTTGACTTCCGAGATGTTGTTTGTGTTTTTAATCTTTATGTTTACCATTTATTGACTACGTGAGTCATAACAATCTTTCCTTAGCGATAACAGGGATAATATTAAAAAGAAAAATATGTTAAGTAACTTCGCAGATGTTTTTATACACGTATTTTGTATAGTTGATACTGTTGTTAATTGTTATCAGAAATTAATAACACTTATAGAATACTGGAGGATATAATTGCACAAGGTGATTCACAAAGAATGGGTATTTATAGTTTACCTGCAGATACAGTAGCAACTTCACGTTTACCTTGAAATATTACGGCACCTAATTACTATTTAAATGGGAATAAGGCACAATTAAAGTTTAAAATACGTTTATTGACGTTTCAATTTCCACTTCGGAAATCGAAGTGGAAATTGAAACGTCAATAAACGTATTTTAACCTTTAATTGTGGCTTATTCCCATTTAAATAGTAATTAATTTAAAATGCCACAAGAAAATAGCTTCAGAACATTATTACGGCACCTGATATGTATAACATTGTATTAATAACTCTACTTACAATGTTTTTTAACTATGGTTTAAATGACATCTATAAAGGATAACCTTTATTTTGATCTAACAACTTTTATTCTATCTTATGTAAATATAAAGTTATTTAATAAAATCATCTTGAATCTGAATCACTTGGTGGAAAAAACGTTGTAACCAATGTTACAATATTGAAAAAAATTATGATTGATGAATATTTTTTTATAAAAACATTGTAACATTGTATACAATATTTTTCTCGAAAAATTTGTTAAATTCCACTACGATCAGTCAATGAGAGTGATAAATTTTATTGATCTCATGACCATCGTAAAAATGGCAATAATCGCGCAAAGTTTATTTATTTAACACCTTTGTAAACACCAACTTCATTTTCGGCAAAATGCAAAAATTGTGACTTCGCTTTACTTTGGCTTTAAAACACATTTAATTTTTGTCGATAGGATAAAATATATCGAAATTCCAAATCACCAGTCGCTTCAAGCGTTGTTCCTAAGCGAACGGTTCATTCTACACAAAAAGTTCTAATCAACATTTTTGTTCAGAATTATCTCAGCTCATTTATTTGGACCATTTTTTTCTACAGCGTGCAGTTTCTTGGAAAATCGATTTTTTCGTTCTTCCGTTCCAGTAGGAATGGTAAACCTTTTTGCATTTTTTTGGGGTCCTAAAATTGACATTCTCAGCAAAATTCAGCTTGTTCGTATGATTTTTATAAGTCAAATCTCTGACAACTGGACTAACATGTTTTCGGCCATATTTATATTTTTTGTAACTTCTGTTAAAGTTCTTAAAGTTATTCACAAATTGGACATAAATTGTATATAGGTCATTAATTTTTATAAAATTCAGAATCTCTAAAGGACAATAACATTTTCAGGATTTAGGTTTTTTAAAAGATATAATTATTTCATTCATTAAGTACTTCAGTACCATTCATATAAAATTTTTTTGTTGGTCTTATTCATGCGAAATTTGTGAAATTCATCATTATTTAAATTCTTTTTTAATTACACAAAATTCCCAATTATTCAAAAAATCATTAGTTTTTTTAAAACGTTCTAGCAATGAAGACTTAATTTAATCTACTAATATGTTGAAAATATTTATTTTTAAATGTTCTTTCGCATAAATATCATCATCAATACTATCAATAGCTTCATAATCATACTGTATCTTTATATGGCAAATGCGTTTTTCTATAAAGATCGGTTCAGTATAGTTTGTTTCACGAAAAATGGTTGAGTGCTTAATGGTTATTTAATATATTTCATTGGTAGCTGTGTAATACACGATTATAAAAATGTATTAAATTATTTCATATGGTATTTTCAGGTTGTTCAAGTGAATATACTTGATAATTGAACAATTTTTAACATGAAGATTTTTTTGCCCTACGTGAATAATAATTGTAGTATATGGATCTAAATTCAGAAAGGTACTTTCCTTCACACTTTTTACAGGCTTAGAACTGTCAGCAAAAAACTGGCGTGTTTAAAAGTTTTTGCTCTTCCTAATCGGATATCGTTAAAAATGTACAGTAATAATAGTTCTATTTACAGTATATACATACAAACGAATACATAATGTACAAAAAATAGATGAATTGAAAAAAAATATAGAAAAATATATACAAGTTAATATTTACAAAAAAAAATACCCAAAATAACCAAAATATATTTATGAATTCTTAAATACCTAATTCTGTTTCGCTGTCGCTATCCTCTTCAAGATTAATAACAATTGGTTTAATTATGTGATTCAAAGTAACATATGAATTTTCTACGTTCATTACATGGCGTACTGAATTTTTCCAAATTTCTGGGCAGATATCATCAACACATTTCCTTATTAATTCGACTACACTACCACTTAAAGTCTGAGAAACATTTTGTGATTTAACATTTGACTTTAGTTGGTGCCACATAGGCTCTATGGGATTAAATAAACAATAGTAGGGCGGAAGCCGTAACACTGTATGTCCCATGTCCTCGGCCAATGCGTCACAAACATATACTTTTTTTAATAGAAAATGATTGTAACACTTCTAACAGTTCATTTTTTAAATAACTTCCTTCAAAATATATATTGTTTTCTAACAGGTAGTTTTGAATTTCAATTTTCGTGTTATTTGCGAGACTTATGTAATTGACGACTGTGGTAACTTGCATTGTCCATTACTATCACACTATTTTGAGAAAGGTTAGGTATAAGACAATTCTTAAACCATTGCTCAAAAAGCTCTTCCGTTGTATCCTCATGGTAGTCCACGCAGGAGTCTTTAATGTTCTTTGCAGAAAGCTATAAGGCATTTGGGACCCAACCGTTTTCTGATCCTGCATGTAAAATTGTTATTCTTTTCCCTTTATTTGATGGAGCTTTTGTTTGACACCTGTTGGAAGAATCGGACCATCCTTTGGATGGTGTTTCATGAGTGTCAAACCATGTCTCGTCCAGATAAATTATTGGTCGATCTTCTGTACGGTACTTTCTTATGGAAGTTATATATTCAGTACGCCACTTTTGTAAACGATGGGACTCCATAAGCACTTGCCTTTTGTCAATTGTACGATATCTGAAGCCCATTTTAGACAAAATCCTCCAAAGACTAATGCGGCTACAGTTTATTTGTGTATCATCATTAGTAAGCCGTTGTTTTAAAGCATCTAATGTAGGTATCCGTTGCTCTTCGTACATTGTGTAAATTTTTCGTCCTTATCACTTTCGTCAATACATTTGGTAGAACCGGCATCCTTACGCTTCCTTCTTGACTTAATGGGATTTGATGTAATTCTTTTCTCTGTGGTTAGAGGTATTTTCGTTAAATCAGATATTTCACTGGCAGCAGTATTAGCAGTAAGTCCTCTTGTAAGTAAAGAACTATATATTGTTTTTACGATTTCTCTAGCATCAGCAGATAAATGCTTTTTCTTTGCTGGAACACTGGAAGAAGCACCATCTTCACCTTTTCACCACCATTTCCACGGACGCCACATAATGCTGTTTTATAGGTGTAAATAGGTATAACACTGGTAACACTTGTAACACTTTCAACTAAATGAAACAAAATGTATATTTAAAAATTTCTCATCGGTTTTATATACTTTTACAAATTATACAGAATAGAGGGAACCTGTATAATTATTCCAGGAAATACTTAACGATCAGCAAATTTATTGTGGTCATTAAAAGATCAACCATTGTTAGTGAAACTCACTGTTAAAATGTTTACAACTTTATGAAATAAAATGTATTCTAATCGTTTTTATACTTTTATACGATTTTTTAATCGTTTTTATATTACCAGGAATTTATTATACAAACAAGATAACGACACTCCACAGTAGCTTCAATTTTACCTGAATACTTACCTGCTCAACTAAAGTTGACTAAGCTGGGGTACTTGCGGTCGGGTTTTATTGCAATCATTAAGCACTCAACCATTTTTCGTGAAATAAACTATACCTAACATTTGTCTGCATCAGTGTTGTGCGGAAATACTTGAGTTTCATTATTGTTATTAGTAAATTTTTATTTTTGTCGATTAACCTTTTTTTTAGTTATGTATTATGAATTCTAACTATACAAATAGTTTTCTTATTAATACTTAATAATAATAAGAATATTAGAATATTAAAAATATATAATATTAGAGATATAATCAATATTCCATGAAAAATGATCAATTTTAATTAAAATAATTAATGGCATGGATTCAATTTTTTTTTTTATTTTTATATCGGCTCCCCTCAAAATTTGACAACCTGAGCATCCGCCTGGTTTGCCCGCCGGTCTGTACGGGCGCTGAGTATACCTCTAAGGTCGAGGGGAAGGGTGGTTAAGCTCCCACTCATATTAGGGAGTTTTTGTAACTATTTTACCTAACGTAACTTATCTCCCTATAGTAAAGAACTAACGTATCGAAGAAGATGAACGTTAAATTGAGAGTTTTTGTTCTGCACGTAACGTAACGATGGTGTTGCCCTCACCGAATTAGTGATTAACTAATAAATTGTCAGTGCCAGTCTTGTTCTTGTCATTTAACCCTATTTTTGATATTCAAAATAAATAAATATTTTTTTGAACAATGTTTAATTTTTGAGATGGACGCGATATTAAATGTAGGTGCCTTTATTGATCATGAAGAAGACGAAGACTTTAATTTTGATACCATGTCTGATATAAAATGTAACAATATTTTTTGCTTTTGGATTAAATTTCACCTTTCTGGATGGTCGTAAGGGTTCTTCCCTACGACTTCTTTCAACAAGAACAAATCATCTACATTTCTGAAGTGAAGTCGTTTTCTACTGCTTTCCATTATTTATAAAAATCAAAACAAATATACTTAACCACAAATGTGAAAAAACACGTACCACGTGAGCTTATGAAATGTGGATGTTGAATGTTGATATTTTGGTAATCGGGTAAGATCCCCTTGTGCATTCGGTTACCTTTGGCTCGATAGGGATGCGTATGAACGTAACGTACCAGCCCGTTACGTTAGGTAATACGTATCTAGATATGGTAGTTCAACCATTAATGCGCATTCTTATATGTCAAAAAGATACGTTACGTATACGTATTTGCTTGCACAAAAACTCGTTTAACGAACAAAGACCCGTTTACACGGGTAGAGTAATGATGCAAGTACTTGGTAGAGTAGAGTAACTCTACCCGTAAAAACGCTTAGCGCAGTAGAGTAGCAAGTAGAATGCATAGTACGTGGTAGAGTAGAGTGACTAGCAACATGTGGCAAAGTAACTCTACTCTACTACCACCACCACCGCCAAAATATCCACTCGCCTGCGCACTCTACCCATGGAACGCGGTCAATTCTGGTAGAGTAGAGTAGGTAGGAGAGTGCATAGGGAAGCTGTCATTCCATCTGGAGTTGTGTTTTATGTAAATAGTGAAAATGAAGTTCACCGAAGATGAACTTCATTTCACTTTCACTTTAAAACTTCTAGAGATGCGGTGGATGAAATCGTCGAAAGAATGGCAAAAGGGGGCTTTGGAGTAAACGAGATCAAGCAAAAAATTAAGAATATAAGGTGCACTTATAATCAAGAGTGTTTAAAAATACAAAAATCAAAAAAATGGGGTTCAGGTTTAGCCGATGTATACGTTCCGAACGTGAAATGGTTCACTCCTATGGAAGCAATCATGAAAGGTGCAAAAAGAAACAAGAAAACTGAAGGCTCACGGGCAAGTTACAGGTTTTTATTACTTGTTCAAGATATGTATTATCAAGATAAAAGAGCTGAGGCCCCGTGTGTATTCCTTCTTTTAAGCCACTTTCTCATCCACTCTTTTCTTTGTTACAAAGCGACCTCAGTTACAAATGCATTTGCAACAGTAGCTAAACAATTTTGAATCAATTTTCTTTTTCTTGAATTCATTTTGTACTAAACAAACACCTACTCCACAGTATACTAGCATAAGTACTGTACTTGTAACTCTCCTCGTGTGAACGATATCAAGCCATTTTTGGTAGAGTAGCGAGTAGAGTCGACTCTACTCTACTCTCCTCACAACTCTACTCGTGTAAACAAGTCTGTACGGACTAGTGATGTAACGAATGTCATTTTTTGAACATTCGCGAATGCGAATGCGAATATTCATTTTTTTTTAATTTGGCAATTTTAATTGTCTCAGGCACTGCCGGCAGTTTCATTTGCGCGAGGTGTGTAGTTAGATAAGTTCAGATAAATTTAGTAATTCAGCAATTTTCAGAACTATTATATAAATCATGTACTGTATAACATTACAGTGTAGTGTACATTATATGTATCTTGTTCCGAAAATTGCTGAATTACTAAATTTATCTAAACTTATCTAATGAAGTCGAACTGTTTATGTTTGTTTGTTTAAACTCTACATAAAAACACATAGACTATTTTTAGTTTGTAGTTGAATAATTCTTACCTTTTTTAAGATGATTTATAAAATCAAAAACTTCTTGATAATAACAGTTTCAAAGAATAATTTGTTTTTTGTTTGTTTACATTGCATCATTTATTTTTTGTTTTCTAATTATACTTATAGTTTTCTAAGCTTGTAAAATAAAGTGAGTTTTCTTAATAAAAAATCTGAGAAGTGAATGGATTTTGATTTTATTAACCTAATCTTCAAATTATGATCTTTCTTACATTCATATTCGCAAAACATTCGCCAAATTTCGTGAATGCGAATGCGAATATTGAAAAAATATGCGAATATTCGCGAATGCGAATGCGAATATTCGTTACATTACTACTACGGACTACACCTATGACTATCAACCATGAAAATTAATTTGTAAAGAAACTATAAACACAAGAAGACTAGATAGAACCTGGCCCCAAAATCTACTTCAAGAAAAACCCAAGTAGAATAAGATGAAACATTATAGGATGTCTCCCCTCCACACGTAAAACACATGTAACTCATTTACTTAATACTCTGTAATGATGTAAATTGTAAATTAACATATTAAACCAAAAAATCTACTGCTTAATATTAATTCTTATTTAATTTGTAAAGTAGCAATAATACCTACGCCGCTGTTCAGAGTAATAATTCAACTTTTGCTTCTAACATTGTTGCAATTTTTTTAATATCTTACTCTCGCCTGGAGAGAAATTTTCTAGCGTAATTTCGCACGGACTATACCAGAAATTAACTGAAATGAATCAACAATACTGAAATATAAATCATTTATAACGCCTTATATTTATTATGCATACTAAAGATGAAAACAACAATTGTTATTCTTCAACAACATATATTTAATAATACACATTTTCTTATCAAAAACAATTAAGTTTGTTATTTGTGAATTAACGCTCTCTTTATCATTTTAGGATTGGACTTGATACTCGATGTATTTACAAAACAGGTAAAAGGTGGTTATGCCACCTTGGTGCCCCGTAACCCCCTACAAGGGGTTGTTTATATTAGTGCTGGCATTCGTACTTCTGGAATACATTCTCAACACGAATTCGACATTCTACAATACGAATAAGTAAGTTCTTTTTATAGTTTTGTACTCATCTAGGTTTATTTACATAACATATGGCCCAATAATAAAGAAAATGTAAAATATAAAATGCAAATAACAAGTAGTCATACAGAATTAAAAATAAATTTAACATATATGGATGTCGAGACTGCCTATCTGGTTTATTGCCTCTGAGTTGGATGTACTTGGAAGTAAAGGACATTCAGATGTAATGTGTTGTATGATTCTTGCCCCACATCTCTAAGATCTACCCGGCTCATCTACCGCAACCAGACATGATTCAAATCAAAACCTGGGATTAACTGATGATGATTTATGAATATGTGGTTCTATGCTCACTTTCCATTTATACTTCCAATAGTCTTTCTAATACATAAGTACCTAAATGTTAGTAACTCAAAACTCTACGTATATGTAACTCAAAATCACATACACAAACCACTATAGTCGCTCAGCGTTTGTGACTGTGTCTGCTTTCGGACCAATCGACGCTAGTGGCCTCAGTGACAGACGCTTCAGTCAAAACGGCACGGTAACAGACCACACAACCGGTACACCGCGATCATCGCAGTTTATCATCGCAGATCATCGCTTCTGGAAATATGCATATGGAATACAGCTTGTAGAGAAGTTTTTTATATCCTGTTTTACTAAACTAAATCTAAATAAGCCGGACCTTTTAAGTTTCCCTCAATAAAAAGGAAACAATCAGTTTTTCTGGATACGGTGTGTGTTTTTTGACGAGAATTATTACAAAACCTGTATCCACAATTTTGCCGATTTATGTTTCCATTATATAAAAAATTGGCCTTATCGTAAAACATATCATTATTTAGAAAATTTGGATCGTTTTGATTATAAATTTTTTTTATCATTATATCTGCAAACTCTTCACGTTTATTGAAATCATCATTTGACAACTCTTGAAATAATCTTATTTTATATAGATGGAATTTATTTTCACGTAAAATTTTCATTACGGATATTTGCGAAATCTCAAATTCCCTGGATATTTGTCTAGTACTCAACGCAGTGTTGCTTTCTGCACATAATTTGATCTCTATATAACATATGAGGCCACCAGAAAGTGAGTATAAATTATATGTTCAATCTAGAACCCGCTGGTTTCTCCCTTTCGATAGACAAATAATAAGCAAGAAGACCATATGAAACTCTATTTAAAACAAGTAAAATCAATAAACTTTCATAAATTAAATTCTAATAAAACATGAATATCTACAAATTTAAATATTATGTGACAAACAATACCAAAACTAATATTTATTTATAGTTGAGAATAAGTTTGTAAAAGCAGAATAATGCAAGGATTAAAATCTCAAAAAATGAAACAATAGATTAACCATTGCCGGTCGTGACTAAATGTATACAAAAAAATTACAAAATAAGCAATTTTTTATCTGCCTAGGAAAAAAGATGTTAAGAACACATTACTGACAAAGAGAATTCGGCGAATAGTTACTAATTATAAGAATGTTAAACAAAATGCAATCGAAATAAAAGAATGAATTTATATTATATATACGTTCTAATAAATGCAATTCAAAGGTAAAATTAGAAATAAACTAAGCATTCAATTAATGATGAAATTGTACAATTCAGTGAAGTCAGCACTTGAAATGTATGCAACAATGGTGATATAAATATAATTAAATAAGTCGTCCATCAATAATGAATTAGAAGTCTCTACTGGAATCAGACAGCAAATCTCAGAGTTGAAGGTGAACACACTGACTATGTGAAAATCATGCGTAGAGTGAGGCAAGGCTGTATTTTGTCTCCTCTAATCTTCAATCTGTACTCTGAAAGAATATTTATCGAAGCTTTGCACGAAACTGAAAAAGGTATTCTACTAAATGGTTACCGGCTAAACAACATCAGATATGCAGATGATACCATAGTATTTGCGGACAACTTAGAAGACCTACAAGTTCTTATGAACAAAATCACGTATTACAGTCAACAATATGGACTCAATATAAACGTTAAGAAGACAAAGCTTATGATAATTAGCAAGAAAAGAAAACAGAAGGTCAACGCTACGTCAACCAATCCCCTGTAGAAAGAGTGACGCACTACAACTACCTCGGCACCATAATAAATGAAGAATGGACCAACAACCAGGAGATTAGAGCACGCATCGGAAAAGCTAGATCCACCTTCAATCGGATGGGGGCCTTCTTCAAGAGTCACAAAATCTCTGTTGATAGAAAAGTAAGAATGCTGCGATGCTACGTCTTCTCTGTCTTTTTTTATGGTGTTGAATCGTGGACCTTGAACGAAGATATGTGCAGAAAACTGGAAGCATTTGAGATGTGTCTATATCGGAGAATGCTTAAGATCCCGTGGACTGACCGAGTCACAAATGAGGAGGTCCTCAGAAGAATGAATAAGAATCGAGAAGTACTGACCACCATCAAATCTCGAAAGTTACAGTTCTTCGAACATATTATGCGAAATGAATCCAGATATGCTCTCCTTCAAGCCATCCTGCAAGGAAAAATATTTGGAAAACGAGGTCCAGGAAGAAGAAGAACATCTTGGTTAAAGAACTTCAGAATCTGGTTCAATACAACATCTGTGCAGCTTTTCCGCGCTGCTGCAGATAAAATAAAGATTGCCATGATGATCGCCAACATTCGTAACGGATAGGCACATCAAGAAGAAGAATCAATAATGAATCAATAAAGATACAGTAAAAATATCTAAGCAAACGTAAGTAAAACATGTTTTTATCCGTTAAAAAGATCAACGCGCAACACAATATGGATTAGTTCAGCACAACTATACGAATTCGCAACAAATATTTCTGTAAATGTAACAATTATACAAGTAAACGGTACTTGCTAGGGAACAGCAAACAATTTAATTTACAACAAACCTTGAATCTCCATGTGGGATTAGTTAGAGATGGCTTTGACGGGGGAAGGGGGGACTCAAGGGACTGTCAGAGGTTACGCTTATGTTACCTGATACTTGCAACTACTGGTGCGTTTTTCAAATTTGATTTGTACTACCCGTAATTGGATGGGGTTGTCGGTAAGACATCGAAATAATTACTATTTAATATTTAATTAATATTTTCATGAAGTTGCGAAACTGCAACAGGCGGGTTTCTAGATTTCAGCCTGTTCCTTTCGAAATCGGGATTATCTTGGTCAGTGGCGGCTGGTGTGGTAAAATTTTGGATAGGCCAAGCCAGCAAATTACATATTAATAGCTATATGTAATTAGTGGCGGATTCAGAGGTAGGGGTCACGGGGTCATGATTCCCCCTCCCCCTAACTAATTTTTTAATGATTTCTCTGTTCATTTTAACTTCTGCGTTGTATCTAATTTTTGCGATTTTCGATTTTTCATCTAGCAAATCGCGAACAGAAAATGCCCTCTTCTGTACATCCTTAAAGGACAAAAAATTACTTAAATGTTCCTTGCAACTGGAATGTTTTTTAAGGAGGCAGACATACTTTTTAAATCAAAGTATCCTTCACAATTCCATACACATTTCTTATTAGAAAATAACAAACACGGCCAACAATATAGTCTGATTTTCCTAATACTTCCAGACAACCATTTGTAGACAACATACCAAGAGCAATTAAAAGTATTACATTACTATTACTGCAACCTGCTAAAGTTGCATTTAGCTGCAACCTGCTCATTTTTATGTATCAGTTATAAAACAATCTCACATATTTATATAAGTTACATACAATCAGGCGATATAGAAATCATGCAAATGTGATTTTTCTTCTTCGAATTTTACGAATTTTTCAAAATTTATTTGGGCAACCATGCACTTGTTTGCAATTGTGATGTTTGTTTAAAAATATGTTACAATTATAGATTATGTTACATATTTTTTATTATAATTTAAAAGAAAATTTATATGTGACAACGATGGTCGTCGTAGGCCCGATCGTCTGGTGCCTAAACAGCAAGCATAAACACGACAATATAAATCGTTGCCCGGCAAGCTGCGTAACTTCCAACGCTTTTTGTACGGGGATCTTATGTAAGCTGGGTCGGCCAGTTCCAATCGGGCCTATTAATGATATTTAAAATGCCTGAATACGATTCGATGCTTTCTGTGGTAATATAATAACATAGTTGTTTTAACGGACGCTAATGTATTGAGTGATTTAGTACATTTAAAACTTATTTACATGCATTAACATAATTTTTGAATATGTTTTTCAATTTTAAAGCTCTTAAAATTATTGGGTAGGCCCGGCCTATCCTGCCTATCCCCAAAAACCGCCACTGATCTTGGTGTATCTGTAAGTTTGTATTATCTTGAATTTTCGAAATATATGGACATTTATTTTGCATGGACTTATAATTTGCATGGACATATATTCATGTCCATGACTACAGGATTGTGATGGGATTCAACATCGCTGCCTGGGTAAGTCTTTACATTTCTGATCTACTGACAAGAATCTAATCAATTTGATTTCGGATTATTCTGGCCTTCTTGTCTCCTGGGGCTTTCCATATGTAGAATCTTGTCTGTGGCATCCTGAATAAGATGTTGCTCTGCCATTTATTCTTCTATACAAAATGTTGATCCCAACGCAGCACAATACTGCGCAGCAGCATACACTAATCCGAGAGCTGAACATCGCAGGGTAGCAGCTATAGATCCCCAAGTTGTTCCACACTGCTTTTGAATGATATTTTAGACAACAAAAACTGTTATTACTGAAAAACTACCGGCGAACAGAATTACTTTTCGATTGGTAACAGCAAACATAAAACAAAATGAATTAGGTGTTATTTTCTTCGTGAGCACATAGATAAAAATAATATTGGTAAAGTTAGCATATTCATTTTATAAGGCCGAATTCAGACCAAGACTATAATTTATTGCTAATTTATTACGCCAAGAAGCAATTTTAGAAACTACAAGGTATAAATACTACGCTAAAACTTACAACCAAAATTTTACAAGTGCTAAAAGTCAGGGGATAAGTGTAGCAGATGAACAACAGGCTTTTCTTAGAGGAAGATAGTGTACAGTTGCAATATTCGTTATAAAGCAAATTATTCATAAATCACCAGAGTATAATAGACCAGCATTTCTGTGTCTGGCCGACCTAAAGAAAGCGTTTGACAGAGTAAGACTCAAAGATGTAATCCATCTTCGGTATAATAGAGAAGTTCCCCTAAATATTATAAAAACTATCGAAAACATCTACCAAAACAACAAAATGGAAGTCAGAATAGATGGACTTACAGAACCTATAGAAATAGGCAGCGGAATAAGACAAGGGGATTCATTGACCCCATGCTCTTTAATTTGATCATAGCGTTAACAAAGGAAGAGGATACAGAATGGAAACCAAAGAAATAAAAATACTATGTTACGCAGACGACGCAATATTGATAGCCCAAGATGAAGATAGTCTACAAAGGCTGGTCCACAGATTTAACATAAGAGCAAAAGAATTTAATATGACAATCTCATCTCAGAAAACTAAAACAATAGAAGTCAGTAAGGAACCAACTAGATGTAAAATAGAAATTGATGGCATCAGTAATGGAAATAAAATACCTGGGAATTACACTGTCTAGCTATGGAGACCTGGACAAAGAAGTGAGAGATTAAGTACAAAAAGTAAATAGACTGGCAGGATGCCTTAATAACACTATATGGCGAAATAGACACATTAACACAGATGAAATCAGAATTTATGAAGCCAGTGTAAGACCAATAATGATATATGCCTCAGAAACAAGACCCGACACAGCCATAACGCAAAGGCTACTGGAAACTTTAGAGATGAGTGTCCTGAGAAGAATTACAGGAAATACTCTGAGAGATCGAAAGAGAAGTGAAGACATTAGAAGACAATTTAACGTAAAGTGTATAAATGAATGGACACAAAATAGAAAAAAAAAAGAATGGAATAACCACATAAGTAGTGTTGCCCAAAATCGGTCTTGGTCTTGCAGTCTTGGTCTTGTTCTTGCGTTTTTGCAAGACCAAGACCAAGACCACCTAATTTTAGCAAGACCAAGACCAGGATTGACCGTGCAAGATTTAAGCAAGAACAAGACTAAGCCTGCGAGACTCTTGCGTCTTGCAGTTAGGACTGAGTGTGGTTTTAGCGAGTATAGTAGTTCGGGTATATGCTTAAAGACTCTATGAAACGCAAAAAAATATGTAATAAAAATTTGAAAAACTGGACTTATGCGCATTACAAACAATACCATAAACATACATATCGAATCAAAATATTCATTAAAAAAAACACATTTGACACGTGCTCAGAGGTCATAATTACAATGTAAAAATAAAATGTTGTACATTATTTTCCAGCAGACGAATTCTTCGCTCTAAAATTAATTGTCCATATTTTGAGAATAGCCGCCCTCTAATCGTAAAAATAATATTCTTGCATTGCGACGCCGACAGTAATATCGTATCGATATCGATATTTTTTTTAAATATGTCACCCTAGCTAATAAAAAATATAATTGTTACGGACACCCACTTAATAATTCAATTTTTTTCCCATTACAATTTAATCAGGAGGAATCTAAATAAACAAATCTTATCGGCCTAAGACTATAAATTGTTTCTGCTGAGTGTGCGATGAGATCATTCGGTTAAACCAAATTTGCTGAAAGAGCGCGGCTAATATTCAAAGTACCGAGACAAATTAATAACAGATAATGTCGCCTACCGTGTAAACAAAATACCGAAGTATTTAGAATAACGAACTAACGATATATAATTATCGGTTTGTTATTAGATACTTAACTAGTTACTTTATGTTCGTTACTATCCAATACCCTAAGTATCTAATATATATATATATATATATATATATATATATATATATATATATATATATATATATATAAGCGGGGATCCTACAGCTTCTGCCGCTTCCCGCATTGATACTTAGGGTATTGGATAGTAACGAACATAAAGTAACTAGTTAAGTATCTAATAACAAACCGATAATTATATATCGTTAGTTCGTTATTCGTAGTATAGTAATATAGTAGTTACTTTTTCGACATCACTTAACTTTATTCCCAATTGAGCTTTCCTTTGAGTCTAATGTCATAATTATTGTTTTTCATCTAATCCTTGTTGTTCCCGGATTGACAAGTTTACAATTTGACATGAGGGACAAAGATTCAAATAGTTCTAGTCCGAGTAGTGAGCGTTGGAGTTATAGATCTAAAAGACCTAAAAGCAAATTTGATGAGTTTTTCGAAATAATTCATGCATCCCAAATTGCTTTGTGTAAATTGTGCCTACATAGAAAGGTTGAAATGAGAATGATCAATAGAAACACTTCATATTTAAGGAAGCATCTAATATCTTTTCACTAAAAGGAATTACAAATATTTCTTCCCGAAAAACCAAAATTCGGTGGAGATATCACAAGCTTTTTAAGTAATAACCTCTAGAAAAAGTGGACATGTAAAAAAATATACTTATTACCTTATTACCAATTACATATATTATGTACCTACTACTTTATTTTGGTAAATTAATGTATTTATTAAGTAGGATCTCCTTAATTTAAAATAACTTCTTTTGATTACCATTGCTTTTTTAACTATTCTTTATATTTTCAAGTTATTTTTTTATATAAAAGTAGAGATAAGATTGGTAAAAACATTTATTTTGCTTTAATAAGTGAATTATAGTTTGTTATCTTATCACCTAGAAAATCTGTGCCCTTGATACATGTATGTGGATTTTTTGCCCATCATGTCCATCAATCCCTTTCTAGGCAGATAATGTTCTTTAAAATACAGACATGCTTATGCCATTCATTTGTTTTTTTTTGTTTTAACCATGTTTTAGCACATGTAAGCTTAAGCATAAATGCAAACATTTATTAAGAAACAGATTTACTTCCGTGGGGCCTGGTAGATAGCTGAGTTAGCTAGAGCATAGGCACGGATCGCTTAGATAGTCGCTTCAAACCCCACCCGGTGTCAGTTGTTTAGACATTTATTAATTTGGTTAGTACTTTTTTATGGCTATGTTAATTCAGGCTTAAAATGTACTTACTCTGTTACGTTGTTCTAAGATCTAAAGTAACGTTTAATAAATAGCAATAGGCTAATGGGTAACTGCAAGACTTGCAAGACTCTTGCTGCAAGACCAAGACCAAGACCGGGAGTGCAATACCAAGACCAAGACCAGATGTATTGGCGCAAGACCAAGACCAAGACTGTCTAAGTCTCGTCTTGTCCTTGCATTTGGACAACACTACACATAAGCAGAATGGAGGAGACCCGTGTCGTCAAAATAGCAAGAAATAAGTCACCAATCGGCAGAAGAAGTATCGGACGACCGCGCAAAAGATGGAGTGACAACCTTTCATAGAGGTATTCATCCGCCAATGAACAAGCAGAATTGCTTATAAATAGGAAGAAGAAGAAGAAACAATTTATTGCTTCAACCGTTTCCGAGAAACAATAGTTATGCCAACTTTACAGTAAACCTAGCGTAGCCATAGCTATATCTCGGTAAGGAAAAGAGCTACAGGATCCATCTTGGCGGCATATTTTATTGCTAATTAATTGCTGTTGATTGGTAATTGACCAATTCTCAAAAACTACCCCATCATACTCTAGCGCAAAATTCACCCCCGAAAAAACTCGAGATATTGGCGAGATATTCGCGATATTGAAATCAGAAAGGTTAACCGCTATTTTTTAATTATTTAAAACGAATTTTTATGTCAAGAAACAATTTATTTCTGCAACCGTTTCCGAAAAATAATGATAACTGAATCAATCTTAGCGTCATATTGTATTGCTAATTAAATTTTCTTGAATAATATTCAACTTACCTAACTTGCTAAATTGTTCCCATCATCCTTCAAATGTAAATTTTATCTCTGGAGAAATAGTGCTGATACAGTTTATATAAAATAATATATCATTTGGCCCTCTCTTTTAGACTTGTAGAGAATGGACTGATACCTGTCAAGATATTCGCGGGTTTTCGGATTATCGCCGGAATCTATCTACCAAGAATAAATCTGGCGAGAAACCGGGCTTTAGTATAAAACTTGCTATATTCTTTGCATAGACCAGACAATATTTCTCTTAAGCTACAATACTCATGATAGGGCATATTTTATTGCTAAATTATTGTCAATCTTTAATCACCCATCGTGTACTACTGATCTCACTGCCTTAAATTCACAAAAAATGTAAATAAACTAGTTTTAATATCGACGTTTAAGTTTTGAACGGCGTAAAGCGTCGCATAACCATCAGTTTAAAAAGAAAGGTAGAAGATAGGTTTTACTTAGGACTCGGCGTTTATCCAATATCTTAGATAGAAGAACTCATAAATTTTTCCATTTGTACGAAGGACTATGTTATCGGTAAATAGATAGGAGAAAATGCGTTTTTACTAAATAATCTTAAAGGCGAGGAGTATGACATCTATAACATGGCATGAAACCCTACTAATCTGCAGAATGAGATTACAATATTGTTAGCGACGATAACATTAATGCTGTCAATAGTATGTTAATCATCGATGTAAACGTTAATTTAAACTGTACAAATACCGAAAATATTATTGCATTATGAAGCAGTTTGGTACAGGTTGAAAGGACTGAATATTATTGTTTCCTGGCATAAAACTTCAGCAATAAACTAGCAATTAATTCCTTGCGGTTCACTTTTCTGGTTTCAATGTTTTTGGCCAATATCTCAATTTTTCCGACGGTAAGGAAAAAGTCCCCAAAAAAAATTTGCGCTGGGGGATGATGGGGTAGTTTTTCGTGATTGGTCAACGTACCAGTCAACATAAATTAATTAGCAATAAAATATGCCGCCAAGATGGCCTCTGTAGCCCCTTTTCTTGCTGAGGAGATATAGGGCTGTGCTAGCTTTACCGTAAAGTTAGCATAATTAGTGTTTCTCGGAAACGGCTACATAAATTTTTTATTTCCATAATAAATTAGCAATAAATTATAGTCTTGGTCTGAATTCGGCCTTATAAAATGAATTTCTTTAGCTGACACTTATCAAAGAGTTATCGTATTTGCTGAAAATGTATCAGGAATTATTTTCTTCGGAGCAATCGGCGATTTGTCAAATCTACTACATGCTTAAGTATCGTCTACTTTTCTTTATAATTTTTCATTTACTACAATTTAGTCTATGATGCTCCAGTATTCCAGGTGTAAAGAACGTGTTGGTGATTGTCAATTTGTTTTGGGCTTTCGTTGAAAAGATGGAGTGATGGACATATTATCAATTAAATAACAAGGAATCAGTAAGAAGAACAGGCATTCTTTATTGAAAGCAATCGTCTTTAATCAATAATGAAAAACAGAATATTTCTATTTTTCTTTCGCTTCATAGATTTGAATGTAATAGATACATTTTATCAAACACATAGTTCTTTCCATTAAATATCCATCACGATAGATCCGACTCCCAGTAGTGTGCTTTCCCCCGTTTTATGTTATCACGCATCGCTGGAACACGAAATGGACTGGCACGTACCGATTTGATCTGAAAAACCTCAGGACTCAGGACATAAAAGCGAATATGGATTCGGTTTCTGATATATGTAAAATGCGATGATTTTAAATTAAAATCTCCCAGATAACAGGATCATAAAATATATAGTATCGAAAATATGTTTTGGTTTATAAAAAAAGTTTTGTATTTATTTATGTATTTAGGCTTTTTTACAGAGGCGTGCGGTCCATGGAAGCGGGGGAAGCACCGCTTCCCTATACATAAGATATAAGATATAAGAAAATATATTATTAATTAATATTTAATTATAAACAATTTTTCCCTAATCTAAGTAATCTATTGTACCGTTTTTAAATAAAACGAGCGTTTCGAATTTATATAAATATATTTATTTATAAGTTCGGTAATATCTTGTCAACTCTACCATACTCATAACATAGTTACATATATATACCAAAAGTATTGTTCTAGAATCATCTTAAGTAGTCCCACCTCTAATTTGTTGTTTGATGAGTCGACCTTTCCCGCGCGCGATACATCTGTGGAAAGTTCTCGGCGCTTTCGAGATCCAACCGTTACATGGGCCACGCCGAATGCATATTTGTAACACTGCTTCCCTCTTAGATCTGAGTGTCCCGATCAGCAACTCTATATGTAGGCCCAGGATGGCGGAATCTACAGGATTCTCCAGCTCTGCATGAACCCCTCAGAAAGAAAAAACAGTCTACTGACTTTGAAGGACATAATCTCTTCGGGTTAACGCAACACACAGTAATTCGTACGCCGATTTCTCGGAAGATCACTTCAAGCATGCTTCTGACTATCTTCCAGTCCAGATTTTCTAGTGCATGGCCTATCTTGGGTAAGGCCAAATTCTTGATTTCATAATTGCACAAATTTTCTTCAAATTAGTTAGGTTGTCCTGTCTGTATACGACTTCCTGGTCACCATATACAGTAAAGATCGAGAACCATCTTCTAATCTCAGTACTCTTCCAACTTTAGGCTGCTGGTTTTTTAACTCGTCCAAACGATCGAATTTCGTATAAAATACGGATGAGATTCCTTTAGTCATCTCAAGATCTTGGGCAACACAGGACACTGATACATTTTATGTCTCGAAGGCACCACTGCTCTGAACTGCACTGCACAGTCGTTGTAGACGATGAGCAGGGTCGTTTAGGTAGGTGAGAAATACGCGAAAGACATACACAAAAAAAAAAAAGAAAATAGAAAAGCTATTATACTATATAGCTATATAAACAGTGACGCCCATTCATAAAATGGGCATCACTGTTTTTAGATATTTGGATCCAAAAAAATTGAACTGGTAGAAGAATACTTAGAAAAAGACGAAGTAGTGGAAAGTTTACCGGAGATAACGAGAGAAAAAGAAATCATAAATAGAATCAAAACAGTAAAACATGTCGGGAAGGAAAAATTGCGCGAGAAATGATAAAGTATGTAGGAGGAAAGGGAAAGGAATGACTGTGGATAATATGTAAATCAGTTGATTATTCAAGTTTATTCACATTAACATCCGCATTGAAAAGGCCGGAGTAGTGTTCTTCCGAATAGAAAAAGTATATGTGGACGGAATATTAACAATAATCTGAAAATAAAGACGAAATTCCACGATTCAACCGAATTGAATCACTTTGGTTGAATGGAGCAGAAATGAAAGCCTATTTACACGGTATCTGTAAAGTGAACTGTTTAACACGTATTTTTCGACAGATGTCATTAAATGAAATCGTGCGTTTAGGAGTTGCGTTAATATGAGATCATTTAATAAAAGACATATCGAAAAAGAAGTTAATGAAACGCCGTCGTTGGTGGGTGCGATCATGGGTATTAAGAATACAAGTCTTAGGAGCTTCAAACCGTCTATTGAGAGAATTGGCAGAAGAGGATCCAGATATATACCTTAATTATCTTCTCATGAAGGAAGCAAAATGTTATGAACTTTTTATAATGGTTTAATTCAAAAAGAAAATACTATGATGAGTGATGCTTTGCCCGAAAGAGTGAAATTGCAAATTGTCTTATAACTTATCTCTTCTTCGGTTATACCAAAGAATACACTAATGTTCAAATCTTCAATTAGCGATTTAATAGCATTTTCACTACAATCTTAGTTTTTATAATGCTCCGTTTTATAATTCCATAGACGGAATACTTTTTAAAATATTCCAAAAACACAGACGTGTACTCTTCCACACGACTGACTTGACTGTAAAAGTGAATCGTCAAATTCTTGTGTTTACACATTCATTTCTCGTTCAACCGCGTTGAAGATTGAACGCTACAAGTGAAAATATTGAGCTTGTTCAATTCTTTCAACGCCATTGAACGACAACATTCAATGACATGGAATGATTCATTTTTAGGTTTACATGGATCAATTTGTTTGCTTCATGAAAGGCAAAAGTGAACCTTGTAATCTCACTTTAAGACTCGTCAAATGTTACATCTTCTCGACATTATTGTATGGAGTTGAAAGCTGGATGTTCACTAAGTCGCTATTAAATTAACTTCAAGCTTTCGAAATGAGGGTGTATAAAAGGCAGCTACGCATAAGCTGGTTGACAGAGGGACAAATTTAGAGGTATTATAATGTTTAAAAAATAACCCGAAGTAGTGAAAACCGTAAAAATACGAAAATTTGAGTATTTTGCCAATGTTATGCGACACCCAGAACGATATAGAGTTCACCATCTTATTATTCAAAATATTTGGAAAGAGGCGTCCAGGTCGAAGAAAACATTACGGCTTTGTAACCTGCGTCACTGGTTTGGTCGTCGTACCTCTTCAGAGCTGCGGTACAGCATAGACACAAATTTGTTCTAGAGAGAAGAAAAATATTCATATTATCGTTTCTTATTTGAGTATTGAGTTTCAATCTCTATTTACAATATTTCTTTTTTCAGAAGGATTTCCGGTTTGGAAATACACATATGTCCAAAAGTTTGGGATATTGGAATATTTCATCTTTTTATTGATTTTTATATATAAAATCTTCTGATTAGTTAAACATCATTTTGTTTCAGTTCTCAATAATACTAAATAAATCTCAAAACCAGATAAACGATATGCGAAAAAAATATTTATTTTCTTGGAGTGAAAAACTTACAATGTACAACTTACATTTAAAAATAAATTAGTATAGAAAAAAATTATTTTTAATAAAACTAATAATAAGTATTTCCTCCATTGGCCTGTATGCAAGCCTGTAGGCGATTTGGCATGCTGCCGATTAACTGGTCGAGCTGGGCTTGCGGAATTCTCTCCCATTCTTCATGAGCAGCATCTTTAAGTTCTCGAAGTGTAATAGGGGGATTGTTTCGCTTCTTGATGCGTGTTTTGAGAATGTCCCAAGCATGTTCAACAATGTTTATGTCGTGGGAATTCGAGGGCCACTGTAATATAGATATTCCTTCTTCTTCAAGAAAATTTTGTACTGCTGATGTTCGATGAGGAGGTGCGTTGTCATGAATAAACACAAATTCATCACCTACTGCCCATCGGAATAGACGTACGACAGGATTTAAAACTTCCTTGATGTATACAGCACCAGTAACTCTTCTCTCCAGAACCAGCAGTGACGTCCGTGTACCACTCATAATACCACCCCAAACCATAATACTGCCACCTTCAAATGGGACACGCGGTTTAGCTGTTTCTAGTGGGGCTTGTCGTCCTGGGGCCCTCCAAACCAGTGTTCTTCGCGAATCAGATATCAAGTCAATTTTTGACTCATCAGAGAACATCACGTTATTCCAGTTAGGATCATGATGCACCATTTCTCTAGCCCATTGCAACCTTACTATTTTGTGTTGGTAGGTTAGTTTAGGAACACGTAGCGGTCTTCTACGATACAAATTTACCGCATTTAGTCTGCGTGTTATTGTTTGCCGTGAAATATTCAGTCCTGGAAGCCCAGAAATTTCTCTGGATATACCACTTGTAGATTCCAGACGATTTCTACGAGCTATAAATGTTATTTGCCGGTCTTGTGCTACTGTTGTACATCGATTTCTATCACTTGAATCTCTAGAATGAATATCAATAACAGTTTTAAAACCAAGATAGGCGTAGATGTATTATTTGTACGTATTCCAAACTTTTGGACATGTGTGTATATAGAAACGTTGAATAGAAATGTAAAATTTTTATTTTTATCAATTGTGGCGTAATCCCATATAAATATATTATTGAAGTGATAAAACTAGTGGGTCTATAATTATAAACGTGAAGTCACAGGATATTAGGGTAAAAACAGGATATTCGAGTAAAAACTATTTTAATAATATAGAAAGTTTGCACTATAACGAAAGAATAATAATGAAAACGTAATCTGATTAAATACCGCATTGTCGCATCTGTGTGATAATGTAATAAAAATAACCATTCGGTTTTTATCGTGGTTTTTGTATTCTTTTTTTCAATATCCATTGTTACGTCTAATATTTAGTGGTCACCATTGCGGACGCGGATAAAAACCGATAACATATTAAACCACACAAATAAGTTACCTTTAAGTTTTTGTCTTTTACTATGTTTTTCTCTCTATTGCCGGTTTCAATATCAATGATATGATTTTTCTCAGAGCCTTCTTTCAGTGCTCAATCTCTTTGTAATATGTGTACTAGATTCTTCTTCTTAAAGTGCCTATCCGTTCCGGATGTTGGCGATCATCACGGCTATCTTTACTTTGTTTATTGCAGCGCGGAACAGTTCAGTGGTAGTCGTGTTATACCACTTTCGTAAATTTTGAAGCCAGGAAATGCGTCTTCTTCCCGGACCTCTCTTACCATTTACTTTCCCTTGGAGAATCAGCTGGAGAAGGCCGTAACGTTCTTGATTTCTCATTACATGTCCTAGATATTCCAACTTTTTAGTTTTGACGGTCATGAGAATTTCACATTCTTTCCCCATTCTACGCAGGACCTCCACATTAGTAACTCTGTCAACCCAGGATATACGTAAGATGCGCCTATAACACCACATTTCGAAAGCTTCGAGCCGATTCATAGATGCAACGGTCAGTGTCCATGCTTCCATTCCGTAGAGCAGAACTGTGAATATGTAGCAGTTCAATAGGCGGCATTTTGTTTTTAATGATATGTCTCTCTTTTGCTTTTATTATTCGCTGTTTAATTTCTGTTGAGTGGTCCCATTGGCTATTTAAATTAGTGCCTAGATATGTATATTGCTCGACTCTTTCGATATTCTGTTGGTTGATTGTAAGTTAAGCGTTTAGTATTGGTTTTTTACTAATTGTCATAAATTTGGATTTCTTTATGTTAAGAGCTAGTCCGTATCTGTTGCTGACTTCTGTTATGCGATTTGTTAATATCTGTAAGTCATTCAGATTATCGGCAAAAACTGTAGTGTCATCTGCATATCTAATGTTATTCAACCATTCACCGTTTATTAGTATTCCTTTCGCACAACCGTCTAAAGCTTCCTTAAATACCCATTCAGAATAAATATTGAACAACAATGGAGACAAAATACAGCCCTGTCGTACTCCACGTTCTATTTCAATTTTATCAGTTAACTGGTCTTCTATTTTGATTTTGGCCGTTTGATTGCAGTAAATGTTTCTGATAATTCTAAGATCTTTGTTGTCAATTCCAATTTATTGCATTAGAGTCATTAATTTGTCATGTTCTCTGTCAAATGCCTTCTGGTAATCTATAAAGCATACGTATATGTCACAATTCACATCCCTGCATCTCTGAAATAGCACCTGTACAGCAAAAAGGGCCTCCCGTGTTCCCAGAGCATCACGAAATGAATTGTGTTCTTGTTAGTTGTTCCTCACATTTTGTATATATTCTTTTGTGAATGACCTTTAGAAATGTTTTAAGTAAATGGCTCATAAGGCTTATAATTCTATAGTCATCGCACTTTCTCGCATTGAGTTGTTTTGGAAGATTTATAAAAGTTGACACTAACCACTCTTGGGGAACCACGCCCGTATCATATATACTGTTAAATATATTTGTCAGCTACATGATGAAGAAACTACAAGAAGAATATACCAAGGCTGGCCTAGATATTAACCTCGCGAAAACAGAGTACCTATCTACAAGTGAAGAAGACATAGAAGATCTACAGATTGATGACAACGTAACAATCAAAGGAAAGGATAAATTCAAATACCTAGGGTTCATGATCACGAAAAAGGCAACAACAGAGGAAGAAATTACAAAAAGATTAGGACAAACAAGAACAGCAATCCGACAACTTAACTCAGTATGGTGGGATAGACACCTAAATATGAAGACAAAAACGCAGATTTATAAAACATTAGTGCGAAGTATTATGACATATGGGGCCGAAAATTGGATCATAAACAAGAAAAACAGCAGTAAGATAATAGCAACAGAGATGGAATGCCTGCGAAGATGCTGCAGAGTAACAAGAATGGATAGGAGAAGTAATGACGAAATAAAGCAAAGAACATCAATAGAAACAGACATACTAACATATATAGAACAAAAAATACTAAAGTGGTATGGACATGTAAGAAGAGCTAGCGACAGCAGATGGATAAAAAGAATAACCGAATGGAGCCCCATAGGAAGGAGGAAAAGAGGACGACCCCGAAAATCCTGGAGGAACGAAGTAGACGACGCCATGAGTAAGAGAGGACTAAACGATGGAGAATGGAACAACAGAGAGAGATGGAAACGGTTAAGCGAGGGAAGGCAGTGAATACTGTAGAATCCCTAAATATATATATATATATATATATATATATATATATATATATATATATATATATATATATATATATATATATATATATATATATATATATATATATTTGTCAACCATTTTATGCCATCATAGTCCATAAGTTTTAAGAATTCTGAGTGAAAATTATCAGGGCCTGATAATCTTTACGCTTTACGCTTTACCATCTTTGGTGCTTTTGATGGCATATTTTACTTCTTCGACTGTAAATGGTGGTCCAGATTCGGAATTGGTGTTTGTTGTAATACCAGTGTTACTTCGTATATCTTCAAAAGTTTTTTCCACGTATTTAATCCAAATATCTCTTTTATGCTCCATTTCCAGTACTATGTTTCCCTGATTATCTGTCAGGAATCCAGTGTTCTTGTGTTTATATAAGCCTTCCGCTTCTTTAATCTTTTTATGGAGGTTAAATGAATCATGTTTTTGTTGTAATGACTCTATCTCTGTACACTTCGAGCTAAACCAATTTTCTTTTGCTATTTTAATAGCCCTTTTTATTTCGTTATTTATGTTGTTGTAGTAATTCTTATTATCTTTAGCGTTTCTTCTGTCTTTCATCAGACATAAAATCTCCTCCGTCATCCATTCCTTTTTATTTGTTCTTTCAGGTTTTAAGTATTTCTCTGTTATTTCATGACTTACTTTGTGCACTAGATAACAACAAAAAATTGTGTGTCCGTGATTAGTTATCAAAGAAAAGCAACATACTACATCATCTAAATATATTCAAGATATTCAGACAGCATATTGATGTCATCATAATCATCATATATCCTCCAACATCCACTGCTGAACATAGTCATCTAGCATGCTTTTCCACTTAGTCTGATTTTGCGCCATGTGAGTCCAATTTGTAGTCACACTTTTTAGGTCATCGGTCCACCTCGTCGGGGGTTGACCTGCTGTTTCTGTTAGCTTATATTCCAAAATTCTTTTGGTCTATCGATCATCAACTGCTCTTCCTACATGAATTGCCCAGTTTCATTTTAGTGTACTCCAGATACTTTTGCATATACATAGTAGCATTAAGTAGTATTCTATCACGTAGAGTAATCTCTAACATTAAATACTTTTATTTTCCGAGACTTTGGAAGCTTTGACATACAAATAACCTGCATCTTTCCAAATGCCTCGTGTTTTAACTCTCTCAATAACGATTTCGTCATCACCAGCTGCTGTCATCATCATCATCCAGCCTCAAGAGTCCACTGCTGAACATAGGCCTCTTTCTCATGTTTCCAACCCCGTCTATCTTGCGCCGCTCTCATCCAGTTTTTATTGAGTCTTCTTAAATCGTCAGTCCATCTTGTAGGTGGTCGACCGACGCTTTTCTTGTCTTCTCTTGGCCTCCATTCCAATAACCTCTTTGTCCATCGCTAATCTGTCATTCTGGCTATGTGTCCTGCCCATCTCCATTTTAGTCTGGCTATCTTCTCAATGATGTCAGTCACTCCGGTTCTTCTCCTGATGTCTTCGTTGGTTATCCTGTCTCGCAGAGTTATTCCCAACATGGACCGCTCCATTCTTCTCTGCGTGACTCTCAGTTTGGTAGCTGCAGCTTTTGTTAAGGTAAGTGTTTCTACTCCGTACGTCAAGACTGGGAGGACGCACTGATCAAATACCTTTCTCTTTAGGCATGTGGGCAGCTCACTTTTAAAAGTTTCTCTCAGTTTTCCAAATTCTGCCCACCCAAGGCCGATTCTTCTCTTCAGTTCATGTGTCTGGTTATCCCTGCCAATCATAATTTCATGTCCCATGAAATATTTATTTGTATTTATATCTATCTACGAGTTCTATTTCTTTCCCACCAATACTGATGTTCTGGTTGGGTACCAAATTGGTCATGATTTTTGTTTTCGAGATATGTATTCGCTGAAAATTTCGAGAAAATTAAAAGTGTATATTTTGTTTGAAATTTGAATTATTTCGATTAAGGGTGACCTGCTGATTAAAAAAATCTAAAAACCTTGCCAGAAATTATGCACCGTTTTGCCGGAAAATCGAAAAAACTGTAGACCATTGGATTTTTATCAAATTTGGTTAATCGGCTATATTTATGTCAATTTTGGTCCGAGAGTCAAGCGAATGGACATTTCCTACATAAAATTGGCCCCTAGTTCTTCTGCCATACTCAGAATTTTCCTATATCTAACAGTTCGTGAGAAAAATTTCCACTGGGATGTTTGTATTCGCTGAAAATTTCGAGAAAATTAAAAGTGTATATTTTGTTTGAAATTTGAATTATTTCGATTAAAGGTGACTTGCTGATTAAAAAAATCTAAACATGTGGCTAAAAATTATGCACCGTTTTGCCGGAAAATCGAAAAAACTGTAGATTTTTTAATTCGATTTTTCCTCTTTTCCGGCAAACTGGGGTTAAGGAATCAGAAAAAAAGACATGCTTGGAATAAGCTGAAACAAGTGCATTTACCAAAACATTAAAACAATTTTTTTTTTTCGGAAAATTTGGAAAAAATATCCAAAGGGGGTACCCTTGGATTTTTATCAAATTTGGTTAATCGGCTATATTGGCGTCAATTTTGATCCGAGAGTCAAGCGAATACACATTTCCTACATAAAATTGGTCGCTCGTTATTTTGCCATACTCAGAATTTTCCTACATCTAACGGTTCGTGAGAAAAATTCCCACTTGGATGTCTGTATTTGCTGAAAATTTCGTGAAAATTAAAAGTGTATATTTTGTTTAAAATTTGAATTATTTCGATTAAGGGTGACTTGCTGATTAAAAAAATCTAAACATGTGGCTAAAAATTATGCACCGTTTTGCCGGAAAATCGAAAAAACTGTAGACCATTGGATTTTTATCAAATTTGGTTAATCGGCTATATTTATGTCAATTTTGGTCCGAGAGTCAAGCGAATGGACATTTCCTACATAAAATTGGCCGCTCGTTCTTCTGCCATACTCAGAATTTTCCTACATCTAACTGTTCTTGAGAAAAATCTCCACTGGGATGTATGTATTCGCTGAAAATTTCGAGAAAATTAAAAGTGTATATTTTGTTTGAAATTTGAATTATTTCGATTAAGGGTGACTTGCTGATTAAAAAAATCTAAACATGTGGCTAAAAATTATGCACCGTTTTGCCGGAAAATCGAAAAAACTGTAGACCATTGGATTTTTATCAAATTTGGTTAATCGGCTATATTTACGTCAATTTTGGTCCGAGAGTCAAGCGAATGGACATTTTCTACATAAAATTGGCCCCTCGTTCTTCTGCCATACTCAGAATTTTCCTACATCTAACAGTTCGTGAGAAAAATTTCCACTGGGATGTTTGTATTCGCTGAAAATTTCGAGAAAATTAAAAGTGTATATTTTGTTTGAAATTTGAATTATTTCGATTAAGGGTGACTTGCTGATTAAAAAAATCTAAACATGTGGCTAAAATTTATGCACCGTTTTGCCGGAAAATCGAAAAAACTGTAGATTTTTTAATTCGATTTTTCCTCTTTTCCGGCAAACTGGGATTAAGGTATCAGAAAAAAAAGACATGCTTGGAATAAGCTAAACCAAGTGCATGTACCAAAACATTAAAACAATTTTTTTTTTCGGAAAATTTGGAAAAAATATCCAAAGGGGGTACCCTTGGATTTTATCAAATTTGGTTAATCGGCTATATTGGCGTCAATTTTGATCCGAGAGTCAAGCGAATACACATTTCCTACATAAAATTGGTCGCTAGTTATTTTGCCATACTCAGAATTTTCCTACATCTAACGGTTCGTGAGAAAAATTCCCACTTGGATGTCTTTATTTGCTGAAAATTTCGTGAAAATTAAAAGTGAATATTTTGTTTAAAATTTGAATTATTTCGATTAAGGGTGACTTGCTGATTAAAAAAATCTAAACATGTGGCTAAAAATTATACACCGTTTTGCCGGAAAATCGAAAAAACTGTAGACCATTGGATTTTTATCAAATTTGGTTAATCGGCTATATTTATGTCAATTTTGGTCCGAGAGTCAAGCGAATGGACATTTCCTACATAAAATTGGCCGCTTGTTCTTCTGCCATACTCAGAATTTTCCTACATCTAACAGTTCGTGAGAAAAATTTCCACTGGGATGTATGTATTCGCTGAAAATTTCGGGAAAATTAACAGTGTATATTTTGTTTAAAATTTGAATTATTTCGATTAAGGGTGACTTGCTGATTAAAAAAATCTAAACATGTGGCTAAAAATTATGCACCGTTTTGCCGGAAAATCGAAAAAACTGTAGATTTTTTAAGTCGATTTTTCCTCTTTTCCGGCAAACTGGGATTAAGGAATCAGAAAAAAAAGACATGCTTGGAATAAGCTGAACCAAGTGCATGTACCAAAACATTAAAACAATTTTTTTTTTTCGGAAAATTTGGAAAAAATATCCAAAGGGGGTACCCTTGGATTTTTATCAAATTTGGTTAATCGGCTATATTGGCGTCAATTTTGATCCGAGAGTCAAGCAAATACACATTTCCTACATAAAATTGGTCGCTCGTTATTTTGCCATACTCAGAATTTTCCTACATCTAACGGTTCGTGAGAAAAATTCCCACTTGGATGTCTTTATTTGCTGAAAATTTCGTGAAAATTAAAAGTGAATATTTTGTTTAAAATTTGAATTATTTCGATTAAGGGTGACTTGCTGATTAAAAATATCTAAAAGAGTTGCCAGAAATTATGCACCGTTTTGCCGGAAAATCGAAAAAACTGTAGACCATTGGATTTTTATCAAATTTGGTTAATCGGCTATATTTACGTCAATTTTGGTCCTAGAGTCAAGCGAATGGACATTTCCTACATAAAATTGGCCGTTCGTTCTTCTGCCATACTCAGAATTTTCCTACATCTAACTGTTCTTGAGAAAAATTTCCACTGGGATGTATGTATTCGCTGAAAATTTCGAGAAAATTAAAAGTGTATATTTTGTTTAAAATTTGAATTATTTCGATTAAGGGTGACTTGTTGATTAAAAAAATCTAAACATGTGGCTAAAAAGTATGCACCGTTTTGCCGGAAAATCGAAAAAACTGTAGACCATTGGATTTTTATCAAATTTGGTTAATCGGCTATATTTATGTCAATTTTGGTCCGAGAGTCAAGCGAATGGACATTTCCTACATAAAATTGGCCGCTCGTTCTTCTGCCATACTCAGAATTTTCCTACATCTAACAGTTCGTGAGAAAAATTTCCACTGGGATGTATGTATTCGCTGAAAATTTCGAGAAAATTAACAGTGTATATTTTGTTTAAAATTTGAATTATTTCGATTAAGAGTGACCTGCTGATTAAAAAAATCTAAAAACCTTGCCAGAAATTATGCACCGTTTTGCCGGAAAATCGAAAAAACTGTAGACCATTGGATTTTTATCAAATTTGGTTAATCGGCTATATTTACGTCAATTTTGGTCCGAGAGTCAAGCGAATGGACATTTCCTACATAAAATTGGTCGCTCGTTATTTTGCCATACTCAGAATTTTCCTACATCTAACGGTTCGTGAGAAAAATTCCCACTTGGATGTCTGTATTTGCTGAAAATTTCGTGAAAATTAAAAGTGTATATTTTGTTTAAAATTTAAATTATTTCGATTAAGGGTGACTTGCTGATTAAAAAAATCTAAAAGAGTTGCCAGAAATTATGCACCGTTTTGCCGGAAAATCGAAAAAACTGTAGACCATTGGATTTTTATCAAATTTGGTTAATCGGCTATATTTACGTCAATTTTGGTCCGAGAGTCAAGCGAATGGACATTTCCTACATAAAATTGGCCGCTCGTTCTTCTGCCATACTCAGAATTTTCCTACATCTAACTGTTCTTGAGAAAAATTTCCACTGGGATGTATGTATTCGCTGAAAATTTCGAGAAAATTAAAAGTGTATATTTTGTTTGAAATTTGAATTATTTCGATTAAGGGTGACTTGCTGATTAAAAATATCTAAACATGTGGCTAAAAATTATGCACCGTTTTGCCGGAAAATCGAAAAAACTGTAGATTTTTTAATTCGATTTTTCCTCTTTTCGGCAACCTGGGATTAAGGAATCAGAAAAAAAAGACATGCTTGGAATAAGCTAAACCAAGTGCATGTACCAAAATATTAAAACAATTTTTTTTTTTCGGGAAATTTGGAAAAAATATCCAAAGGGGGTACCCTTGGATTTTTATCAAATTTGGTTAATCGGCTATATTGGCGTCAATTTTGATCCGAGAGTCAAGCGAATACACATTTCCTACATAAAATTGGTCGCTAGTTATTTTGCCATACTCAGAATTTTCCTACATCTAACGGTTCGTGAGAAAAATTCCCACTTGGATGTCTTTATTTGCTGAAAATTTCGTGAAAATTAAAAGTGAATATTTTGTTTAAAATTTGAATTATTTCGATTAAGGGTGACTTGCTGATTAAAAAAATCTAAACATGTGGCTAAAAATTATGCACCGTTTTGCCGGAAAATCGAAAAAACTGTAGACCATTGGATTTTTATCAAATTTGGTTAATCGGCTATATTTATGTCAATTTTGGTCCGAGAGTCAAGCGAATGGACATTTCCTACATAAAATTGGCCGCTCGTTCTTCTGCCATACTCAGAATTTTCCTACATCTAACAGTTCGTGAGAAAAATTTCCACTGGGATGTATGTATTCGCTGAAAATTTTGAGAAAATTAACAGTGTATATTTTGTTTAAAATTTGAATTATTTCGATTAAGGGTGACTTGCTGATTAAAAAAATCTAAACATGTGGCTAAAAATTATGCACCGTTTTGCCGGAAAATCGAAAAAACTGTAGACCATTGGATTTTTATCAAATTTGGTTAATCGGCTATATTTATGTCAATTTTGGTCCGAGAGTCAAGCGAATGGACATTTCCTACATAAAATTGGCCGCTCGTTCTTCTGCCATACTCAGAATTTTCCTACATCTAACAGTTCGTGAGAAAAATTTCCACTGGGATGTATGTATTCGCTGAAAATTTTGAGAAAATTAACAGTGTATATTTTGTTTAAAATTTGAATTATTTCGATTAAGGGTGACTTGCTGATTAAAAAAATCTAAACATGTGGCTAAAAATTATGCACCGTTTTGCCGGAAAATCGAAAAAACTGTAGATTTTTTAATTCGATTTTTCCTTTTTTCCGGCAAACTGGGGTTAAGGAATCAGAAAAAAAAGACATGCTTGGAATAAGCTGAACCAAGTGCATGTACCAAAACATTAAAACAATTTTTTTTTTCGGAAAATTTGGAAAAAATATCCAAAGGGGGTACCCTTGGATTTTTATCAAATTTGGTTAATCGGCTATATTGGCGTCAATTTTGATCCGAGAGTCAAGCGAATACACATTTCCTACATAAAATTGGTCGCTCGTTATTTTGCCATACTCAGAATTTTCCTACATCTAACGGTTCGTGAGAAAAATTCCCACTTGGATGTCTTTATTTGCTGAAAATTTCGTGAAAATTAAAAGTGAATATTGTAATGAAATTTATTTAACTGCTCTGTCTTTATTTAATTTATAATGTCTTTATTAATTTATTATATTGTTCTTATTCTAGTTTATTAAAAAGCACGATAATTTATATAAGTTTATTAACCACTAATTATTACATAATTTATTATAGGCGAACGTAACAAATTCGCGAGCGCGGGTTCAGAATTAACTGTCCCTTCCAAATAAAGTTCCGTTATTATATACCAGTGCCGTTATCTCGAATAGTCTAAAACCTTCGATGGCGAAACGGTAAAAGCAAACTGGATTTCCCTCGCATCGCTTCTGGAAGGTCGCTCAGGTAAATCGAGGCCTCTCGTAAACTCTACAACATATTAGATTAAAAACATGTTTTAAAGGTTAAAACTATGACTCATATTTTTACGTAACATTGCCCCCCTCTCAAAAGATGGTTCCTCCTGGAACCTTGTTGGGACTAGAACTGGAACGGTATGCTGGTATCGGCAACTGGACCCTCTTTTACAACTTCCAGTTGTATAAAAATGACAAGGGACGGTTTTCTCTCCGCACCAGTAACTATGCGGATTGCAACAGACTAACACCTGGACTTCGGTGTCTTTAAAGATCTCCTCCACCATATTTCGGATAACCCTCCAATCTAATTGGCGGCACTCCAACTTTGGCATGGCTAACTTTTGCACGTCGGACTCTAGTACGTGCCCTCTCAATTGAAGTAAGGCTTCCCATACATCTCGGTAGGTAGGTTGGTCACGGGCAGTGTCTTTTGTTACCAGGTAGAAAAGGTAACGTGATGCATCTTGGAGTTTCAAGGTTTTACCGGGAGCTGGCACTTGGCATTGAAGTTCTGCAACTCGACCAAACTTCCTTCGAAAGACGGATGCCAACCCTGGTGCGTCTTTGATACTGGCCGGGATGGTAAGGGCCAGCGAGTAGTCATCGGGGAGCTCGAGTAGATCTTGCTTTTCTTCAGTGGTAACACCATGTCTCGCTTTACCGGTACCTCCATAGGCACCCATGAATTCCTCAAACGTGAGGTCAAACACATCTTGGACTTGGTTTACTTCCACTTCTTCATCTACGTCGTGGTCACCTTCGAAAGATGCCAACCGGTTATGGTGTACTATCATCGGCTTTCCCCTCGGAATCTTGCTTATTCGGTAGATGACATCGTTGATCTTCTCCATGATGAGGTATGGACCTTCCCAAAACTGCTGCAATTTGGGAGAACAACCTTTTCGCTTCTTGGGATTATACAGCCATACTTTGTCGTTCTTCTTAAAGCAACCCTTTTCGGCTTGTGTATCGTACCGTTTCTTCATTCGGTCGCTAGCGATCTGAAGGTGAGAACGGACCAACTCATGTACATCGTCCATTCTTCTTCGTAATTCGATCACATAATCTTCACCTGCTACATCTTCTCCAGGTCGACACCCAAATTCTAGATCACAAGGTAGTCGCATTTCGCGTCCGAATAGGACTCTGGCTGGTGTCTGGCCCGTTGATTCGTTAACAGCAGATCTGTAGGCCATTGTGAAGAACGGAAGGTATTGGTCCCAGTCTCGCTGATGATCGGACACCATCTTTGTCAAATACTTGCCAACTGTCCTATTCATTCGTTCTACCATACCATCCGATTGCGGATGATACGCGGTAGTTCTTGTTTTCTTCATGCCTAGTCTATCACATATTCCTTGGAATAGATCACTTTCGAAGTTCCTGCCTTGGTCACTATGGATCTCCAAAGGCACTCCAAATCGGCTGATATATTCTTGGATCAACTTATCTGCAACGGTGGCGGCCTTCTGGTCTGGAAGTGCGTAAATCTCGACCCACTTAGTGAAGTAATCCATTACTACCAACATGTACTTGCCCCCATTTTCACTTTCTGGAAATGGCCCTGCAATGTCCAAAGCTATTCTTTCAAACGGGCTTCCAACATTATATTGTCTCATAGGAGCTCTCCTTTTCCGGTGAGGCCCGTTACTCGTAGCACAAATAGTACATTTCTTACACCAGTCTTTTACGTCGTCGGAACTGTTCATCCAATAAAACCGTTCCCGAATTCGCTGAAGGGTTTTCCTTACACCAAAATGCCCTCCCGATGGACTGTCGTGTAACTGACGAAGTACTTCGGCTATTCTGCTCTTTGGGATCACCAACTGTCTTCTCTTCTCTGAACCGTCATCATTTTCCAGGACTCGTTTAAGCAAGCCATCTTCGATGATAAATGAGTCCCACTGGGCCCAATACGTCTTAACTACTGAGCATAGGTTTGATATTTCCTGCCAAGGTGGTCGACGGTTTTCCTCTTTCCATTTTCGGATTTTCTGTATAACTGGATCTCTCTCTTGTTCTTCCCTTATCTTAGTAGGCGTCCAGTCGTCGTTGACAATCGTCGTTCTTAGCACTGCTGCTTCCTTGGATTCCGTTTTGTTGCAGTGGGGACACTCTGCTGGGCATGGCCGTCTGGAAAGAGAATCAGCGTTTCTGTGGCTAACTCCGGCTCGGTGCTCAATCTTAAAATCGTATTCTTGGAGTCGTTCGATCCACCTGGCTATCTGACCCTCTGGATTCTTAAACTGCATCAACCACTTAAGGGCGGCATGGTCGGTTCGGATTAAAAACTTCCTTCCATAGAGGTATTGATAGAAGTGCTCTACTGATTTCACTACTGCCAGAAGTTCTCTTCTCGTGACGCAATAATTCCGCTCAGGTTTTGAAAGAACTTTACTAAAATATCCGAGGACTCGTTCCTGTCCTCCTTGAATCTGAGACAGCACTCCTCCAATTCCCACATTACTTGCATCTGTATCTAAGATGAACTCTCCTTCTGGCAGTGGATACCCTAAAATTGGTGCTGTTATTAAATGCTTTTTCAAGGTCTCAAAGGCATTTTGGCAGTCTGTATCCCAGCGGTAATCTCTTGCTTCCTCCGTAAGTCGCGTTAATGGCTTAGCGATATCTGCAAACTTCTTAATAAACCTCCGGTAGTAAGTACATAGTCCAAGAAAACTTCTCACTTGATGTTTGTCAGTTGGTTTTGGCCATTCCTTAATGGAATCGATTTTTCCCTTATCCACGGCCACTCCTTCTTTACTGACTATATGACCCAGATAATTGACTTTACCTTGAAATAGCTGGCACTTCTTGGGGTTTAGCATCAATTGGGCAGCTTTAAGTCGATTAAAAACGTTTTCTAAATTCCTCAAATGATCTTCGAATGTCTCCCCCAAGACGATTATGTCATCCAAATAAACCAGGCATGTTTTCCAAGATAACCCTCTCAACACATTTTCCATAAGCCTCTCAAATGTCGCAGGAGCATTACAGAGTCCAAATGGCATAACGTTGAATTGCCACAATCCAGATCCTGTGGTGAAGGCTGTCTTTTCTTTATCTACTGGGTCCATTTCTACCTGCCAGTATCCAGACTTCAAATCCAAAGTGGAAAACAATTTACTTCCAGCCAATGTGTCCAATGTGTCATCGATCCGAGGCAGAGGATAACTATCTTTCTTGGTAACGTTGTTCAGCAAACGGTAATCCACACAGAACCTCGTCGTTCCGTCTTTCTTCTTAACCAGGACCACCGGAGAGACCCATGGGCTCGTAGAAGGTTCTATCACCCCGTCTTTCTTCATTTCCTGAACAATCGTTTCAGCTTCCTCTCTTTTCGCCTGTGGTAATCGTCGAGCTGTTTGACGAATTGGCTTAGCATTACCAGTATCAATTTTATGCTTAACAACACTAGTTCTTCCCGTCTTTCCTCCTTTCGGTACGAAAATATCGCGATACTGCCGAAGAAATTCCCTTAATTTCCTTTTCTCCATCTGATTTAGAGACTGTCCTGCGACTGCAACCATTTGGTCGAATTTATCGTTGGAATTATCAGATGTTGTCGCCTGACGGATTATGGATGTCACAGGTACACAAGTTCCTACTTTTGTCTCTTTCTTTATGGTCACTGGGTAGTCGTTGACATTGATAAGTCTCACAGGAATTTCCTTAGCCGAAGTCACCAATTCCTTTCCAATTATGATTCCACGGCCAACCTCATCGTCGTGGTTCCAAGGCTCCATCATAACAGGTCTCCCTTCGTCCACAAATCCCTGTAGCCGCGCTACTATGATCGTTTCGCTTCTTGCAGGCACGACTGTATCTTCTGTAATGGCTGCTTGCACAGTGTTGTCATTATGTGGATGGAGAAATACCTCCTCGTTGCCAACTTTGATTACCTTATTCTTAAAATCCAATTGGAATCCATGCATATTCATTACGTCCATTCCTAATATAACATCCTCTTCGATGTCAGCAACTATAACAGTATGGACGAACTTTTCTGCTCCAATTCCCAATTGTACCTGGATTTCTCCATGAATGTTGGCATTTTCACCTGTAGCGGTCCGAAGTCGCAACCTCGTTGGTAACAGTTTCTTTCGGCTGTTTATAACTGTCGGGCGTATGATGGTTCTGGTCGCTCCGGTATCCACCAACAACGTATGCTTTTTACCATTTATGTCTCCATCTACATATACACTATCTTCACGACATTTCAAAGAAGCTATTAGTATAAGAGGGTCTTTGGAAGAGTTCCGGGTCGAAGCTGCCCCCCTAAGGTTGACTCGTTCTGGTTTTCCTGATGGTGAGTTTCTTGATTTTATGGTCTTCTTTTTCTTGCATGTCATGCTTTTCATCAAATTAAAGAGCTGGTCAAGTTTATCTTCGTCTCCTTCCTCTTTTACAGTCCTAACTTTACTGTACCCGCCAGAGGCCTGCGTAGCTGACTCGTATTCGAGGGCGGCGGATAGGACATCAACCAGCGTCTTGTGACGAGCTAATCGCAGTGTTCTCTGCATTTCATGATCACGAAGACCATCAATAAACGTTTGAACGGCCAATTTTTCCATCATGTCTTCGGGAGCTGTTGGATAAGCATATCGTACTAATCTGGCAATATCTACCTCATATTCTTGAAGAGCCTCATCTTTCTTCTGTCTACGATTTTTAAGCTGTGACTGATATACATGCTCCAAATGTTCGTGGCCATATCGCATATTTAACCTCTTCTTCAGTTGTTCGAAATCATCGGTCTCCTCTACGGCTATGGTCTGAAGCACATCTAAGGCATCTCCTCGAAGAGCGATAGTCAGGTTTACAGCCTTTTCTTTTTCAGACCATCCATTTGCTCTTGCGGCTGATTCGAACTGTTTCATGTAGTTGTTCCATGATGATTTTCCGTCGAAAGTTGGGACTTTAACATGAATAGAACCTCCACTTCCTTCAAATTTCGGCCGTGTCTCCAACTTAAATTTCGTCTCGTCTTCTTTTATCTCCACTGTAATCGGATTGTTACCTCTCTCTGCTGTCCCTGTTTCTTCCATCTTCCTTTCCATCTCTTTAATCTTTTCTTCGAAGGCCAACTTATCGGCAGCAACTTGGTTTTTTAGCGAAGACACTCTATCGTCAAGAGCAGATATTTCAGAAGTGACTTTAGAGATGTTAGCAGAAACTTTGCTTTCCAGAGAAGAAATCTCGTTAGAAACTTTGCTTTCTAAAGAAGCGATGTCGCCGGATACTTTGTTCTCCAATGATGCGATGTCGCCGGAAACTTTGGCTACATCAGAAGACACTTTCGAAATATCGTCGGAAACTTTGTTCTCTAATGATGCGATGTCGCCGGAAACTTTCGAAATCGACGAGAGGACAGCATCATGTTTGTCTTCAAATATATAAGTCTCTGGATCTAGTCCTTCTTCTAGCAAAGCGTTCTTTAGTCGTTGGACTAACTCAGCCTTTTTTCCGGTAGAAGCTAATTCTCTGTCTTCAAGATGTCTTCTTAAATTAGTCACTGTCAGCTCATAAATCGTAGCCATTTTCACAATTTATTTTATATTCACTTGTATTATTATTATAAGTCTAATTTATGTTCGATCCCACTCTGACACCATTTGTTGTGAATTTATTAATTGTTATGTCTTTAATTTATAATGTCTTTACTAATTTATTATATTGTTCCTACTTTAATTTATTAAAAGGCACGATCATTTATATAAGTTTATTTATCACTACATATACAATAATTTATTAGTAGGCGAGCGTAACAATAATACCACGAGCGCGAATCTTCTTTATTAACTGTCCCTTCCAAATAAAGTTCCGTTATTATATACCAGTGCCGTTATCTCGAATAGTCTAAAACCTTCGATGGCGAAACGGTAAAAGCAAACTGGATTTCCCTCGCATCGCTTCTGGAAGGTCGCTCAGGTAAATCGAGGCCTCTCGTAAACTCTACAACATATTAGATTAAAAACATGTTTTAAAGGTTAAAACTATGACTCATATTTTTACGTAACATTGCCCCCCTCTCAAAAGATGGTTCCTCCTGGAACCTTGTTGGGACTAGAACTGGAACGGTATGCTGGTATCGGCAACTGGACCCTCTTTTACAACTTCCAGTTGTATAAAAATGACAAGGGACGGTTTTCTCTCCGCACCAGTAACTATGCGGGTTGCAACAGACTAACACCTGGACTTCGGTGTCTTTAAAGATCTCCTCCACCATATTTCGGATAACCCTCCAATCTAATTGGCGGCACTCCAACTTTGGCATGGCTAACTTTTGCACGTCGGACTCTAGTACGTGCCCTCTCAATTGAAGTAAGGCTTCCCATACATCTCGGTAGGTAGGTTGGTCACGGGCAGTGTCTTTTGTTACCAGGT
The DNA here is from genome assembly GCF_040954645.1 of Diabrotica undecimpunctata. Lineage (NCBI taxonomy): Eukaryota > Metazoa > Arthropoda > Insecta > Coleoptera > Chrysomelidae > Diabrotica > Diabrotica undecimpunctata. Next base: position 141,300,517 of record NC_092809.1, read on the forward strand.
AGAAAAGGTAACGTGATGCATCTTGGAGTTTCAAGGTTTTACCGGGAGCTGGCACTTGGCATTGAAGTTCTGCAACTCGACCAAACTTCCTTCGAAAGACGGATGCCAACCCTGGTGCGTCTTTGATACTGGCCGGGATGGTAAGGGCCAGCGAGTAGTCATCGGGGAGCTCGAGTAGATCTTGCTTTTCTTCAGTGGTAACACCATGTCTCGCTTTACCGGTACCTCCATAGGCACCCATGAATTCCTCAAACGTGAGGTCAAACACATCTTGGACTTGGTTTACTTCCACTTCTTCATCTACGTCGTGGTCACCTTCGAAAGATGCCAACCGGTTATGGTGTACTATCATCGGCTTTCCCCTCGGAATCTTGCTTATTCGGTAGATGACATCGTTGATCTTCTCCATGATGAGGTATGGACCTTCCCAAAACTGCTGCAATTTGGGAGAACAACCTTTTCGCTTCTTGGGATTATACAGCCATACTTTGTCGTTCTTCTTAAAGCAACCCTTTTCGGCTTGTGTATCGTACCGTTTCTTCATTCGGTCGCTAGCGATCTGAAGGTGGGAACGGACCAACTCATGTACATCGTCCATTCTTCTTCGTAATTCGATCACATAATCTTCACCTGCTACATCTTCTCCAGGTCGACACCCAAATTCTAGATCACAAGGTAGTCGCATTTCGCGTCCGAATAGGACTCTGGCTGGTGTCTGGCCCGTTGATTCGTTAACAGCAGATCTGTAGGCCATTGTGAAGAACGGAAGGTATTGGTCCCAGTCTCGCTGATGATCGGACACCATCTTTGTCAAATACTTGCCAACTGTCCTATTCATTCGTTCTACCATACCATCCGATTGCGGATGATACGCGGTAGTTCTTGTTTTCTTCATGCCTAGTCTATCACATATTCCTTGGAATAGATCACTTTCGAAGTTCCTGCCTTGGTCACTATGGATCTCCAAAGGCACTCCAAATCGGCTGATATATTCTTGGATCAACTTATCTGCAACGGTGGCGGCCTTCTGGTCTGGAAGTGCGTAAATCTCGACCCACTTAGTGAAGTAATTCATTACTACCAACATGTACTTGCCCCCATTTTCACTTTCTGGAAATGGCCCTGCAATGTCCAAAGCTATTCTTTCAAACGGGCTTCCAACATTATATTGTCTCATAGGAGCTCTCCTTTTCCGGTGAGGCCCGTTACTCGTAGCACAAATAGTACATTTCTTACACCAGTCTTTTACGTCGTCGGAACTGTTCATCCAATAAAACCGTTCCCGAATTCGCTGAAGGGTTTTCCTTACACCAAAATGCCCTCCCGATGGACTGTCGTGTAACTGACGAAGTACTTCGGCTATTCTGCTCTTTGGGATCACCAACTGTCTTCTCTTCTCTGAACCGTCATCATTTTCCAGGACTCGTTTAAGCAAGCCATCTTCGATGATAAATGAGTCCCACTGGGCCCAATACGTCTTAACTACTGAGCATAGGTTTGATATTTCCTGCCAAGGTGGTCGACGGTTTTCCTCTTTCCATTTTCGGATTTTCTGTATAACTGGATCTCTCTCTTGTTCTTCCCTTATCTTAGTAGGCGTCCAGTCGTCGTTGACAATCGTCGTTCTTAGCACTGCTGCTTCCTTGGATTCCGTTTTGTTGCAGTGGGGACACTCTGCTGGGCATGGCCGTCTGGAAAGAGAATCAGCGTTTCTGTGGCTAACTCCGGCTCGGTGCTCAATCTTAAAATCGTATTCTTGGAGTCGTTCGATCCACCTGGCTATCTGACCCTCTGGATTCTTAAACTGCATCAACCACTTAAGGGCGGCATGGTCGGTTCGGATTAAAAACTTCCTTCCATAGAGGTATTGATAGAAGTGCTCTACTGATTTCACTACTGCCAGAAGTTCTCTTCTCGTGACGCAATAATTCCGCTCAGGTTTTGAAAGAACTTTACTAAAATATCCGAGGACTCGTTCCTGTCCTCCTTGAATCTGAGACAGCACTCCTCCAATTCCCACATTACTTGCATCTGTATCTAAGATGAACTCTCCTTCTGGCAGTGGATACCCTAAAATTGGTGCTGTTATTAAATGCTTTTTCAAGGTCTCAAAGGCATTTTGGCAGTCTGTATCCCAGCGGTAATCTCTTGCTTCCTCCGTAAGTCGCGTTAATGGCTTAGCGATATCTGCAAACTTCTTAATAAACCTCCGGTAGTAAGTACATAGTCCAAGAAAACTTCTCACTTGATGTTTGTCAGTTGGTTTTGGCCATTCCTTAATGGAATCGATTTTTCCCTTATCCACGGCCACTCCTTCTTTACTGACTATATGACCCAGATAATTGACTTTACCTTGAAATAGCTGGCACTTCTTGGGGTTTAGCATCAATTGGGCAGCTTTAAGTCGATTAAAAACGTTTTCTAAATTCCTCAAATGATCTTCGAATGTCTCCCCCAAGACGATTATGTCATCCAAATAAACCAGGCATGTTTTCCAAGATAACCCTCTCAACACATTTTCCATAAGCCTCTCAAATGTCGCAGGAGCATTACAGAGTCCAAATGGCATAACGTTGAATTGCCACAATCCAGATCCTGTGGTGAAGGCTGTCTTTTCTTTATCTACTGGGTCCATTTCTACCTGCCAGTATCCAGACTTCAAATCCAAAGTGGAAAACAATTTACTTCCAGCCAATGTGTCCAATGTGTCATCGATCCGAGGCAGAGGATAACTATCTTTCTTGGTAACGTTGTTCAGCAAACGGTAATCCACACAGAACCTCGTCGTTCCGTCTTTCTTCTTAACCAGGACCACCGGAGAGACCCATGGGCTCGTAGAAGGTTCTATCACCCCGTCTTTCTTCATTTCCTGAACAATCGTTTCAGCTTCCTCTCTTTTCGCCTGTGGTAATCGTCGAGCTGTTTGACGAATTGGCTTAGCATTACCAGTATCAATTTTATGCTTAACAACACTAGTTCTTCCCGTCTTTCCTCCTTTCGGTACGAAAATATCGCGATACTGCCGAAGAAATTCCCTTAATTTCCTTTTCTCCATCTGATTTAGAGACTGTCCTGCGACTGCAACCATTTGGTCGAATTTATCGTTGGAATTATCAGATGTTGTCGCCTGACGGATTATGGATGTCACAGGTACACAAGTTCCTACTTTTGTCTCTTTCTTTATGGTCACTGGGTAGTCGTTGACATTGATAAGTCTCACAGGAATTTCCTTAGCCGAAGTCACCAATTCCTTTCCAATTATGATTCCACGGCCAACCTCATCGTCGTGGTTCCAAGGCTCCATCATAACAGGTCTCCCTTCGTCCACAAATCCCTGTAGCCGCGCTACTATGATCGTTTCGCTTCTTGCAGGCACGACTGTATCTTCTGTAATGGCTGCTTGCACAGTGTTGTCATTATGTGGATGGAGAAATACCTCCTCGTTGCCAACTTTGATTACCTTATTCTTAAAATCCAATTGGAATCCATGCATATTCATTACGTCCATTCCTAATATAACATCCTCTTCGATGTCAGCAACTATAACAGTATGGACGAACTTTTCTGCTCCAATTCCCAATTGTACCTGGATTTCTCCATGAATGTTGGCATTTTCACCTGTAGCGGTCCGAAGTCGCAACCTCGTTGGTAACAGTTTCTTTCGGCTGTTTATAACTGTCGGGCGTATGATGGTTCTGGTCGCTCCGGTATCCACCAACAACGTATGCTTTTTACCATTTATGTCTCCATCTACATATACACTATCTTCACGACATTTCAAAGAAGCTATTAGTATAAGAGGGTCTTTGGAAGAGTTCCGGGTCGAAGCTGCCCCCCTAAGGTTGACTCGTTCTGGTTTTCCTGATGGTGAGTTTCTTGATTTTATGGTCTTCTTTTTCTTGCATGTCATGCTTTTCATCAAATTAAAGAGCTGGTCAAGTTTATCTTCGTCTCCTTCCTCTTTTACAGTCCTAACTTTACTGTACCCGCCAGAGGCCTGCGTAGCTGACTCGTATTCGAGGGCGGCGGATAGGACATCAACCAGCGTCTTGTGACGAGCTAATCGCAGTGTTCTCTGCATTTCATGATCACGAAGACCATCAATAAACGTTTGAACGGCCAATTTTTCCATCATGTCTTCGGGAGCTGTTGGATAAGCATATCGTACTAATCTGGCAATATCTACCTCATATTCTTGAAGAGCCTCATCTTTCTTCTGTCTACGATTTTTAAGCTGTGACTGATATACATGCTCCAAATGTTCGTGGCCATATCGCATATTTAACCTCTTCTTCAGTTGTTCGAAATCATCGGTCTCCTCTACGGCTATGGTCTGAAGCACATCTAAGGCATCTCCTCGAAGAGCGATAGTCAGGTTTACAGCCTTTTCTTTTTCAGACCATCCATTTGCTCTTGCGGCTGATTCGAACTGTTTCATGTAGTTGTTCCATGATGATTTTCCGTCGAAAGTTGGGACTTTAACATGAATAGAACCTCCACTTCCTTCAAATTTCGGCCGTGTCTCCAACTTAAATTTCGTCTCGTCTTCTTTTATCTCCACTGTAATCGGATTGTTACCTCTCTCTGCTGTCCCTGTTTCTTCCATCTTCCTTTCCATCTCTTTAATCTTTTCTTCGAAGGCCAACTTATCGGCAGCAACTTGGTTTTTTAGCGAAGACACTCTATCGTCAAGAGCAGATATTTCAGAAGTGACTTTAGAGATGTTAGCAGAAACTTTGCTTTCCAGAGAAGAAATCTCGTTAGAAACTTTGCTTTCTAAAGAAGCGATGTCGCCGGATACTTTGTTCTCCAATGATGCGATGTCGCCGGAAACTTTGGCTACATCAGAAGACACTTTCGAAATATCGTCGGAAACTTTGTTCTCTAATGATGCGATGTCGCCGGAAACTTTCGAAATCGACGAGAGGACAGCATCATGTTTGTCTTCAAATATATAAGTCTCTGGATCTAGTCCTTCTTCTAGCAAAGCGTTCTTTAGTCGTTGGACTAACTCAGCCTTTTTTCCGGTAGAAGCTAATTCTCTGTCTTCAAGATGTCTTCTTAAATTAGTCACTGTCAGCTCATAAATCGTAGCCATTTTCACAATTTATTTTATATTCACTTGTATTATTATTATAAGTCTAATTTATGTTCGATCCCACTCTGACACCATTTGTTGTGAATTTATTAATTGTTATGTCTTTAATTTATAATGTCTTTACTAATTTATTATATTGTTCCTACTTTAATTTATTAAAAGGCACGATCATTTATATAAGTTTATTTATCACTACATATACAATAATTTATTAGTAGGCGAGCGTAACAATAATACCACGAGCGCGAATCTTCTTTATTAACTGTCCCTTCCAAATAAAGTTCCGTTATTATATACCAGTGCCGTTATCTCGAATAGTCTAAAACCTTCGATGGCGAAACGGTAAAAGCAAACTGGATTTCCCTCGCATCGCTTCTGGAAGGTCGCTCAGGTAAATCGAGGCCTCTCGTAAACTCTACAACATATTAGATTAAAAACATGTTTTAAAGGTTAAAACTATGACTCATATTTTTACGTAACAATAG